>NC_133647.1:196692367-197022367 GCF_009905375.1 Apium graveolens
TTAGACCTTATCCTACATATGGTCCACAAATATATGCTGCATATGAGGAAACAATTATGGGGACCTTGGCTAGGACAACTTTCAACAACTAACTATTGAATATAAGCAAGTTGGGACCATTTTAAGGTCTCTCTTTTAAGGTTCTCTACTCATGAGACCACCTTTAACCCATTTGCTGGAATTACTCTCATACATCGGTTTCATCTACAGACTGGTTGAAGCTTTTCTGGGGGGACAGAATTATTAGTGTTAAATAGACTTGAGTATATAATTCCAAGGAAAATAAGCAAACCTTGATATG
This sequence comes from Apium graveolens, assembly GCF_009905375.1. NCBI lineage: Eukaryota > Viridiplantae > Streptophyta > Magnoliopsida > Apiales > Apiaceae > Apium > Apium graveolens. The sequence continues at coordinate 196,692,669 of NC_133647.1, forward strand.
TACTTATGGTTACTTTTCTACCTAATAGATAGTAACGGGATTTTAATATATCCTGAAGTCCTTGGTAACAAGAGGTCGAGGGTCCGAGGAAGTAACTCCGTGTGAGTACACGGACAAGGGCCCTGACAGTATTCTACTTGCCATTCTGAAATGAAAGGGGAGAAAGAAGTTAACTACCTTCATAATGGTCTTTTTCGTGTTTGAAATGATAAAATTGAATAAAATTGTATGAGTTTAAAAGATTAGTCAGTAGAAACTACGGAAGCAAAGGGTTAATAAACCACAACAATACTTACAGGTAAAATACTAATGGTGCTGAAAAGTTCCTGTTCAGGTCATTCTTAATACTCAACAGGATATATAAGCTGCATTAATTTTTGTTGGTGGAGTAACCTAACAAATGGGATCAATTGTGTTTTAAGAAGAACTCTAATGGGAAATCATAGGCTGAAAGAATTCCTATATATATACTCCGTATGTTACATGTAGTGGGTGTAACAACCTTACTCTGTATTGCAATGGGATATAGGCATATTTCTGATATAAAAAATATTGATGCAACCAGTGTAAATTTGTGCTGTTGATTCTCCTGGACCTGTATAGGAATTTTCGACCAACAAGTCACAACCTTCAGATACATGACATGGTATCCAAATCCAACAACGTTGTCAATGTAGTTGGGCGCTTGGTCCCAAGAAGCTTTGTTAGGAAGAGAGTTAAGGTCCTGATACCCGTACTTAAAAAAATTAAGCAAGGCCAGTAACTCAGGGCTATCTCAGCTTGTAAAATTGATGGGTATCGTTTGTCCAGAGCTAATGTCAGCATCAGCCCCTCTAAAATATTGTGACACTATCGTCTAAATTTCTTACATATATTAGTTGATCTAATCTGAACATTTTTGCTATAAAAATAAAATATGAACAGGCCCTGAACTAACCACACCTAGAGATATTCCACTCCCCTCTAGTCCCCACTAGAGGATTAGTCGCATCTATTGTCGTGAGCACCTTGGCAGGAATGTGAAAAATTGAAAATACATAACATGGTGGGGATCGTAGCAGATTTGATTTTATGATGCATGTCTTTCATGGGATTTTTAACTTTTTATATACTAAGGTCCACAACCTATTGCATTTAGTCTGCCAAGCAATTATTTGATACTTTTGCTTCAATAAACCTTCATTAAGCAGATAAAAGGTAGCTTATGATTTATGTTCAAACAACACATAAGGAGCAATACAGATAAAATACATTGATGAAAATATTAGGCATACCTCTATTTGTCAACTGAATTCAAATCTGAAATAACAAAGGATCCAGATGAACAATCAGTTAACTGTTTTAGATATTGGCTCAAACATTGCAGGAGACAACTTTGGTGGAGTGCATTTCAGCACATACATAAGGTACCAGTGACTTCCACACAGCAATATCCGGCATTTTTCCCTGGCTAACCATCTCCTCTAACCACATAATCGCTTCAAATGGCCTGTCCATTGAGCAAAGACCCTGTATTAGGGAATTATAAGTTTTCTCACTAGGAGTGTAGGAGCTTTTTAGCATTTCTTCTAAAATTTGACCCGCTTCAATATATTTTGCCTCAGCACACAATCCATCCACTAAAATGGAGTAAGTGTCCTTGTTGGGAACACAACCGACCTGCCTAAAGACCTTTTTCAAATACTGAATAGCCATGACAGATCTTCCTTCATCACACAAGCCTTTCATAACAGTGTTGTACAACTTGATACTTGGAATGCAATTATCATTCACCATTTCCTTTTCTATTACCTCTATTGCTTCATTAACACGGTCATGCCTACATAATGCCGCTACCTTAGCTTCATAAATCAGAAGTGAAGGTTTGAAACCTCTATCATGCATCTCTTGAATCACCTTGTCACCTGTACTAGTATTACCCTCCGAATAGAGATCAACCGCCATCACATTATAACTATCTGAACTAGGAATTCCACCTTTTATCAGAGCTTCGTCTATTAAATTCTTCGCTCCTTTGTCATCGCAATCATGGAATCTGGCAAGATGAAGCTGCTTGAGGCATCGCTTTGGGGCCTTTAGACCTTTCCTCAAGATCTTACCAAGAAGCTCAACAGCTTCATCGATATGTCCGCTTTCAACAAAAGCATGCAAGAGAGTTCTATATATCACAACATCCTCACAGCTACCTTTTTGAGAAATTCGCCAAAACATCGAGTACAATAGATGTGTGGCGTCGTCTAGTCTCCCATCAGCACATAATCCTTTCATTAGAATTCTATAAGTTTCTTTGCCAGGATAACAGCATTGACTATTAAATTCTAGGAAGACATGCAAGGCAAGATCGGAACGACCACTCTGACACATAGCATTAATAAGCAAGGTCAAGGAACGAGTTCGAGATTTTACTTCCCAACCAGATGAGCGCTCTAAGAAAAGACGATGAGCACTTTCTAGCTTAGACTCGGTTATCATTATTCCCAAAAGTGTATTAAAAGATTCCGTCCAGTTCACACAATTAAACTTAGGAAGGTTCTGAAACAGGGTAACGGCTTCATCAAGCAATCCAGCTTTTGCATACGTGTTGATTGCAGTTGTGCAAAACAGAATCTTTGCACTCACACGAGTCTGCTTTCATTTGATCAATTACTTTTTTCATATCAGTTATCCGCCCCGAGCTTCCAAGAATGCTGATCATTGTGGCATAGACAGGACCATTGTGACGATAATTAGGAAATTTCGATTTTGCTTCATTAAATATCTGCAGAGCTTTTACTGGACTCTTCTGTTTCCGTATGAGTTGACAAAGATGAGTCGGAGTCAGAAGCCTAGGCCATATCACATTCATCCTAGTTTATTCTAATTAAACGCGTTGCACAAAAAGTTCACTTCATCTGCCAGTCACAAATCACAAGCATTTCATACACCAGAAATACAATGTGCATTGTTAACGCAGACTAATATTTCATAAATGTCAGAATGATAGATGTCAAATTGCCAAAACGACACGACTTTAAACACTAAAAAATATCGAATGCTTCTAGTTCTAGCGCAAAGTTCACTAAAAGTAGTTCTTATCTTACTCACTATGTACGCTGCATTGATACACCACCACAATTGTTGAACTTATGGGCAAGTACTAAAAATGAAGTTCAGTAAGCAAGTAAGTTCATCTTGACATTTACACAAACACCTTATGTGCATTTATAAAATCTATGTTCTTTCAGTACTTTGGGCACACACAACATGATAATTTTAGAAAGATTGCTTAGTGAAATTAAAACCTAGAAATTTAGCAAAATTAATTAAAAATATTAATATTTAAAAAGTGTGCTACCTGTTTGGCTGTTTCACTGAGAAATCTCAGCGCACAGTAAGTGATACGTTGATGGGTGCAGGGGATGTTAAAGACCAGGTCTGAGCACGGTTGACAATTTCGGATTTCGAATTTCGGATTTATTTATAAAAAATATAATGAGATTTTAAGGCTGTTATAGTTTTATAATTTAGTTTTAAGATTTTTTCATTTTCTAAATAAAATTTTAAAATTTGAATTTTTATTCAGAAAAAAAGGTTAAAAATATATTATGGATTCATACTAAATAAGAAATTTAAAATACGGGTCAAATTTTTTATTTTAAATGTTAAGAATCTGGAGTAACAGAATTTTGTGTGTTCTCATTTGTAGCCGTTTTTATGATTTTAAATTATTTGTGAACAAGAAAGAGCAAATGCAATGTATTATGCAAAATGACTCGCAAGCAAAGCCCCACAGCATCAACTAACTTTTGGAGGTAGAGTTCGAAGTTAGAGTAGCCGCAACAATGCAAGGTAAGGAGGTATTAAGGAGGCGTTGTCAAGCGTAAACGGTTTTTGTATCATATCATATCGCGATAAAAGATAGTGACACGTGTAATTGTAAATATGAATTTCATGTATGTATGTTAAAAATCCTACTTTAGAAATGATATCCAAAATGTAAAAAATTAGCTACGTATTATGAGATAAATTCAATTTTCAAAAACGAATATAATTTAAGAACAGATTTAACTATATTCTTTGGACATGATCATAATGTTGATGCTCGATAAAATCTGAAACCATACCCAGCTCATTAAAGCCGAGTTGAAGTCGATTCAACCCAATTATATGAAGGTTTGTAATTTTCGGGTTGGGTTGGCTGGAAATAGGGCCGGTTTGGGTCGGTTTCGACAACTCATGTACACCTCTATTGATGCCTAAAAAACTGGATGATTCCTGGTCATGGGATATTGCAAGTGGATGTATGGGGTTAAAGAAGAAACCATGGTTTGAAGAAAACCAATGGCCTGCATATGAGATGCCATGTGAAAAACACTAAAATTCAAACTAACTATTCAAAATACAACACTCCCCAGATATGTTGTAGGCCCCTGGTAAATTTGCATATAGTAGCATTGCTGGGAGTTATACATGTTTGTATTAGTGTCCTGTTTTTATCTGTGTTACTCGGACTCGGCTAGAAGTGTTCGACATCGGACGCTGACAACATTTTAAAAAAAATGTATGTTTTTAGCCTAAAATAAGTGTTCAAGTCTGACTACCCTTTCCGAGTGTCGAGTGTCCGCACGAATACTCGAAAGTAAAAGGAAGAGTACCGAGTAACATAGGAATTTACAATACCAGAGTTTATGAGTTTGGTTGTTAGGATATTACTATAAGAAAACAAGATCCTCCATGTGAGAAAACAGTTCTAAAATGTTTAAAAGTTAATGTAGGGCAAAAGCAAGTAAAAATGACAGCACTATGAGAACATTGACATTGTGTAATGGGATGCTTCAAGTTGAAATTATAATTATCACTTAGCAAAAAAAAAAAAAATTATAATTATCTAGTGAATGTTGAAGCAAGGGGGGTTAATGATGACAAGTGGTTGGCTAAATCCTTCATTGCCAGAAACAGAAATCAGTGCCAAATTAAGATAATCTGCAGCAGCCAAACATGTTAATTATCTAGATCATTATATATCCACAAATATTTATAAATGTTTTCAGCTTGGTGACAACATAGTACTAGAATAACCATTGAATGTGCAGCTACATGTCTTGTTACATCAGATACTCTAATATTCACTGTTTGTCTAGTTCCAGATAGATTATTCACCAGTCACCACCTTTCACTACATGAAAATAGTGACTCACTTGATACATTTGGACGCACCAAGTGACCTACTTGATATTTATCACAATCGAATTGTGAACCACATGCAATGACATAAGATAGAGAATGGTTTAAACTTTCAAATTTGAGGGCCTGAGGCCATTGCATGTAGGACTAGTAGACAAGAATCCACATGCTCTGAGTCTGAAAGAGATGATTGCAAAGATCTACAAATATTCATGGTCAAGAACATAAACATTGTGTAATGAGATGCTTTAAGTTCAGCAACCCCACATGCCATGGCCATACTCTGTCTGTAATTATTTGGTAATTTGGAATGTGTCGTTTTCGCAATGTATAAACATTTGACTCTGGTATTCTAGACCATCTAGGAAGACAACTTTTTGATTAGCATTTAGCCAATTAAGATATGGTTTCTGGTGCTTCTTGCAGAACTGAATCTAAGTTTGTTCATGGACAATCTGTTTGGCAAACTTGAAAACCTTGTTTGTTGTAGATAAGGCTGGTTTGTACTAAGTTTGATGTGCTATTAATCTATAATTTCTCAAGTGCTTGGATTATGTAATGAGTTTCAGGATAAAATTGAACAAGAATACTGTTACAATCATACATACTTGGTGTATTTATAGATGTTGCTTAATTATCTTTTTAGAGATCCTTAACATGCATAATGCATTGTATCAATCATTATAATTGAGTGGCTAATATTTTTTAATCACCAATTATCAAGAATATTTCCGATTGCATCTTTTACCTACCAAATTTCATATACACCATATTTTTTCTTAGAATAATTTCATTTATTTCTGTTTGGTTGTTCGCTATATAAACCCTATTAGTGTGACTGATATTAAGTTTATTATAATAATAACGAATTGAAATGTAAACCGATATTTCTTTTGTGAACCAGTAGTAATTTGTGTGAAATCACCAGTCTCAACTCCAAAAATCACGGATTCTCAGATTTCATATTAAAATTCATTCGAGCACAAGCCTCCTTGTTTGTCGTCCAGATATAAGTTACTTATAAGTAAGAAATACCTGAATTTTTAACTTATAAGTAACATAGAGGGTCCAGCTCTTTAATTTTCTTTTGAACTTGTATTCATATTAGGCCTTAATCATCTGGTAAGAAAGTCACTATGTGCATGCATTGTTAATCTGGTCTCAATAACATAATTATTGTTAGGCAAGGAGAGTGACAAAGAAGCTCACAAAATCCACACCTGGATAGTTGTTCTTCTTCTTGGCCATGCAGGGCCACCCATTGGATGAACTCTTCTTGTCCATTCAGTTTGTCATGCATGGCATGCAGTTAACTAATTACTACAACATTTGGTTAGAACCATTTAATCAATTGCTTGAACCTTGCATTCATTCAGTTCCATCACAGAAGAGTCTTGCAGTATCTCTCGGAACATGTTTCCTAAATAATAGAACACATTGGGCAAGTTCATTTTGATTTACTTGGATTCAGATTGTAAGATGTGATGTGGAGATGGGGATTGGCAGATGGTTAGACTGTTAACATTAATCTGCATTGTCTGTCTACACATCATGATAAGTCAACAGTTATAACCCATTTTTTTGTTAACCAACTGGCTTTCAGGCACCGCGACTAATTCTAAAGAGGGCTAACATATAATTTCATCGGACTCATTTAAACATGTATCGCGACTGAATTCTGAAGAAGGCTAACACAGTATTTCATCGTCATACGACTCCCTTTAAATCCAAACGTTCACTTGAAATCTCACTTAAAACCTTGCACACTCACAAAATGGCAAAATATGTCAACTCAATTCTTAGAACACTAGAAAGTTGTTAAAGAAATCTGTATAATGTATTATGTACTATGTATTAAATATAAGTATGTGCACTGGATGTGTATATACATTCCAAACTATCAATTAATCAATGGAAATCACTCATCTGATCATATCTAAAGATGAGTCAAAGATTTGGAATCTAAAATTATTAAAAAGTAACATTTGTTTAAGTAGATAATCTAGTTTAAGTGGTCTGAATGTCATACCATGGACTGTATAATTAGAGAGTTTTCATTCAAGTTCCTCTGTATTTTATAATATAAATTTAGTAACTGTTAAATTTGATAAGTTGGAAACAAAAATATATAAATGAAATCAAAGTAACTTAACCACACCCCCTAGACAAAAGTTAACTTAATTACACACAAATTAGCCTCAAAGTCAAATGATTAGTGAATCAATGTTAACCGAAAGTAACTGTCAAATCTCCATCAACTCCAAAGAAAAAAAACAAACCCTAATAAGCATGCCTCCAAGTCTCCAGCTGATTAATTAGAAATTTAATTATTTTTGACCCAACTCTAAGAACTATAATTGAGCATGAAATATGTTGATATTTTAGTTTGTTAAAGTAATTTATAAATTTAAAATGTACATATTTATGATTTATAAAGTGTTAGAAAAACAAACATGTACTAGTTTTTTCCCCTCAAGACCGCCGCACGAGAACACTTAATAAACATCACCCCTTAAACATCGGTTGCAATATTCGAGTCCGTCTCTCACCCGCGTCCCTAATATGTTCTTTATGTTTCAATATGTCAGTTTGTTTAATAACTATGTTTCGTATCAGTTATTTGATCACGTAAAATGTAAAAAAGTGATCAATAAAAAAAATGACATATTAGGGAACATGGGAGGGTACATAAAATCCGGACTCAAAAATTTTCATTCTCCAATCTATATAAAATTTCAATGAACCAAGAAAATGCTTACATGCATCAAACATAACAAAACAAAACAGTTAGCAGATTCCAAACTCCTTTAGGTAAATAAAATTGACAAGGCCCAACCAGTTTGTCCCATTTTCCACTGCCTATGTCCCTTGAAACATGGAGCAAATTATTGCACATTTCCCTACTATAAAACCCCCTCCTCTCCCTCTTCACTTTCATCCCCACTCATCCCCCACATTATATTTCCAAACCATCATAATTCCCATTTTGACCTTCAAAACCTACATGCAAGATTGTACTCAAGAAATGGAGACTGAGTTGGCCATGTGTGAGTGTTGTGGATTTAAAGAAGATTGTACTCAAGACTACATTAATGAAGTCAAGTCTGAGTTTCAAGGCAAATGGCTATGTGGATTGTGCTCAGAGGCAGTTAAAGATGAAGTCAACAAACAAAATAACATTAGTACTACTCACCGACAGAACCAGGATCATAAAACAGTCGGGGCTAAAATTAGTCTTGAAGACGCTATAAACGCTCATATGTCATTTTGTAGTAAATTTAAAGCCAATCCTGCTATTCTAGTAGCTGAGGGGATGAGGCAGATGCTCCGTAGAAGGTCCGATATCTCCTCGAGTTCTTCGAAGAAGTATGCCAGATCAACAAGTGCATCACAGGTAGGAAATGAGTCTTTCTTGTGTTGTAACAAGCTGGTGTAAAAAGGTGTGATTTCTGGTTTAACTTTTGTTGGAATAAGCTGACTTATAGAAGAGCTTCTGTTCAGCTCTCATGCAACTTGTTTTGTACAAAAGATGTTTTTTCACTGGTTGATGGTGCCTTGATTCTGCATGACTTTTACTTGGGTTTTTTCACCTTTTTGATCGTAAAGCATGGGGATGAATGTGTTCATTTGTTTTCTTGAAATTAGTTGAAGAATTGAAGTCATGTAATTATAATGTATCCATGACCTTGACCTGCATAGAATATTTTTCCCCTGATAATAAGGTGTTTAGAGAGAGGTTAGGTTGAACCAAAAGTGATAGTGTTTGTTTTCAATAGAAATGTTTATGTTGGAAGGAAAATGCTTTGTCTATAAAATTGGAAAATTGTGTTTTAATTGGAATGATCAGTGTATTCAAATCAAAAAATTCAACAAAAAATATGTCATATTAATTGTCATGTAATTCTATATATTTTTTTTTGTAAAAAATTCTGTCCACCTAGTATTACTTGAAATATTGATTGCCCGCATAATAGGTTGTACTAAAAAAATTAGAGAAATGTTATATTCTCTCGATGCTGACGTGTGTTCGATAGTAGATAGTAACTTTCCTAATAGTATTGTAGAACTCTCGTGTACATCCCGCAAGTGTTGGCTCGGTTGGTTAAAAAGATGAAAACTATCCTCTTGGTCACAAGTTCGAATCCCACGGGAGGAGAATTTATGATTATGTCTCCTCAGTCAGAGCATGTGCGGAAGAAAATTAAAATATTTCTCAAAATTAAAATATTTCATATGTCTTTTCATGTTATTTGAGAAGAAAATTGGTTAATTTTTTTGGAATAACAAATACTATTCAAATAATTAGGAACGTGTCCATTATTAAAATTAATATTTCAAACATATAATTGGACAAATTAGTGAGTAGCAACAAATTAATATTTTGTTGAGGGCATGGTTATAAAAATTTGTCCTATTTGACTAATTCCCGATAAATCTCCTTAAAAATTATCCGATAAATCGAAAATCGGTAGTTTAACCGACCAACGAGAGATAATATGATAAGTTAAAAGTTAAAACAGTCCTTTAGGCAATTTCCTGATTTCTTTTTTATTTACCAAAATCTCCAAATAAGACCGTTTAGGCATTTTAAATTTCAAAAAGCAACGGCTCTATCCTAATCTCCCCCAACAAACACACAGTCTTAAAGAAAACACACACACAGACACAATCAAACACCAAACACGCAATGAAATCAGTCACTTCAACCCCAGAATCCTCCGAGTACTCGACAACGGAAGACGAACAATCTGAAACCCGAGACACGAGCTGTTATTTTCCAGATTGTCGAAAAGATGCTAATTGCAAATGTGAAATGTGCTTGGCAAGTATTAATGCCACTCTTGATTTAATGCCATTGAGTGTTCAAAGATCTACTGTCACTAAATTGTCGTCTAATCCGATATCGAGGACTCCAATTCCATTTAGTCCTAATGGTGTTTCTACTCCTGAGTCAAGGGTTTCTCTTGTAAGATTGGCCTTATCACCCGTGATGAAAGCGAGTAAAAAATTGAGGTTTGAAGGGGATGTGAAGAAGAAGGAGAAAAGAGAGGTGGGGTTTATGAGGAGGTTGTTTTTCGGGGTTTTTTTGGTTTTGGGATTGGAAGTTTGGGTTTTCTTGGGTGGTTTCGAGGGGTTTAAGGCCAGAGTTATCGGATGATTTGGTGAGGGAATTTGGGGGAGGAATCTTGCGGTTTGCGGGATTTGAATGAAAGGTTTGCGTATTTGAGGAATGGGATTAAGGGATTGATTGGTGAGAAGAATTTGAATGGTAGCTTTGTTGATGATACATGGGAGATAAATCAGGTATATAAATATGCAATCAAATCATTTTGTGTGTTTTAATTGAATGTATGTGTATTTTTTAATTTTGAAGCCCTTTTGGTTGCAATGTGTTTTGTGAGAAGTAGATTACAGTTTTTATTGGATGTATTCGATATTGTAGGATGGTTTGCTCTTAAATTCGTATCTAATACTGTACAAATCTGCGGTGGAGGAGGTGCGTGTATGGGGATGGCCTTTGCAGACTGCTGGATTGCTTACAACTACATTTTCTTCGAAGTCATATACTGTCTTGTCAGGAAGAGTTACTGAGGTATGATTCAGACTGATTTCTGAAATGCAGTCCATTTAATTTCTGTTATTTGTTTGTGTTTTCTGTTAGTATAGTGTGCCTGAGGTCATGCTTTCGTATGTCAGTAGCTTGTATTCATGACCATTCATTTTACAGTGGGCTAATGGAAAGGCTGGATATGTGATCCGAAGAGCAAATGATTCATGGACACAAGAAAAATGGAGTGCTTCGGTAGTGCAATTAGAGCGTAATACATGGATTCTCGAGTATAAGAGAAGTTTCGTAACAGAGAATGCAAGATTGCTTCCAGCAGTTTTAGAGTTCTTGAAGTTAAAGATTACCAGGCTACTGCGAAAAAATGAATCAGGAGTTCTGGTGGTTGTCTATTCAAGGCAGCCAGTTTAAAAGAAGAGTCAGGAAAGTTTCAATGTCCCAACTTGAGAATTATTTATAAGATGATAGGAAATGAGAGTGCTCCTGGACCCTGGTCTTCTCACAATTGAGGCATCTAGTTCTCATTTCTGATAGTCTTTGCTAGAATTACAGAGCCTATCTGAGTTTCTTTTGTACTCTCGTAGCTCAAAATTAACAACTTGAATATATCTCATATTTTGTTCTGTTCATTCATATCTGTCATAGTGTCATATAATTTGTGCAACACTATGGTTTGATTGCTGAACTTGTGAAATTTTCAGTTGAATGGTGAAAGTTGAATGTGTGATAGCTAAACTTGTCAAATTATCATTATAAAGTGTTGAATGTAGTGAAAGTTATCAATAGAAAGTGTTGAATGTTCAGACACACAAAGCTTGCTTCAATCTGTACTTTCATATGTATTATAAACAACCATTAAGGATTACCAGTAGTCATTACATGAACAAACACCATTTTTATAATGATGAAATCTAGTTCTATCTCTGACAACAATTTCCGTCTTATACACGTCTGATACAAGCTTCATGAAAGTATGACAGTCCTCACATATCCTGAGGTTCTTGATAATATGAATGCATGTCCCAGTTTTCCCTGGACAACAGCCCATAAGAGAGTGCCAATTTTTCACTATGCCACAACACTGCTTCCTTTTTTTCTTCTTCATCTAAATTAGTCAATACATTGGAGGTAATCGGTGTATAACCTATTCGCTTTACGTCAGTGACTACCTCATTTAGCTTTGTGTAGATCTCATCTGATTGTTTATGGTACTTGTCTGCTGTCAAAAACTCGTGGACTTCGTTGTTTAGCTCAATCCTACTAGTTCCCCGTTCCTTTGATATACCTTTGTGTTTCATTAACTGCCTCACCTCTCCGACACTGTGCCATTGTTTTTCTTTGGCATAAATATTTGATAAGAGGACATGGGCACCGTCATGATCAGGGTCTAGCTTCAGAAGCTGTTTTGCAGCAAACTCCCCCAATTCAAACTCACCATGTACTTTACAAGCAGACATAAGGGATCCCCAAATTACAACATTTGGAGCAAAAGGCATACTCTCTATAAGCTGGAGAGCTTCCCTAAGAAGATTAGCACGGACCATAGAGATCTACCATGCAACCATAGTGTTCGTGCTTCGGTGTTATGCCATACTCATCCACCATTGATGCAAAAAGCTTTATACCTTCCTCTAACCAATCCTGCATGGCTACATGCATATAAAACACCAACAAATGTCACTCCATTGGGCTCAACATTTTCAGACTTCATCTGATGAAATATCTTTAGGGCATTAATGGCATCCCCGTGCATAGCTAATGCAGAGATCATAGTAGTCCAAGTTATGACATTTTTTCGTCGCATGTGAACAAAAACTTCTCTTGCATCCTCAAGACTTCCACACTTGGCATACATATCGATAAGGGCATTATTTATTGGCAAAACATCCCCAAATCTATTTCTTTTGACAAATTCGTCGATCCATCTAGCCTGATCCAGTGCTCCTACATTTGCACCAGCTGAAATAACACTTAACATGGTCACATGATCAGGATATATTCCGGAGTCTTGCATTTCACCAAATAACTTTATAGCTTCTTGAGGCGCATCACTCTCCGCATAACCAGAAATCATCGCACTCCAGCAGATCAAATCCTTTTTTGCCATCTGACCAAAGATCGCGCGGGCCAAATCAACCTGTCCCTGTTTTGAATACCCTGAAACCATAGCAGTTGAAGCAACTACATTCTTCGGATTCAACTTATCAAACATATCCTGAGCCAAGTCCATAGAACCACAACACGCATACATAGTAACAAGGGTGCTCTGCGTACGATAATCAATCATGACATTATCATCAACAATTATTTTGTGAATAGCTTTCCCAAACTCCAAATTACCCGCACGACCACAAGCAGAAAGAATAGTCGAAAACAATTTCACATCCGCCTCAATATTACACCTCTTCATCTCTTCCAAAAGTAACACCACTTCATCAAACAATCCACTCTTGCAGTACCTGCTCAACATTCAAACAAACACGTCACAAAATTATTAAAACTAAAAATAAAATAGGAGTAAATTACAGAGTAGTGACCTTAGTTTACACCGAACTTCAAAAAAGTTGCCAAATTTTCAAGTTCGCTAATTAATGGCCAACTTTAGTTTCCGCCTTCTAAAAAATTAGCTCCCATGGTAAGATTTTATTTCAACATTTCAAAAGAATACCTCCCTTCCACCTTCACAAAAGTTAGTAGTACATATTTAAAAGAATTTACGAACTTCAAAACTTAACAACATTTTTAAAAATTCAGTAACGTACAGGCCACCACTCTGCAATTTACTCTAAAAATTAAAAACACACAAACAGTAAACCATTCCGAACAATACCCATCAATCATAATATTCCACGTAACAATATCTCTCTCAGTCATTCTATCAAACACCTTCCGTGCACACTCAAATTCCCCACAAAACGCATACATTCCCACCAACCCCGTCTCGACAAACGAATCATCCGCAAACCCCATCTTAACAACCAACCCATGAACCATCATCCCTTCATCCACCGCCTTAACTTTCCCCGCCGCCTTAAGTACAAGCGGAAAACTAAACCTATCAACCCCACTTCCTCTCTTGAGCATTTCATCAAACACATTGAGTGCCTTTCCGGGGTCTTTGGTTCTCGATAAATCTCGCAACAAGCGGTTGCATAAATGGAGTTGGAGATGGTAGAGTTGTGGGTGGTGGTGGAGTTGGGAGAGCTAAGATGGGGTGGTTCATCACTGTGGAGGGGTGTGTGTGTAAATGGAGGGAAATACAAATTAGTTTTTGAATATATTTACTATTTATAGATCTTATATTAACATTTTTTTATTTTTTTACTTAACAATCATATTAATTTGATTTTAATTTTAATTTTGAATAACTAGTTTTATATGTTTTATAACTTAGTATCGATGAATTTGAGATAAACGAGAATCGAACACACGACAGGAAAAAAGTATTTCTTTTTTAATTTTATTTTACAAAAATAGCACATTTGTCCAAATTAGTTGTCTAGTTTGATTTTCACCTGTATTTTAAGATGCACTTACTATATAACTCCGTTTTCTGTTGATTTGTTTTAAAATTTTCTTGTTGTGCATAAAATTTTTAATTCATTAATATTTTTATATTATTTAAAATTATAATTAAAAATTTTGGATCATTATTTTATTAGTACATTTATAAATAATAATATAAAGATTTGTTGTTGTCGAGATTCGAACCTGAATATTGGATAGTGTATAGATAATAATATAAATATTTGATACTGGCGGGGTTCGAACCTGAAACTTGAGTAGCGCGTATTGTTTTAGTATTTGAATTTAAGGGTGCTGATAGTTGATTAAAAAAAAATGTACCAAATTATACTCAATTACGGTTCTGTGAACCGAAATCGAGTACAGATATATTATATCATAGTATAGTACAGATAGATCGCTCAGTCAGATTTGTACCGAACTGATAATTAAGAAGTCCGGATTTTTCTCATTTTGTAATCATCCTTAACACTTGATTTTCATGTTATATTTTATCTGTGTATTCCAGGGTAAGTTGCTCTTGCATGTTGCATCTACCCTGTAAAAGTTTGTTAATAGACAAGCATAAAACAAGCATGTAAGCAATTAAACCCTAAGCAAATTAACTAGCTAGCTATTGTTCATTTTACCATCTCAAAAATGGACAGGATATTGGTTTATTTACAATTCAAACAAGCTCTCTCTCAAAAAGAGGTATTAAGTTTTTTTTTTTGCTATATTTATGTTTATATATAGGCTATATAGCCCATAATGTTTTGATTGATATATGTAATCCCTAATCACTTGTTTGAAGAAAATGCTAAGATTCCCGAAATTATTCCCAAATGCTGATATGTAATATGTGTAATTGGTTACTTTTTAATAATAATAATTGTTTAAGCTTTAGTTTTGAATGGTTAACTTAGATGATGTGATCAAATGTATGACTTGGTTCATTAACTTGAACATTATGATCAAGATTTTGCCTTTTAGTTGCTAGTAAGATTGTTGGATGACGTTATAGTCATCATCCTCTGCGCGACACACACGTCGGGAGGATCTAGTAAGGGGTACCGGGGGACACGTGTCCCTCATAAAATCAAATTTTACGTTTTTTCACCATTAAAGTTTTTGAAAATATATGAAAGTGCCCCCTCAAAATTCAAAAATATAAAGGGATTTTTTCAAAATTTGTCCGGTGTCCTAAAATAAAATTCCTGGGCATGATCTGTCCTCCGTTCAGATTGCAGAGTGCATTTCACATTCATAAAGGCGGAAACGCTCTCTACTAGCTTCCTCTCAGCCATAAGGAAGTGAATGCAACATATGCTGCTATAGGTGTTAAAATTTAGGAGCGCTTTAAAGTATGATTGTTTTGCAGGTAAGGCTAACATTAGAGGAAGAGAATATACTCGAGGAATCCGGGAAACATGCACGAAGAGCTTTCTGGATTGGTTTTTATGTTGCCGGCATTGCTGTCAAGTTAGGTACTGTTTTCACCTCATAGCAATATATAAGAACCTTTTTCCAGTAGTGATCTTTATTATAAACATTTGATTCTGTGTTTGTGTTGAAGTTCAGAGACATTGTTGTTAGTTTCTCTTGGAGATACTATATAAATTTAGATAGGTTATGCATATGTAGAGAATTTTTTTTTTTTACCTTTGATTCAATAGATCATTGAGCCAAATTGACAGTGTTTCTATGTGTCATTGTCATTGATGTCCATGTAAGCCCACCTCTTTGGCACACTGGTGTACATATGCCTTCTACATAAATTATGAGAGACAAATTTCACATCTGTGTGCTTTTTCAAAATCGAAAGTTAGATGATTTGTGCATGAGCTGAAGGACTGGGATATGAAAAAAATTGGTTGATACTTGGAGAGATATGATCCAGTCTAGGTCTTTTCTTAACAAAGTTTCTATATCTAGGTAAATTTAGCTCCAGTACCATGCAATTTACAACTGACCAGGAAAACTTGATGCCATTTAAGTGTAATTTGAATGTCAAATATTCATAACACTAATGTAATAATCTTCCATGAGATACTTGTAGAAAGTAATACACGTATTGACTCACATCTATTCCAGAACTACATTTTCTTGTTAAAACAATGGTTTATTATATTACTCTTCTTGTTAAAACAATGGTTTATTATATTACTCCTTAACTCTTATTCTAAATTAATAGGTTAAACGTCAACATTAACTGGAGTAAATTACAGTTTTGAAGATAGTCTCAGATGCTTGCGATAAAGGAATTTTAAGGATATTGTAATCTTGGAGCATTGGTGATGCTACTGATTCTTAATTGTGAAAATGTTTATTCTTGTCGCTGGTTTGTAGTGCAGCAAAATGCATTCCTGTGGTTTAGCCTTGCATCTGTGTTTAGAGTTGTCTATTAATTATTTAAATTCTTTCATAATTTTCTTGGCAGGGACACGAAGGCTTCGAAAAGTGTTTAACTTGCCTTATGAAGGAGGTAATTGCGGCATAGTGTCTCTCTCACTCACTCTCCTACACACATACATATAAATTGTTATAAAGCCGTTAAACATTTCACACTGTCTCTATCACTTCTCTCTGAGTAGTAATTTTTTGAAGTCTAGTGCCTTTAAATGCAATGGACACGGCCCAATTTGAATTTTTGAATCACGTAGCATAGAAATTCTCCTAGAATATGCAGTATCAGAATTGTTTCGAGTTGATCATTAGGGGATAAATCAAGGACACAGAGATGATTACCTTATCATACCAAAATGTATATTTGCATTAGGAATAGTACTATGCCACAATGTAGAGATGCTTCTTTACTGAAAATGAATTAAAACTCAAAACTTGTGATATAAAGGACTAGCGTGCTGATCTATTTTTTTTTGTATTACACAGTGCAAATCTGTTGCAACTTGCAAGCAAATAAGAAAGAATTGGGTGTAAATATAGACCGATGTATATCCATGAAGTTGAGAAACGAGTAACATAGTTCCTACATTGTCAGGGGCCTATTAAAAAGTCTTTTCCATTCCCTCTAAGCATTTTTTCCTAAACTAAAGAGACCACGAGTACTAGTATTAGCTATTCTATCTGCAATTCTGTGCTTTAATGTTTGTGCAAGGCTAATAGACAATTGAAAAACAACCATCAACCTATAGCTCACTTTTGCAAAGTAATAGCTTGTGATTTTCATACCAGTTATTCAGTTAACTTATGATGTTTAAACACTTTGTAGTCTGCACCAAGCCGAAATAAGCAATGAACTGGAAAACAGAAAGTTCGTAGCTTTTGACTTTTGCCTGCAAGATAGGAATGATGAGCATGGAGTAGAACTGAATAGCTACGCTTGTGGACATGCATCTATGCATTCCAAGACATATATCTATGATGGTCATCTGCGTTGCACAGAGCTCACACATCAGTAGGGTTTAGGGAAGGTCTTAGTTACCCAGACTCTTCGTTTTGCTTCGAGTACCCGTGTCGGACACTCGACACTCGGACATGGGTATGGACATAGGGGAAGGTTCCAATTCACGCAAACTTACCTATATCTTTTAGGAGCTGTCATGTAAAAAAAGTTATACAATGCTTACCTGCACCATTGTATTATAAGTGGTGACACCCTTCCGTTCATATTCTAGTTAAAAGTTCGTCTTCGGTCACTTCTATGAAAACAAGGAACACATTTTCCTAACCAACTTATAGTTACATATTGCCTAAATTGCTTTTGGGACTTCCATATGTGCAACTTCACAGTGATATGCATCACCAAATTGACCAGTTATAGTGTTGTAACTTATATCTCCAGCCAGCATTTTATTTCTCATACTTGTACTTGTATGAACTAACTCATCCTGTTTTGCAAATGTCACTCTGCAGTATGCTTTAATTTTTATTGTTTTGCTTCCTATTTTTCTTATTTATGCTTTTTTTAAAGTTTATTTTTGGGTTCTACTGATAGAGGTCTCTAATTTTTCCTGGCAGATGCGGTCGCATGGAGTTTTTGGAATTCGTTCACAATCAGTAACTATAATAATACCTCTACCTCTCTCTCTCTCTCTCTCACACACACACACACAAATATAACCAGTTATTTGTAATAGCTGTGAAAAGGTTGTCAGCCTGCGCATCACCTCATTTACTTCTCCATATTGAGTGGTAGTTGCAAACAAAACCTCTCCTTCTGTTACTGTAACTGTAATCCAATGCATATTAAAATTTCTAACTGTTAAAATTAAACTTCTATGATGTCCTAGACTGTGCAGCTTTAAACTCAAACTCCTCTGTAGAATTAATTATCGTCATAAGATTTTTTTACTATACCTGGGTAACTTCATGTGGATAAATGCTTTAAAAGAATCATACAGATGCATTATAATTCAAATGAATTAATGATGTAAAAGAACCAACTTACCTAAATTATTGTTTTTTAATGTTGGAGAAGATGAGATAAAAGATGCGGTAATAAAGACAAGTAATTGGTGAAGATGGAAAACAAAGAAGATAATATCTGGCTATGTTAGACACCCTTGGAACATATTTGGTTCAGGGGTTTATGTTAGTTCTGAAATCAGGGAAAGAAATACAGAAGAAATTTAACGACTGTCTTGTGCAGAATTAGTAGTAAAATGACTCAACTTTAATAAGCAGTGAACATAAAAAGAACAGGCTGATAGATTCTGTTTTGTTTAAGATGGTAATTCTGAGCCGGAAGAATACTGCAAACATAAGTTCACCATCACACTTTAGGTATCACTGCACCGTTCTACTACACAATAAAAAATATGCCATCAGTGAACCGTGATACCAAAAATACCGTTGTGAATGTTTAGATAACCTATAAAGTAATCATATTTCAGGATTTTTGCATTTTAATGACAGTTATATGCATGAACATACGAGTTTTTATCTTCGCAGCAAGTGCTTTCATGGGTGGAGGATATGGAGTTCAGCACTCATTTGGTTCATCATTTGAACATATTCTCAACCAGGAGGGAACTCATATTCAACAAGAGTTGGGAAATGTGTATGTCTTTATGCTTTACTACAAGACCTTTTATATCTGGTTTTGTACCTAATATGACTTTAAAAGCTGAGAAAGCTCTCTAATAGGCTAATATTTACCCTCTATATTGTCCATCAGCTATTTGATGATTTTTGAAGAAATTGAGAGTTTTAAAATGATCTAAACTTTAAACTAAAGTAAACTGTTGACTGCTGAGTGAAAAAAGTGTAGTAATAAGAAATATAATAGATGGTTGACATTCAATATATGTTCCTCTGTAGCCTGCAGTATTTGTTTCATGGAGAATAACAACAAAGGCAGGTTGTTTGACATTGTAAACTCCAAATTGCCTTGCACATAAAAATGTTGAAATTGTAAGACAAAATAAACAACTTCATGCATAAATAAAGAGCTGAAATTCGCCTTGTTTTCTTCAAAAAAGTTTTGTTCATTCTTGCTCATGTCTTACTAAAATTTGGACGATTTGGGCTACATATTCTGGCTACAAATTTCCCTATGTTAAAAGTAATATTATTAGTCCCGTATTTTTAGTTATATTAGCAGTATTTTAATAATTAACAGATTTTAGATATATTACAAATTTCTTTATGTTCAAAATCGTTTCATACCTTAATCCGTATTTTGCCCGGTATTTGGCCCGCTAGGAAGGTTAGGCCGTAGTTTGGTCCAAGTGCGGCTAGAGTGCCTTTATTCCTATTGTTCATGTATCTTGAAGTCTCACTCTTAGGACACTCTGCAGCCTTAAAGAGACTCTGATGTCCTAGCGACAATCCTTGTCCAATTAATTCCTTCTACATATGGAACAAATGGAACAAGAAAGCATAGCTCCTGAATCGCGTCGAATAAAATTTTCTCGATTATTGAACTTCTTTGATGGTCCACTCTCGTCAAATCCACTTGTAGGCTCAGCTTTCTTCTTAGACTCAAATTTCTTCTTTCCGTCCTCTACCATCAATCCTCTCTTCACTACACCATCTTGTAACTACTCGGTTCAAATGTCGACACATGCCTCCTAATCTCACTTCGTATCCCTTCTTCAAACCTAAGCATCCTACTAATTTTGTCTGCAACAAAAGATGGCGCATACTTGGCCAAATGGGTGAATTCAACTTCATATTCCGATACAGTTCGTTTTTCTCCTTGTTCCAACCGTATAAAATCGCGCTACACCTTAATTAGCCTGTACGGTTCTAGGAAAATATTTGTTCTGAAATGACTCTTTAAAAGTTTACCATGTGTATGCTTGGGCAACCCCTTTCGCATTGCCTTCAACACACCTTTTCTCCGTAAGCCATCAATCATAGGCACTCCCTTGGAGTTGGTAGCTTGCCAAAGGACTTTCTGTTCGTCCGTGCTCCCTAATAAGTCAAAAAATTTCTCCATCTCTTATAGCCACCTATCCACTTCTGATGAAAATGTGGATACTTAAAAATTGGTAGGACTTAACTTCTTAAATTTATATATGAAGCTCCTGGATCTACCTTGATGGTTCCCTACTAATGTCACCAATATTTCCTCTAATTGAGTCATCACGTTGTTATTACTATGACGAGGCATGGTTCCTACATAATTTACTTAAACTCAACCACGGTGTAAATCATAAAATATACAAAGAGCTGTATAAATCGAAACATATTTTAGTAAATAGGAACCTCGAAATAAAACAAATTATTTTGTGTTCCTACATAAGTAACAAATAAGAAATCGAAATAAAAGGAAATGCATTAGTCTAAATAACGACTTAATCTTTATTATAGACGATTTTTACTATACGTGACTTATGATTCGCTAACAAGGAAATCTAATCCGATGAGTAGTTATATGAAGAGAAAGATCTTGCTGATGGTGGATACTCATCCTAATTTCCATCCTCAAAACATTTCTTATAGCTATAACATTCCGTTGTACTTCAATCTGCATCTCCTTTGCGAAACTCTTTACATATTTCTTGTCCCTCTTACTAGCACATATACCCCTTAGTGAAGTACTACGAAACCTTTGACATCCATTTACCAGATTATGTCGTAGTAAAAATAGTCTTGTGTTCGGCTCTCTCTAGTTCCAAGTTTGCCTCCACAAAATCAGCTGAGAGACTTTCGATTTCAATTTCGGGGTCAGTCTTTTTAGTAGGCTCATTATATATCTCTCCAGGATGTTCTTAAATTGATTCATAACTATCAGAATAATGGTCAAAGTTGTTCACGGAATTATCATTATCTTCGCTAGGGTCATAGTTTGACGAAGGTGATGGTGAACTATCAACATGATCCTCAATGTTAGGATCCTCAGTGTCACTCAACGTACTTCTGCCTACAAAATTCTAAGACAATAAATTTACTAGTACCTTGAAAACACACTGGACTAAATTCATAATTCACATGTCAAGTCTAAAAGGCAGTCTACAGGAAGCTAAAGTAAGCATTGAATACCTTTGTCAAACTATAACCTTAGCTTAGATAGTGATGATTTTGTCAACAATTTTGACCATTTTTCAAATAGTGATGAATCAATTCAAGAACATCCTATAGGGATAATTAATGAGCTTAGTAAAAAGACTGACCTCGAAATTGAAATTGAAAGTCTCTGAGCTGATTTAGAGGAGGCAAATTTGAAACTAGAAAGAGCCGAACACCTACTATTTTGACTACGACAATTTGGTAGATGGATGTCAAAGGTTTCATAGTATTTCACCAATGGGTAGATGTGCTAGTAAGAGGGACAAGAAATATGTAAAGAGTTTCGCATAGGAGATGTTTGTTGAAGTATGAAGGAATGTTGCAGCGATTGGGAATGTTTTGAGGGATGGAAATTATTATGAGTATCCACCATCAACAACTCCTCTTCAGATAACTACTCATTGGATTAGGTTTCCTTGTTAGCGAATCATAATTTATGTAAAGTGGAAATAATTTTTTATAAAGATCAAGTCCATATTTAGACTAGTGCATTTCCTTTTATTTCGAGTTCTTATCTGTTCTGTAGAAAAAAAAATAGAACTTGTATTATTTTGAGGTTTCTATTGCTAAAATATGTTTTGATTTTTATAGTTCTGCATTTGATTTTAAACTTGCAGATGTTACAAAAGTTCTGATGCAAATTAACTAATGTTTCTATGTACACATGTAGATTGGTGAATTTTGTGGAAAAATTTCCTCTGCAGAGTGAAGATATAATAAAGCAGTACGTATCCAAGCATTTTTACCGGGAGAAAGTTTTTGATGATTTATCCACGGATCCAAAACATGTTTGGCGCTGCAAAAACTTTTTTAGAGATGTTGCTTCTGCTTCTCAGAGAACAAGCCAGAGCAGCTCTTACAGTGAGAATACTGATCTGCAACCCAAGCCATTTACTGTAAGTTCACATTTCACTCAATCTAGAGTATTTTCCTCAAGGACTGTGTTACTTCCCACTGTCAGGTTGCGGTTTATGCAAAGTACATCCTGATCCTAGTTATTAATCAAAATGAAGAGGGTTTCAATACTGAAAGTAGTTCCACACTTATATGACTCGGGACATGTATTATGAATTCTAGTGAATGCAAAGAAGCACATATCCTTTCCAAATCCAAATCACACATAAGGCGCAGAAAATGGTCACCAGCTATATCGTGTTTTTAATTTTCAGGTCGACAACCCTATCTCTGCTATTTCTGGTGTTCAAAAAAGAGACAGATTTTCCAAAAAGGTGTGCTTTTAGAAAATGGACAAAAAAATCAGAAGTGTGAAATACTGAAATGTCTGTCATCTAAATTATCACTTTTGGTTGCAGGAGAGTACTGACATTGATACAGTGACAGATCCTTTTGAATGGAATGTCCCGCAAAGAGAGGAGGACGTTGAAGATGCTGCTTCCTCCGCCATGTCACGTAGAAGACATAAGCGGAGTCATAAAAGAGCTAACCGTAGGCTAATGAGCAGGCGAGAAGCTTCAACTAATATGCAACATGCTTTGGCCGACAAGGGCATGGCATCAATCTGAAATCTTGATGTTGTAGTCACCAGAATGCTATTCAATGCCTGCATAGAAGTGTTTTTGCTTCCATGCCTTAGAGATGCTGTACATTCTTAAGTAAAAAAAAATGTAGAAATGTGGTCAATATCCGTTAATAATTCGATAAATCTAATTAATTAATAGAGTAGGATGGGAAAAATGAGCTCATTAAACTGGCTAATGAACAGATAGAAGACTTATAGGAAGAAATTAAAATGAAAGAAAAGAAATAAAGAAGACATGTCAAGCTGAATACCATACAGATAAAGTCTGTTACTGCTAAATAATGGTTTCAATTATGTAATGAATTTTGAAAAAAATGTTAATAATAACATTTTTTTAGTGAAAATCGACGAAAGTACCAATTCTGGTGGGTAGTGGTTGATTTTACCATTTGGGATACGTATTTGTCATTTGGCCCTTTGGTTATCATATTTTTTATTAAACACGCATTTGTCAAATTGATATTCAAAAAATTATTTTTTTTATGATAGATATTTGATAGTTGGGTATCTCAAAAACCCCGACTGAAACTGAAAATGCATGTCATTTGTAATTTTCTGACATATCTAATCCAGAAATGCACATAACTAAAATGATATTTTCAGCCATGTATTTTCAAAATGAGTATTTTGATAAATTTCACTCAAAAATGGGTATTTTTAGCTTTCACCCATGAATTTTCCGGAAAAAATATATTAAAAATCATATATTGAATTTCACCGAAGTACTATAATTGTCCGTTCGAACAATAGATAAAGGTCCAGATTAAACTATCATAGTCTCCAACAGGCAACAGCCACTTAATTCAAGGATATGTGAATTAATATTTTTTAAAGAAATAATGTGAATCATTATTAGACTACAAGCATAAATATAAAGCTAAATCACGGTAGGACTTGGTCTAACAAGCATGTTTTGTATATATTTCACCCGCCAAAATGAAGAAAACCATTTTAGGGAGGATCTTTTTGTGTGTAGAATTAATCTACCATGTAATAACTAGAAAACATAGCACTTCTGCAGTACAACGTTACAACAAAAAGAATGTATAGAAATACTTCTGCAGTACAACGTTACAACAAAAAGAATGTATAGAAATATGAGCAAAACTTGTGCACACTAGTGCACTGGCAGATAGCACTTGCAGAACACGCGGATTCTTACATGAGGCATAAGGGCCGCGTCCAGAGAAGGAACCGTTGCAAAATTATCCATGTCAACAACGTAGATCAAAATGTTCCTTCAAGATTTTTTATCCATGTCAACAATGTAGATCGAAATGTTCCTTCAAGATTCTCGGGGAAGTTCTTCCACATCCCTTAGCCACTTCTTCCATCTCCTTGATTTTAATCACCTCCCTGTTTATCTGATCAAGGCTATTCACAACAGGTGTAAACAATCCCTTCCCGTCAGCATTATGAGCGGCCTTGTCCTTGTTAATTTGTTGATAAAGATTTTGAAGATTGTTCTTTTGCTCATATAGCTTATCCCGGACCATATTGTATTCTTGTTCTTGAGACTTCTTCAAGGCTCCCAGAATCTTGTCAACTTTAATCTCAAGTTTTAAAGACTCTATAAGAGGATCAAAACTTCCAGATACTTTATAAGGCGAGGATACTCTGTTATGAGCAGGTTTTTCGTTCATTGAAAATTCCAGTGCATCATGGACCGATATTCCTGTTACAAACATGCAGGAATTATACTCCCTTGGGTACAAAATAAAAGAGTATCGATTATAGAGTTTCTAAAACAAGAGGGTGGATTTAAAAAAGATTGCAGCTCATTGATAAAAAGATTGCCTTTCACAACTTATAAACTATGATCTTAATAAATTTTCAAATCTGATGAAAACTTATTGCCATTATGCATAAATATGCCCCTTGACCTTTTTGCTCAAAAGATTATAATGCTCCTCACTTTACCTTCAGAGCCCTATCCCTGCCCCCAACACTCTGCAAATTTTAAACATTTAGGTGCAATAGATGTTCCAATTTGAGGAATCATGATGGCACGATGTGTATAAATGCATAAAACCTGGGCACTAAACTTCTCTGCTTTTTTTCTTCACAACCGAGTTTAAGTTGGGGTTAATTATCAAATAGGACAAGCGAGTCACTGATTACAAGACTGACTCAAATGAATCACTTATTTAAAAAATTGTATAAAAAATATCACTCTATTGTTAGTTGAAATTCTTAAAAGTATTATATATTGTGTTTCGCACATTTTTATGAATAATATTACATCAAAAAGAAAGGTTCCGAGTTCCAATATTAGATAATATTGTTAGTTTTTTAAAATTTATCAACTATTTTTTTTTCAATTTTTTGTTGTTTTATTTGATTTAAATAAAAATAAATAGTAGATAAATTTTTAAACATCAAAAAATATTATCTAAAATACTAGAACTCAAAATCTTTCATTTGGATGTAATATCATTCATAAAAAATATGCGAAACTCAAAAAATATCATATTTTTAAGAATTTCGACTAACAATAGAGTGATATTTGTGATACAAATTTTCAAATGAGTGACTCATTTGAGTCGGTTTTGTAATCAGTGACTCGCTCGATACATTTGGACGCAGTAAGTGACCTACTTGATAATTAACCCGTTTAAGTTGGCAATAGAGCACATTTTTACGAATAGCAATGAAGAATTTTTATCTTTTTTTTTTGTACATAAGAACATTATGCACTAGATTTTAAACAATCAAAGATAAAAAAACCATAAATACAATTGATTAATCATGTCTACCAATCTGACATTTTTGCAGTGTGGGCAGTTATTAAGTTTGTCCAAATATGAATTTTTGCAAAAAATCATTGTTTTCACGTTTCACATGTTTAGATGCAAATGTAGAGTTTAGTGGGAGATAGGCACTTGAGAAAAAGGTCAAGGGAATACTTTTGCGTTTCTCCCAACTAATTTGTTATAAATTATAACTCAAAGACAGAAACCAAAAACATTCCAACCCAAAAACATTGCAAAGTAAATAGGAGCATCTCAAACAAAAAACCGCAAAGGAATGAAAAAGTACCTGAATTAGCAGCTGAAGTATCTTCCATCTTCCATACATCTTCTAGGCAAGTCCCACTTCCAAGCTGAGGCAAAAAACAGTTTGATCATGCTGCCAATTTAGAGTGTATAGAACCAAGGATAAACTTCTTTCAAATATAAACAGCCAATTTTCACTGCATAATCAGCATACCTTTCCCATAACCAATTCAATACGATCCAACAGCTTGATTGCAGCAAGTCTTTGTGCACCACGCAAAACAGATTCCCCCAAATTTAAAATTTTCGCGATGACGTCTCGAGATTCAATAGTTTCACAAGTTTGTAAAAGTTTCGTAACATGTAAAACAAGATCTGTCCTTGTATCACAGCGCCGGCAATAATACTCTGCGTCCAAGCCAATGGATCCTCCTACAGTTCCAGCCATGTAGGATTGAAGAGCACATCCTATATGTGCCAAGTGGCCACAAATAACACCATCATCCATAGCTGCTTCACATCTAATAAAACTATAGCCTTCATAGGTTAAATCTATGGTCTTACTACACAAAATACAACAACAGTCCCGACAGAAGCCAGGTTCACTACAACAAATGTCGCAAACCATGTGTCCGGGTAAAGCCTCCTCTGATTCAACTAAGCTGCCACATGATTTGTTACCAGCCTTACAACACCTAATCCCAGGTTGCAATTCTGACCCTAGATACTCCGCTGTACAGGAAAACATGTAAAACCATTTTCAGTACCTACATCGTACAAAGCAGTAGATAAGCAAATCACATGACAGTTTTCTAGGCAGATTATTAATAAACCAAGTATAGATATTTAAGCAGTACCCTTGCAGTTCATTTTGCACCATATATCAACATAATAATCTCATCTGCATTACTTTTTTTCCTGGTAACGGGAAACTATGAAGCTGATCTCTCCTTGTCCAATTTAAAAGCTTAAAAAGACAGCTCAACTCGTGGTAGAGGTTGGTATCTAAATATCTAAATAATCTTAATAATTCAATAAGAAATTAATAAATATGGTAAAAATAATTAAAGTGTTTGAAGAGTGTAATTACAAATTATTATACTTTCTGCGAAGAATGGAAATAACAATTACTCCTTCCAAACTCATTTAAATATTAAGACATTTTTACTCCTGTTTTGGTCGATTAGGTTCATAATTCGTCCAAGTAAAAATTTCACATCAAATATATAGCATATCACAAAATAAAGGGTTAAGTTCTATGGAGACCACTTTTTTTTGGAGACCTTGGAGACCACTTATGTTCTGCAAATTAAATACTGCATAAAAACATTGCAAAACATATTATTTTGCGAATTATGCTCTACAAAGTTCCTTATTTTATTCAAAATCTTGAATATCATATATGTACTGCATGTAAAACATCACAAGAATATTTTATTCTGCAAAACATGTTAAATTTGCAGAACATTTGTTCAGCTTGCAGAACATACACATTCTACTTATTAAACTTAAATGATCTTCAATAATTTTAATGAATTAGTGATACTAATAAAACATACTTCACAAAATAATATATTTCATAGTGTTTTGGTTGCAGAACATATGTGGTCTCCAAGGTCTCCGATGAAAAAATGGTCTCCATAGAACTTTCCTCTAAATATATATATATATATATATATATATATATATATATTCAAAATTTTATGTTCTTTAACTTATTAACCAAAAGATATGATGACTAAGACAACACCTAAACCAAAGAAAACCTATATCAGTACATACATTTGATGTCCTACAAACACTTATCATACTACTAAGGGTGATTTAACAAAACTTGAGGTCATAAGCATTAGATCTGGGACTGTGCCCCTGTTAATGCTCAACACTCGGTAACTGCTGCCCTTGCGGAAACAATTATGAGGTGCAGAATATGCAAAATAAACTTATGAAGTGCACCATTAAGTACCACCCATAGTTTTTATATAGTAGTTCTATACAAGTAAAGATTCTACAATCAAGTGGTAGAAAATGATTTTTCATTTCAAATATTTAAAAGAAAATACTAATGGAAGAAGCTCAAGCAAACCTTTTAGTTCGGGTCGATCCCTTGAAGGTATTTTCCAACTAAAAGAGGCAAAAAATGCCTTGACATCTGCTCCAATTTTTTGAACATATTGTTCAACTGAGAGCTTGCTTGCAAAAGATCTCTCCCTGGGAACACTCTGAAGACGTTCTGGAAGATATAGGTATCGATCCATAAAGTGACCAGATGCTGCTACTCTAGTGCCCACCTTCCAGCGCCATATATCACCAGGTTCAGGCCAATCGACAGGAGCATACGGTAAACCTTCACCGGAAGCTTGAGCACAAACTGGATAAAGATATATTCCGTTCTTTGATATCTCACTAGCATCTCGATTGTTTTCATCATTGTCGATCTCCATATATCTTTTATTCTACTAACAGATAGTAAAAAAAATCAACTTCAATCTCACCACCAGCCAGCGTGATCAACATATGCAACGATATCAAGCAAATAAGATGTATTTAGATCGTAGGACTGCTACAGTGGTTGGTCGATATATTATAGGGTATTATTTAATTAACTAGTAATTTAATTCATTCGTTACATTTAGTCAAACTCATAAAATCAATAAAAATCACAGTACACTTAGTGACCCCTGATCGACTTACAGCAGGCTGAAAGGATAACCACTTAAATAGACTAGGGAATTGGCTTGTATAAAACTGCTTAACGAAACATTAACAGATTTAGTATAATTCAATGTAAATGATATCAAATGTGTAAAACTGTACCAGTTGATAACTAGACAAGGACTAGGCTTAATTCATTTAGTTGAGTCGACCTCCCTAACTTGGCTCCAATTACACCTTGACGTGTAACATAACATTTTTAAATTAGTCTTTCAATTTAGACATCCTATCATCTCCATAAAATGTGTGATGCATCCGATCGGTCTCTTTTAAAAGATAAAACTCGAATACTTATATATACTTTTAGTACTCTAAGCTCCTACTGTTGACTTTTAACTCTCCCTTATTGCGCTCCATGCTCCATGATGGAGTTTCAATAAAAGGATTTCATTTTGGCATAACTTATACCTAAGCAAATTGATTTCAGTCTGACCTTTATGAGAAGAACATCGCATTCAATTCTTTAGTGCATATTGTTGGCCAACGATATACATCCCGAAACACTTAAAAATCGCGTCCAAAACTCCAAGAAAGGTGGATTCGCTACAACTCATTTGTGCCCTTGTACTAGAAATTCTTTTGATATTACCTATAATGGTCTATCTTGACAGCAAAAAACATGCATCACTCAACATTTTTTTGGATCCATCAAAAATCGGATGCACATTACAAGAGAGTTACATCACAATACATATGACATAACTTTGCTAGCATGTACATGTTATATTGGTCCCTATTATGTGTAACACCTCAGTCCACAATCCAGAAGATTGGGACACTTTGTTAAGTATAAGCAAAAATAATACTACTATGTGCACCAACAAATCATGACCTTTTGGCGGCCTATAGTGGCCTTGTGGACCGCCAAAGTTGTTGCATTTGGGCCGGTATACTTCGCTTATTTCGGATTCGAAATTGGGACTTGATTCGATTTTCAAAACAAGACTCTGACGCGGGTTGTCACATTTGGTATCAGAGCCGACTCTCGAAAGCTTGATTTGTCACGTTGCCGAAATACGGACACGAAGGCTGGCAGTATTATCCCACAATGGACAAAAGTTTGGAGGTGAGGATACGAAACCGGTCGCTATTATCCCACAATGGCTAGAGATGTACGATCTGGGCTTATAGGCTATCCGTTAGGCTAAAGATGTCACGAGTTTAAGTGGGAGAGTTTATAACACCTCAATCCCACATGGAGGAGATTGGGACACTTTTCTCAGTATATCAGCAAGAATAATACTACTAAGTGCACCAACAAATCATGACCTTTTAAGGACCTATGGTAGTGTTGTTGACTACCCAAGTTGTTGCATTTAGACCGGTGTGCTTCGACTTATTTCAGTCTCAAAATCGGGACCTAACTTGATATTTAAAAAATGCTCAGGATTCGACTCAATCACATTCACACCCCTTTCTCCTTTTAACTCCTCAAACTATATTACATGACACAATAAAATAGACATAAGCATGTTCCACTGTTACCCCTTTGATGGTAAGTGAGGGCATAAAATAAGAGCAACCCGGACATAGATTGTGTCCGGTGTCAGCGTGCGTTTTGAAGGCAAAAACGTTATTAATAAAATGAAAACGAACAAAATGCAACATAGATATAGATATAATGACAATCACTAAAAAAGCACACTAAATGGCCTTTGGGGGCAAGACGAAGTAGTTTTGTGGTTAGTGCATGCAAAAGTGAAATTGTGAAAGATTTGCTAAAAGTGTGGCTTCAAACAACCAACAATTGATTGTCAGACTTAAGTTGATGCGGATGTGCAAGGTTAATCAAGAGGTCGATTAGGGTCAAGGCGAGTAGGTGACAAGTGCCAAATAATGACTTAAACCCTTATTGGGCCATAGGTATTCAATTTTAGCATAAACCTTCATGCAAGCACCATGCTTGCAATATCAGCCGAGGGCTATAAATTTGTGTACACATCTTCACTTGTCTTCTTCCCAATGAAAACTTGTCGACAAAAAACATATGCCCCTGAACAACACTAATCAAAACAACCTTTACCATGAAACATAAGTTAACATCAATTCAATATTACAACAAAAATGGTTTTGGTGTTTATCCTTGGCATAATCATACTTCCACTAAAATATTAATATGGTGTGCGTAGCCATCATTAAGGCAGTGGAAATCATGTATCAACAATAATGATGTAATCTTCTAGAGGCATGAAGTGCTTTATAATAGAAAATTCAAAAACAATGATTTCACAGAAAGTGAATGAATGAAATATGTGAAAAGGTGCTATGGTGACTGCATGCAAGAGTACGATGCGCTCATGGCGGTTGAAACAGTGTTGTAAGAAATTGAACTCACGACATGAGTCGGATGTGCACTGGGGATGCATGTTGTGAGTTTGAGTGGATCGAGCTTGAAGGCATGAGCAACATTAGTTTAAAATTCCTTCAACGTGCAATGTTAATTTTTATCCATGACTCTAAGCACTTTCAATTATAAACCCCCAAAACATTAGATTTAAGTACATAATTACTCAAATACCTCCATCTATGACTATAAATTTGCATCCACTTCAACCTAGCCTAAGCTGTTAATGTAATGTTTGTGGAAAATAACATGCCACGCTTGACAATCTATTAGATTCATATGTGATTCAGAACCAAGTTAAATGTATTATATTAATCCATTCTCCTGTTCGCACGTCTATAAGGATGTATTTTCTATAATCCACAAAGACCAATGTCATTTGCATATAAAATATAGCATTCATCACGAAACAAACTGAAATTCATATCAAACATTACAACATAAACTACAAAAGAAATGATTTTGGCATGTGTACATATTTTTTCACATGTATCCATAGTAGAATCATTTAGAACATCAATGACACGCTTTTATTCTCTAGTCAACAATCAAAGCTATAGGTCACAACACCAAATTATGCCTGTACATACATATAACTATACATAAGATTATAAGAAAGATGGAGAAATTAAAATAAAGTATCAAACTTAAAATTAAAATTGTGATGGTTCGTAACAAGATATGGTTTTAACAGATTAACAAAGTGTAGTTGTTTGTAATAAGATGGGGTTTTGACTCTCAAATGAGGGGTGAACCGAGAGAGGAGGGATGAGAAATGATGCACCTTATATAGCACTATGAGTAAAATTAGGTTCCTTTTGTGTTAATAAGTAGGGCCTTCAGTTGAAAAAGTCATATATTAAGTAATATAAGTGTTTTGCATAGATATTGAATTTCAAGGGTTAACTTCCCGTTGTTCCAAAATCACCTTAATTTTCACCCAATTTTTATAGGTCAATATTGGTATAATATTGGTATACTTGAACCCAGCAACTCTCGACTCAAATTCATACTTTTCAGTTAAATTCGTGTCAACTCATTTCAAATCTTCCCGCCTTTTGGGACCAAAAGTGATTTAGTAAATAGATGCACAAATGATGTAGGACATATTAGGATAAAAGGTTAAACAAGGGAAAGGGCCCATCTCCACATGTAATCGACGAAGAACACATAAAACCCTCGTGTATATAATTCATCTCTAACCAACATTGAAAGATTACAAAACTTTGGAACATCTCCAATGGGGTGCTAAATTAAGCTTTTCAATATTGACAACTCATCAATAATACTAATATATTATTGTCTCTTTCTTTAATTGTATTTTTGACACCCTTCTTACCAAAATTTACTTCAACAACTAGCACGCAAAGTTGTCAAACTATTCATATACAAGTATAATTAAAAATAGATATGAAAGTACATGTCTTTATTAGGATATAGAACATTTTTTCCATTTTGGGAGGAGGGTATCAAAGTGTTCCAAAAATTGGCTACTTTGGTTGGCACCCTTAAACCTCCAATGGGTAGCCAACAAGAGTGTCATGCCACATCATGTCACATGGCATTTTGGCACTCTTTTTGTCGCCCTCTTCGGAGATGCTCTTATATACCATAATCTCGATTAAATATCTATTACCATTATAATTAAAGGACGCACATCTCTTTTAATTATGCTATTATAATCTCGATTTTCCTTGATATTCTACTTATTATAACTACAAGGTGATCCTCTGAAAATTTCATACCACCGTAATTAATACGTGGTCCTCACATGCAAATGATTCATCAATGATTTTGTAACTATAACTGATATCAAAAACATTTATGGGAAATATTCGGTATATAATATCTTATATGTATAAAGCATGTACATAAATGAACTCACTAAAAAATTCAAGTTAGACATGATTATAATATATGTTCAAGTACTATTACATTATTATTCACACCACTCTTAATAAAGATCATGTTAAGTAAGATTTGACTCAATGATATTAATTTCAGTAATAAACTACAAATCTACTTCCTTCAATTTTAATTTCAATAATATA
Organism: Apium graveolens; assembly: GCF_009905375.1. NCBI lineage: Eukaryota > Viridiplantae > Streptophyta > Magnoliopsida > Apiales > Apiaceae > Apium > Apium graveolens. The sequence goes on from NC_133647.1 coordinate 196,726,027, forward strand.
TGAGATTTCACTAGAATTTTTAAATTAACATTGTATCAGAGCTCCGATTCAAGTTTGCAACCCCTATATTCCCACAAATATTCCCTACCACCACCACCCATCATATTCCCATAATTTATGGGCACAAAGGCAAATTGAACAAACGATCCATCATATTCCCAAAATTTATGGGCACAAAGGCAAATTACACAAACAATGGACGCCCGTGACCCAATCCTCGACCGAAAATGGGCTTTAGAATGATAAAGAATGTTTGGAAAAAATATATAAGCTTTGTAAGCCCTTCTCGAAGAACGGGGGTTCGGGGGACTAATGGGACGGATCCGTTATGATATTGGAGTTACTCGGATTCATTTTCAACCCTAAATTTTTTCTTTTCCATCTACTTCACAAATAAAATAACAAGCATGCTCTTTTCTTAAGCACCCATAAAAAATTCTAGAAGCTATAACTTAAAGAGATCAACTCTAGATGAATGTACAACCCAAGATAAGTGAAGAAAACAACTAAAATGGCTATTTTTCAATGATGTAACCCTAGGAAGCAAGAGATGTGGGTGTCTAGTGCGGGGATACATGGATTTATCAAATTAAATAATATGTGAATTCGGGTGCGGGAGGATACCGCACATATAGTAATATTACAAGTATGTATTTGATATATTGGGTGATAAAAATTCATTAGCAAGTCTAATAATTTAATGCAAATTGAATCAAATACATGATATAAACATTTAAAACACAAGAATTTAATTCAAAATCAATTAAGTTTCTAGTACAAAATCATAAAAAATATGAATTTTAATTGAGATTTTTGAGCATACAAGTATCTCAAAAGTCCGAATATCCGATACGGGGATACGGGGTGTGTGGGGACACGAGAATTCGTTGGGTGATCAAAGCTTTCTATGTAAGCAAACTAAACATGTGTGCACACTTAACAGAGGCATGGACAAGAACTATTTAGAAAGAGAGAACATACCTGCTACGAGAATCAACAGTGAGTTGCCAAATTGACAAATGATGAAAACCTAGGAGCGGGAGAAAGGGGATCCACGTCAAATATAAGGAGCGGCTGACGGCCGAGATTGCTCCTCTGCCAAATGGATGGATGGGATTTCGTAGTAATATGTTGGGCGTTCTGGTTGTTCGGACCGGGTTTGGATCGGATTTTATAAATGTTTAGATGGGAAATAGGTGGGCTTTGTTTGGTTTGGATTTTTTTAGTTATTATCGGGGCTAGAATTGTACATTATTTGGTTTGGACAAGTTAATAGAATTTGACAAATCAATCCAATTAAATTGAGTTTTCAAAATTTCAACCCAATATATATCATATAAATTGTAGCCCAAATTAATTAGTTGTACTTCGAATTGGATTAATTTAATTGGGTTGTTAATAAATTATAGTATGAGAATGGGAAATCTTAAGTTTAAATAAATTAAAAATTGTTTATCAAAATTGTACAAACATTCATGTCATATTAAACATCCAATTTTACTCAATCGGAATCATATAAATTTAAAAATCAATTGGTAATATTTCAGTTTGGATTGGTTTGATTCGATCTGATTGGATTATTAAATAATTATACATTAAGAACAGTTAGCCTTAAATTAAATAAATTGAAAATAGTGTAACGAAATAATACAATCAACCATGTCATCTTCAATATCTAATTTTACCCGGTTCAATGAAATAATACAATCAACCATGTTATCTTAAACATAAATCGCTTAAAATTTAATGAACAAATGATATTTGACAAATTATCCTCGGCCCTCGTGGTTGCGCTTTTGCAAAAAAAAAAAATTGGATGTTCAAATGGGTGTGGGCTTTTAACCAGATCACAATAAGTTAATAATTTAATTATTGAAAGATTTTCTTTAGAGATGTAATTCAAGTGGGGAGACTCGCGAGTTCGTCCAGCTTGAACTCGTTTAAGTGGGTTCAACTCTTTTAGTTAAACGAGCGGAGTTCGGGGAGAGGTTCTGACTCGATCAATTACTCGAACCGGTGCGACTCAATTCATGAAATTAAATAAACCGAATTCGAGTAGAGGTTTAAACTTGATTAAGTGTAAAATTAAACGAGTCGGCTTGCTAAACGATTCGGCTCGACTCGACTCATAAAATTAAACAAGTCAAATTCGGACAGAGGTTTAGGCTCGATTAATTAAATGAGCTGGTTCAATTTAACTCAATCCAATTAAATTAAATTTCCAAAATTTCAACCCAATATATATCATACAAATTGTAGCCCAAATTAATTAGTTGTACTTCGAATTGGATTAATTTAATTGGGTTGTTAATAAATTATGGTATGAGAATGGGAAATCTTAAGTTTAAATAAATTAAAAATTGTTTATCAAAATTGTACAAACATTCATGTCATATAAAACATCCAATTTTACTCAATCGAAATCATATAAATTTAAATATCAATTGGTAATATTTCAGTTTGGATTGGTTTGATTCGATTTGATTGGATTATTAATTAATTATACATTAAGAACAGTTAGCCTTAAATTAAATAAACTGAAAATAGTGTAACGAAATAATAAAATCAACCATGTCATCTTAAATATCCAATTTTACCCGGTTCAATGAAATAATACAATCAACCATGTCATTTTAAACATAAATCGCTTAAAATTTAATGAACAAATGATATTTGACAAACTATCCTAGGCCCTCGTGGGTTGCACTTTTGCCAAAAAAATTATTGGATGTTCAAATGGGGGTGGGCTTTTAACCAGATCACATTAAGTTAATAATTTAATTATTGGAAGATTTTCTTTAGAGCTATAATTCAAGTCGGGAGACTCGCGAGTTCGTCCGACTTGGACTCGTTTAAGTGGGTTCAACTCTTTTGGTTAAACGAGCGGGATTCAGGGAGAGGTTCTGACTCGATCAATTACCCGAACCAGTGCGACTCAATTCGCGAAATTAAATAAACCGAATTCGAGTAGAGGTTTAATCTTGATTAAGTGTAAAATTAAACGAGTCGGCCAGCTAAACGATTCGGCTCGACTCGACTTATAAAATTAAACAAGTCAAGTTCGGGCAGAAGTTTAGACTCGATTAATTAAATGAGATGGTTCAATTTGACTCGATCCAATTAAATTGAATTTTCAAAATTTCAACCCAATATATATCATACAAATTGTAGCCTAAATTAATTAGTTGTACTTCCGATTGGATTAATTTAATTGGGTTGTTAATAAATTATAGTATGAGAATGGGAAATTTTAAGTTTAAATAAGTTAAAAATTGTTTATCAAAATTGTACAAACATTCATGTCATATTAAACATCCAATTTTACTCAAACGGAATCATATGAATTTAAATATCAATTGGTAATATTTCAGTTTGGATTGGTTTGATTCGATTTGATTGGATTATTAATTAATTATACATTAAGAACAGTTAACCTTAAATTAAATAAATTGAAAATAGTGTAACGAAATAATACAATCAACCATGTCATCTTAAATATCCAATTTTACCCGGTTCAATGAAATAATACAATCAACCATGTCATTTTAAACATAAATCGCTTAAAATTTAATGAACAATTGATATTTGACAAACTATCCTAGGCCCTCGTGGGTTGCGCTTTTGCCAAAAAATTTATTGGATGTTCAAATGGGGGTGGGCTTTTAACCGGATCACGATAAGTTGATTTTTCTTTTACATTATAATTTGTTTTGTTAGGACTACTTTTTTTCTTGGCGTTGCTGTTTTTTTCTTTTGTAAGACTCCTTGTTTTCTTTCTGATTGTGCTTGTTCTATCAGTCATATTTTTAATTTTTTTTTCTCTCAGTGAATAATTTGTATTATCTGTAGATTTAATTTGTCTAAATGAATCGTGAATTATCTGATTCCTAATTATAGAATCTTAATTTAATTATTGGAAGATTTTCTTTAGAGCTATAATTCAAGTCGGGAGGCTCGCGAGTTCGTCCGGTTTGAACTCGTTTAAGTGGGTTCAACTCTTTTACTTAAACGAGCGGAGTTCGGGGAGATGTTCTGTCTCGATCAATTACCCGAACCGGTGCGACTCAATTCGTGAAATTAAATAAACCGAATTCGGGCAGATGTTTAGGCTCGATTTATTAAATGAGCTGGTTCAATTTGACTCGATTAACCTCGGCTTGAATAGTAATAAAATAAAATACTAATTATTTTTGTTAAAGTTAAAATAATTCACTAATAATATGTCATATAAGATCTACAAAAGTAACCGAAATTAATTGAGCGCGTAAAAAAGAAAAAAAAAACAATACTCCTCGTTAAAACAAGAATCGTAAAATAGATTACAGTGTGTAGCATCTCTCATTTATAACGCTGGAATATAACACATTTTGCGGAAACAATCTAAGAATATGACATAGTATTGTGAAGTATGTTTTCCTTATATTATATATATATATATGGTGTGTTTGGTATTGTTGTTAATAACAGTAATAACAATTTTTTGCTGAAAAACAGTTAAAAAATTATTTGGTAAATTAAAAAACTGTTTTTCTCAAAAGTATTTTTGGCGTAAAAGCTGTTGTTTGGAAAAGCAGGTCTCTCATGCTTTTCAAAAACACTGTTTTTCAGCTTTTGCGTGAAGTACATGCTGATTTTACCATCAAACCTCATCAAAAGTATTATTTTTTATAATTTTTTACATCAAAACATATACAAATTAAAAATATTACCAAACAATCATCTGATTTTAACAGTAATCTCAAACAGAGCCCTAACCATTTGAAAAAAAATAATATAAGAGGATTATGATTAGGTGACTTCGGAGTTAGGGCTGATCAGTAAGCTCAATAAGTGGTATCAGAGCTACGGTTGTAACGGTTCATAACAATCTCAGATGAGTTCTAAGAATGGACTTAGGTAAAGGCGGATGAGCTAACCTAGGATGGGCTCAATGAAAAGGCAGGTGAGTCTTTCAGTATGATTCTAGGAAGAGCAGATAGTCAGATGAACTTCTAGTATGAGTCAAAAGATGAGCCAAATCACATAATCAGGAGGCAGATCCGACAAATGTCGAGCCCGATATGTGAAGAGGGAGATTGTCAAATCGATTATGGGAGTGACATATTGCTATAATATAAATAGTCAAATAACTCCATTAGTACGAGGTATTTTGAAAATTACCCAAAAATAAATATATATGAGTTCAAACCCAAAACGGACAATATCATACTAACGTGGAGTTAGACCTACTCAGTAAGCCCATCATTTTATATGTATAACATCTCATGTAAACCATTGTAAATGGATCATTGTAATAAGAACAATGATTCCGGACATCAAAATAAATCAAATTCGGTAATGATCAGACATTAATATAGACAAAATTGTAAGAGTATTTACACTGCATTACACTATTTTAGCATCATTTTTATATCATGGTATAAAACTATACTATTTTCATATTCAATTTCAACAAATATACACTAAATTTTAAACTGTAATTAGTATTTTATTGTTAAAAGTACAAAAATAATAAAATTGGTTGGATAAAAATCAAATAATTTCGTTTAATATAAAAATTATAAGGAGGCTAAAAATTTGATGTAATATTTAGTGCTGATATCAAAATTCAAAAAAGTGTAAAACTTGGAGTTCGACCGTAAAGTATTTTCGCATCATTTTGATCTAAAAATACAAATTTGAGAGTTGGATCGAAAATTGTTTAACAATTAAACGGAATACAAAAATCTATTATGCGACTCCAATGAAGAATTTAAAAGTTAAAACCTAACGTTCCTCTGCGCGCCAAAATACAAACTTCCTTAAACCCTACCCCTCATCTCCATGCAAAACCCTAAAAATGCCATTTCTCTCACCCAACTCGCTCGCTGCACTCATCAAATCGTCCGTTTCAACTCACTCAACCAAACTCGCTAAATCCACTCACGCTCAAATCATCAAAACCCTAATCCCCCCTTTCCCTTCATTTCTCTCAAACTATCTAATCAACATGTATTCTAAACTCGACCTTCCCAACTCAGCTCAACTCGCTTTCCAACTCACTCCTGATCACCACAGGTCTGTTGTTACCTGGACTTCTTTGATTTCTGGGTTTGTTCAGAACGGGCATTTTGTAGATGCCCTTTTGTGTTTTTCGCGAATGCGAGTTGATTCGATATGGCCTAATGATCACACATTTCCTTGTGTTTTTAAGGCGTGTGGAGCTCTTAGGGAGGTGATTGTGGGGAAATTGGTTCATGGATTGGCGGTGAAGGTGGGATTAGTGAGTGATGTTTTTGTGGAGTGTAGTTTGTTTGATATGTATGCGAAATTTGGGGGTAGAGAGGATGCAAGGAAGGTGTTTGATGAAATGCCTGAGAGAAATTTAGCGACGTGGAATGCGTTTATTTCGAATAATGTGGGTGATGGGAGGGGGAGAGAAGGGGTTTTTGGGTTTATTGAGTTAAGGAGGATTGGTGGGGAGGGGAATTCGATTACGTTGTGTGCGGTTTTTAATGCGTGTTCGGATTTGAAGGATGTGGTGTTGGGGAGACAAGTGCATGGGTTTGTGGTTAAGACTGGGTTGAGTGAGGTTGTGTCGGTTGGGAATGGGATGATTGATTTTTATGGGAAGTGTAGGGATGTGGTAGGGGCGGAGATGGTTTTTGATGGGATGGGGATCAGGAATGATGTTTCGTGGTGTTCGATGGTGGCTACGTTTGAGCAGAACGAGGAGAAGGAGAAGGCGTGTGAGGTTTTTTTGAGGGCGCGGAGAGAAGGGGTTGAGCCGAAGGATTTTTTGTTGTCGAGTTGTGTTAGTGCGTGTGCGGGTATTGCGGCGCTTGAGTTGGGGAGAATGATTCATGGTCTTGCGGTGAAGGCTTGTATTGAGTTGAATGTTTTTATTGGGAGTGCTCTTGTGGATATGTATGGGAAGTGTGGAAGTATAGAGGATTGTGACAAAGCGTTTCGTGAAATGCGTGAAAGAAATTCAATTACGTGGAATGCGTTGATCGGTGGGTATGCTCATCAAGGGCATGCAGACATTGCCTTAGCTTTGTTTGAGGAAATGAAACGTGAGGTTGTACCTAATTATGTGACACTTGTATGTGTATTATCAGTGTGTAGTAGGTCTGGTGCACTGAAAGAAGGCATGTCAATATTTGAGTCAATGAGGGAGAGGTATGGGATTGAACCTGGTATCGAGCATTATGCTTGCATTGTGGACATGTTAGGGAGAGCAGGAATGGTAGACTATGCCTATGACTTTATAAAGAAAATGCCTATTAGTCCAGGTGTTTCAGTTTGGGGGGCTCTTCTAGGAGCCTGTAGAGTATATGGGAAGCCAGAATTAGGAAAAATTGCAGCTGAAAATTTATTTGAACTTGAACCAAAAGACTCTGGGAATCATGTATTGCTTTCAAATATGTTTGCAGCAGCTGGCCGGTAATTTCTCTTTTTACTATACTGCCATTTATTAAATTTAATGCTGTGTATATTTGCTTGTGTTTGTAGATGCGAGATGGTATTTACATTACTTAGTTGATTGAACTTTATAGAATACGTAACATAGTATATTGGACTGCATAGATGTTTACACGTTAACTTAAATTCTAGACAAAACAGATTGTCCAACAAGATCAATAATCCGAACCTTACTTTTATAGGGACAAATCCTTGTCAACAGCCACATAGAAGGCCCTAGGAAACATAGGCTGTACAGAGTACTGTAGGCTCGAAATATGTAAGATCTTACCTTTAATTATAGGCAAGTGAAGTAGTACTCTCAACTTTTTAAGTGCATTGATGATAACATCTTAACTTAAATTCTAAAACAGAGCAGAGTACCTACTGATTAAAGTTGAATCTTAAGTTTTAGGGACAATTGTTGATGCAGGACACGGACAGGAACATAAAAGACCCATTTAAAAATGAAAGAGCAGTACTATAGGATTCAGAAGCCCAATATTTTAAAAATAGAGGTGACAATTATGTAATCTTATCTATACATAGTAAAACATTCTTTTGAATGAAGATTAGCCTAGGTTGGTTTTTAGAGTTTGATCTTAACAAGGAAATACTTTTTAGCCTTCTTCAATTTGGGAGCACTGTTTAACAAGATAATATGAAGCTTATACATTTTGTAATAAAGTGCCACACAATTCCTGGGTTATGACAGTAAATCTGGTACATAGTGTTTTACTTGCACATATATGTGGTGCATTCTTGTGTTCTTGATCAATCATACATTAAATGGTGCATGCAGGTGGGAAGACGCCAACCTTGTGAGGAAAGAGATGATGGATGTGGGAATCAAAAAGGGTGCAGGATGCAGTTGGATCTCGGTTAAGGATAAAACCCATGTTTTTCAAGCGAAGGATACTTCTCATGAGAGAAACACTGAGATCCAGGCAATGCTTACTTATCTGAAAGAAAAGATGAAGGCTGCTGGCTATGTACCTGATACAAAGTTTGCTCTATATGATTTAGAGGAGGAAGAGAGGGAATCGGAAGTTTCGCTCCACAGCGAGAAGATTGCCCTGGCTTTTGCGCTAATCGTGATCCCCCCTGGAGTCCCTATAAGAATAACAAAGAATTTACGAATCTGTGTTGATTGTCATAGTGCTATTAAGTTCATCTCAGGCATTGTTGGAAGAGAAATTATTGTAAGAGATAATAATAGATTTCATCATTTCAGAGATAATAGTTGCTCATGTAGAGATTATTGGTAATAATTCTTTGTATATTACATAAATTTACAAGATAGGCACCACAATTAATCAAAATTTCGAGTTTACCTCTAATAATGCAACTTTATAGAGGAGCTTGAACTTAGCAAGTTACTACGGTTTGAACCTCTTTAAATAATACCCTCGGTACGGGGGGAAATATTACTTTACCGAATTTTTATTTTATCGATATAATAATATTTTATTACTTTATCGATAAAGTAATATTTTTTTACATTATTGAATATTAATGTGAAAACATTCATAATTTCAAATTATTTTTGACATTGTAAGATTCATTCAGAATAATATGATGAATAAGAACTTGGTGAAATAAATAAATTTATAGAATATTTAAATGAAGCTATATGTAATTCACGATATGAAAATGTGATGAATGTTGAGTATCACTTAAATTATCTACGCGACTATGATGCGGTTATGGAATCACGGTTATGTAATCACGGTTATGTAATCATATACTGTGACGCCCTCAATCTCGGGGTTAGGAAATGAGGACCCACACTCCTCTAATCTAATAATTAAATAAACATAAACCCGGATTAACTACTAATAGGATCAACAAGATAAAGTATGAGATAAGATTACAACTACCAATCATAAAATATAACTTACAACCCCAAAATATTATTAAATAAACAATATCGATTCCGGCTGGGAACCGACAGATAACCCATTGCATCTTTACAGATTTCCTTCTAAGCGATTGCTCACTCAAAAATACCACTACCTGCTCTGACAACCGGAAGCCCTCAACACGATAGGGACCACCAGGTACGCTCTTACGAGCAGTGCGCCTAAGATTGACCATCTTCTTACTTAACTGTCATGGTTAGATTAAAACAAAACATATGAGTATAAAACTCAGCAAGTAACTATATAGCAATTCTACAATATTAAATCCACAATATATTTTACCAAACTCAGGACATTCTACTTTATTTGTTCTAGGTGGCAGATTCCAGCTTTTGGATTAAGGAAAGGTTTTGAAGGAACAATATGGAGCTTTTAAGAAACAGGACTCAACGTAGGACGAAAGCCGGCATTCATCACAAATCATTAAAGGATCAGAATAGATCTTTCAGAAAGAGGAAAGCAACAGTATTTCACTATATGGAATCAATTATATGATCAACAGATAAAAAAAATCAGGGTTCTCAAGTTTTAAGCTTCACATTAACATAATCAACTCTTTTCAAAGCAATATAAACAATTTTTCATTTTCAAGAATCAATTTCTGAATAGAAAATTTCAGTTTCATTTTAAGTAATCAATATATAACCATTGATTGGACCACTTTATCTTTCCATTTCATTATAATACGGGTGATCAACCCGTACCGACCTCCATCCGGTCTTTAAGGTACCATACGGCATAATTTCAGCCTTAAACTGGACTAGCCCCGCTAGCCTCTTACAATGACTGGACTAGTCCCACTAGCCTCTTACGTCCAATCCAATCCATCAGGAATTTGTTTGGAAAACCTTGAGTTGAAAAAAGTAGGTTTTCTAGATTCATTTTTATCATTACCGGGAATATGAAATCATTCGGACTCTTTCAAGTCGAAACTCATTCTTAGATTTAATTTCAAGAATTCAAAGTTAAGGAAATGAATCAAGGATTAACAAGATGAATTTCTAGGGGTTTTGATTCAATGATAACATGGTACTTAAGTTAAAAGAATCAGACTGTTCCAAGGATCAATAGGGTGATCAAGTAATGAGGTATCATTAAATAGGTTTTGCAAAGGGAATTATAGGGTTCAATACAATTCATGGCTTAACAAATGACTTGAACTGAAAAGGCAGGTTACCAAATGGGTTGAATCAGTAAGCTTATCAATAACAATGTATCAAGATCAAAACAGGATATCTCAAGTCATTAACAGGGGTTCATTAATTAACAATTCCATACTCTACATAGTATGAACAACAACCTCTCTATAATCATTTTCACAAGTAATGAGAGTTACTTGCCTAAATTTGCTTTCCTAAAGGTTGAACTACTGCCACCTAGTATACCCTTTCCTTTCCTAGCCTGAATGCCCTCACGCTCCGGATCTACAATAAAACCAAAATCTTAATCAGTTTCTCAACTCTCGTTCCCGTAACGATCACTCAATTACGATAGCTCGATTATACTCTTGACTCAAATATACGAGTATAGCTTATACACATAAGCACATAGCACATAACACATTCCTTTCTCGTAACCTTTATATCTTTATATACTTATCGATCAACGCGTACTTGCTTAACCTTACACCAATATAACTCTTACGAGTACATGATTTATTCACAACTAAACCTTTTGCGACCATAACTGTCACTTATAGTTCTTTAATAACAAACCATTTAATTCCCTTTTTCTTTTATTCCTTATTCGAACCAAAACAACCACAAATAAGTCATCTATCTCCTAGAATTTCACATGCAATTACTTAGCAAGGTATTGGAACCAATTCACTCACTTTTCTACTTGTATTCCATTCGGCCATACACATAAAACACAATCACATATACTCAAATTCATTTTCATATAATCAAACACAATAAACTCCTTTGGTAAACATATTACAAGCTTCATTCTTTTAGTCCAAAATTCGAATCATATTCATTTAAAAATCAACTTCGAACACAAGCATATTCCAATCAATGTCATGCAACCAAATCCTTATTAGTAATTAGCATATATTCTCACAAAAGTCCAATGAATTCCCTTTTAACCATATGACCCATTCGGGTTTTTAAATAATCATACATGCAAGGATCAATTTTTGACATGCAAAGTCTTATATTATATTTCCAACTTGTTTTAAACCTTAACTTAGTCATCCCATTCATTTTCATCAAGATTTCCGAAACACAAATCCAAGCATCACCTAGTGACTTAATCAAATCATTTAATCAACATGCATGCATTCACTTAATCATCAAATCAATCTTCTTCTAAACCCATTTTCATTCGGCTAAATCAAGATTTACACTCTCAAGGATCAAACAATGACATGCACTACTTGTTCTTCTTTAAAACTAACATGCAATCACTTTTTATGCTAAATAAGCTTGGTGTACACTAAGATCAAGCCATCAAATCCAATTCCTCTTTTTAATTAGCACAAAGCCGAATTATAAACCCAACATGCAACCTTAAATTTTGATTTCCTAAACATCAAATGACTTACACACACATCAATAATCAAAACAATCCATTTCCAATCACATACTAAATTTTCAAAGAAAATACCAAAAACTCTTTTTGATCTTTCAAGAACTAAACATGAAAGGCTTAAAAATCAAATTAACACATCATTAAAACTCCACCGGCTCTCCTTGGATCATAGCCGGTGGTGGTCGAACTTAAGAGACCCCGCAACGGGTCTCCTCTTGAGTTTTAAACCACATAATCCTCTTGAATTTACTCTTATAGTTTTGTATCAAGAAATCAATTTCCTTGAACACAACCATGGAGATCATCACCAAAACACTTACACAAATACTTACATGCAAATGGAATTTGAGAAGTATACCGAAAATAGAAACTATAGAGAGCAATATCTTTGAGTTTGAGTGAAGATTAGGTGTTGCATGTAAGAGAGAGAGAAGAGAGATGGAGGAAGCCGAGAGAGAGAGAGAGTGGCCGAGAGGGAGTAAAAAAAAGAAAGAGAGAAGGGGAGAATGGGGTGCACGGGAAAGAAAAGAAAAAGGGGGGGGAAGAGATGGGTTTATAAACTATCAAAGACAAGGGCAATTTAGTAATCTACTAAATCCCTTTTATGCTTATTTGATCCTTTCTTTTTACTCAAATGTAATAAAAATCAATTATAAAATATATCTCTCTCGGAAAGTCGAAAGTTATTACAAGTGACAATTTTAATACGTAGATCTCGAAATTAGTTTTCCAACCATTACTCATAATAAACTTTTGAGTGAACGGTTGATTTTATATGAATTACGCAAGCTTGCCTCAATAATACCATTTTTCTACATAAAAATTAATTTAAAATACAATGACCACCAAATAAATCCATTCATCATTTTTAAAAAGTCTCTAGGACTATCATGAAGATAACAAAACAAATCCCATATTTTTATCTTACTCAGATAATTTTATAAAAATGCGCGAAGGTTAAATAAACCTTTATTTAAATCAAATAATTCCTTTAAATTCATAAAAATGTCACAGAGCACATAGTCATGCACACAGACCAGTAATCACACATATACGAACACATAACAACTCAGGTCTGATCAGAGAATTTGTCCTTCTTTAATCTTTATCTTTTTCTAGGCGTACCGGGTCACGTTCAGCCTGACGGCCCGACGCTCAGCATTTTGATTACGCTTCTCATTATCATTATCGACCGACACGTCATTGAGGACGAAATACTTTATTTACACATTCATTTCATTCAATCACACATAATTCATATTTTATTTTCTTTAACTCCTTATTAGGACGGGTTCCGTTCTACCCGACGGCCCGAGAACACAGCTTAACTCCTAAGCTGACTCTTTAAATTGGAACGCTTTTATTTACGCTCATATATTCTAATATACAGAAAAGACAATTAATCAGCACTTAGTCATATAATTATAATCACATCACATAAAGCATACTTTATTGACTTAATTACGTTGCAAAATTCTCAGTCGTCACAATCTACCCTCCGTAAAAGGATTCTGTCCCCATAATCTAATCTAAGCAAATAGATGGGGATACTTTTCTTTCATTTCGCTTTCTAGTTCCCAAGTTGATTTTTCAACTAGTGGATTTCTCCACAATACTCTAACTAAAGGTACAACTTTATTCCTGAGTGTCCTCTCCTTTCGGTCCAAAACTCGTACTGGTTGTTCCACATAAGACAAATCGGGTTGGATTTCCACTGGTTCCAACTCGATCACATGGCTCGCATCAGCATTATACTTTTTCAAAAGAGATACATGAAATACATTGTGCAGATGTTGCATTTGCGGAGGTAGCGCCAACTCATATGCCACTTTCCCAACTCGTCGCAATACTTCAAATAGTCCAATATACCTAGGACTCAACTTTTCTTTCTTTCCGAATCATGTTAAACCTTTCCAAGGAGATATCTTTAAATTCGAATTGCACATCTTTTCGTTCTTGATTTGCGTACTTTGCTTGGCGATCTTGAGCTGCAAATAATCTCTTTCGAATCATTTCTACATTTTCCTTCGTTTGTTGAACTAGCTCTGGGCCAATTAATTTGCGCTCACCAACTTCATCCCAATATGTAGGGGATCTACATTTTCTTCCGTATAACGCTTCATAAGGCGGCATGCCAATACTCGCGTGATAACTGTTGTTGTAGGAAAAAACAATTAATGGCAAATGATCGTCTCAGTTTCCTTTGAAATCTATTGCGCAGGTTCGCAACATATCTTCAATTGTCTGAATTGTCCTTTCACTTTGTCCGTCTGTCTGCGGATGATATGCCGTACTCATTTTCAACTTAGTTCCCAAGTGATCATGGAATTGTCTCCAAAATCTCGAGTTGAACCTTGGAAATCTATCAGATACGATAGATACAGGAACTCCATGACGCATCACAATCTCATCCAAATATAATTTGACCAACTTTTCCAACGAAAACCTTTCATTTATCGGCAAGAAATGTGCTGACTTTGTCAACCGATCGATTACCACCCAAATCGCATCATGATTTGACTTGGTTTTAGGTAATCCTACCACGAAATCCATCGCTATATGCTCCCATTTCCATTCTGGTATATCAAGTGGCTGAAGCAATCCGCTCGGCCTTTGATGTTCCGCTTTGACTCTTTGGCACGTATAACATTTACTTATCCATTCTGCAATTTCCTTCTTCATGTTTGGCCACCAATAACTTTCTTTTAAATCCTGGTACATTTTCCTACTTCTAGGGTGAATTGAAAATCTCGAGTTATGCGCTTCTTGCAAAATTTCGTGCTTTAGTTCCACGACATTAGGTATCCAAATACGTGAGTTAGCACGGTATATTCCTTTTCCATCCTTTTGAGCTTTAATTTGTTCTCTCGTCAACTTATCCTTTTCGCGATTCATTACTTGCTCTTGACATCATCGAATCTTTTCAAAATTTCGAGTTGAAATGACATCGCATATATAGCTTAATCTCCAAATTATGGAGTCTGCACCTCTATTTCCATCTTTTCAAAATATCTGATCAATTCTTCCGATGATGTTAACATATACAACCTTTGCTTGCGACTTAGAGCATCTGCTACCACATTTGCCTTTCCAGGATGATAGTTTATCGCACAGTCATAATCTGTGATCAATTCCAACCACCTTCTTTGTCTCATAATCAATTCCTTTTGAGTGAAGATATACTTTAAACTCTTATGATCTGTGTAAATCTCGCACTTTTCCCCGTACAAATAATGCCTCCAAATCTTAAGGGCAAACACAATTGCTTCCAATTCCAAATCATGCATTGGATACTTTTGCTCGTGCGGCTTGAGTTGCCTTGACGCATATGATATTACCTTTCCGTGTTGCATTAACACACATCCAAGTCCTTTATATGAAGCATCACTGAATATCACAAATTCCCCTTTTTCATCTGGTAATACCAACACCGGGGCGCAGTGGCGGACGCAGGAATTATTTTCAGGGGGGTCCAATTTTTTTTACTAATATAAACATCTTTCCCGAGAATAAAATCCACTAATTTTAACCGAAATTTATAATAAAATCTAGATAATTTTGATCATATTCGACCTCTCGCAAGAAACATTCAAACACCAAACTCTATACTAGTACACAAACACCTAACTCTATATTAGTACACAAATGAAATGCATACATGTCCACTTTGACTAGAATTGAAGTGGGATACATTTGCAAAGGGGGAGTAACTAAAATAATGGAGTCACTAAAAAGTAAGAAAAAATGCAGTACAGGGGACTCGAACTCTGCTCTTGGTCATAAAATGTAACAGCACAAACCACGTAAACTGCAGCATCAATATGTAAGGATCATATCCTAGTTATTATATCTTCAAATTTCAGGGGGGGCCAAGGACCCCTCTGGACTCCCCTGGATCCGCCTCTGTCGGGGCGGTTACCAACCTTTTCTTTAACTCTTGAAAACTTTTCTCGCACTTTTCTGTCCATACAAATTTCTCATTCTTTCTTGTCAACTTCGTTAACGAAACGACAATCTTAGAGAAATCTTGCGCAAATCTCCTGTAATATCCGGCTAATCCCAGAAAACTTCTGACTTCCGTAGGAGTCTTGGGTCTTTCCCAATTCATTACAGCTTCTATCTTGGCTGGGTCCACTTTGATTCCTTCTTTATTAACTACATGACCAAGAAATTGCACTTCCTTTAGCCAAAATTCACACTTTGAAAACTTAGCGTACAGCTTCTCTTTCCTCAGAATTTCCAAGGAAATCCTCAAATGCTCCTTATGATCTTCTTCCGTCTTGGAGTAAATCAGTATATCATCAATAAACACAATAACGAACTTATCCAAATATTGCTTGAACACTCTGTTCATAAGATCCATAAATACGGCCGGCGCATTCATCAAGCCAAATGCCATTACCAAAAACTCGTAGTGTCCATATCTCGTTCGAAATGTTGTCTTGGGTATATCTTCCGCTTTAATCTTTAATTGATGATACCCAGATCTTAAATCAATCTTGGAGAAACACAAAGCTCCTTTTAACTGGTCAAACAAGTCATCGATCCGCGGTAGAGGGTACTTATTCTTAATCGTCAATTTATTCAGTTCGCGATAATCAATGCACAACCTCATACTTCCATCCTTTTTTTTACAAACAACATCGGTGCGCCCCACGGGGATACACTCGGTCGAATTACTCCCTTATCCAACAATTCTTGCAACTGAGCTGCCAATTCCTTCATTTCAACTGGCGCCATGCGATAGGGAGCTTTCGACACTGGTTCCATTCCAGGAGCCAAATCAATCGTAAATTCGATCTCTCTGTCTGGAGGTAGTCCAGGAAATACATCCGGAAAATCCCTTACTACTGGAATATCCTCGATCCTTACAGATTCTTTCTCCACATCCATGACATGAGCCAAATAAACTTCGTATCCTTGACGTATTAATCTTCTTGCCTCAATAGCCGTTAGGAATTTCTTCTCTTGCCTCTTTCCTTTGAATATCACCTCTTCACCATCCTTGGTTCTTAACTTCACCTTCTTACTTTTACATTCTATTTGCGCTTCATGGTTTGACAACCAATCCATTCCTAGTATAACCTCAAATTCTCCTAATTTAAAGGGAATTAAGTCAGCAGAAAAGTGCCGACCTTCTATAGCCACATCACAACTGGGACAAACTTTGCTAGCAATAACTTTCTCTTGATTTGCTACCTCTATAATCAAACTGGGTTCTAGAGGGTACGCAACACAATTTAACTTATCAAGAATACTTTCAGAAATAAAAGATCTAGTTGCTCCAGAATCCATCAATACTTTTACTTCTACTGAGTTTATAACAAGCATACCTGCTACCATGTCCATATCTTGCACCACATCTTTCATTGTCATGTTAAAGGTTCTAGCTCTGGGTTGAGCTGATGGTGCTGGGAGAGACAGCGGTCCAGCAATCCTGAGAACATTAGACTTCTGAACAAGCTCTTTACAATTCATGGCCATATGGCCCACTTTACCACACTTGAAACAAGTCAAATCAGGCTTCCTCGCTCCACTTGGGCATTCTGAAGAGTAATGCCCCTTCTGGTTGCACTTAAAACACGTCACATCCAACTTATTACACCTTACCGGGTGTCTCTTTCCACAATTCTTGCATTCCTGAATCTGAGGTCTATTATCCTTCCCCGGTTGTCCAGTATTTTGGAAACGATTCTTCTGAGCTCCATTACCGGGTTTAAACTTCTGAAACTTTTGGTTCTGATCTCCACCATTTTTGCCAAACTTTCCTCTAAACTTTGAACTCCATTGCTCCTGCTCCGAGCTTTCGAATTTCCTTTTTCTTCCTTCCTTTTCTCTCCTCGCAGCTTCACGCTCACCTTCCACTATCACTGCCTTTTGAACTAAGGCAGCATAATTCTTGATCTCCAACAATGCTACTTGACTCCTAATCCACGACTTAAGTCCCTGTTGGAACATCTTAGCCTTCTTTGCCTCTGGATTTACATATTCAGGTACAAATCTAGACAATTCCGAGAACTTCACTTCATACTCCGATACTGACATATCCTCTTGTCTAAGGTCCAAAAATTTCATTTCTAATTGATCTTGCATATAGCTCGGCAAATACTTCTTCAGAAACATCTCAGTGAACTTCTCCCATGTTAAGTCATTACCTTCCAACAACGCCTTCGAAGACTCCCACCAGAAACTTGCTTCGTCTTTAAGGTAATAACTCGCATACTGAGCTTTCTTGTCATCTTTAACCTCTGCTAACTCAAAAGCTTTTTCCATTTCTCTCAACCACGACTGTGCTTTAATCGGGTCGGGCAAATCTAAGAACTCTGGGGGATGAACAAATTGAAAATGTTTGCAATTTCCAACTTTAGGGGCCACAGGTTGTTGCAAAAGCTGAGCAAGTCTACTCATCATGGTGGTTTCTGGGTTTATTTCTGAATCTTGAGTTGGAATTTCTTCTTCTTGGTGATCTGGTGAGTTGGCCATTTCTTACAAACCTGATTGAGCAATTATTTAGCAATATGATAGCATGACATAGATATAACAACATTTTCTATAAAATCTCTTTTGCGGGTTTTAAGCTTTACCCAATTTGTACATGCAATCCTGTTACTTCATAATTCTCATATCAGTGTTGTTTTATCATGGCAAAAAAATAGAGTTTTACGATCTTTAAACACAGTTATACGAAAATATGGTTGTATGGAAACATGATATTTAGAACAGTTATGAGATATTTAGGGTGCACAATGGAAAACAAGACAATAGATTTATTTTAAACAAAGGGTAAAGAAAAGTCTGGCTATCACCAATTCTGAAATAAGGTACAATATTATAGCAGGGTTAATCAGAGGAAAAACTGGAAAATATCCCCCTATCTACCCCTAACTTCCAACAGCTACTGCTACAACATAGTTCGGGAATACCACAAGATAAATGAAAAAGGGATCCCGACATCTAACCAAGTATCCCAAAGCCTACTGGCGCTGAAAAACAACCATCTACGGGCTCAACCAACAGTCCCGTCTAATCATCCAGAATCTCTCTCAACACAACCAACATCCGGCGAATGATCTTATGCAACCTCCGGGCCTCAGCATCAGCATCACTAGTGGATGGTCCCTCTGTTAGTGTAGGTGCCCTAGAGGCAATACATTATTCTTTTATCTTTATGTCAGTTGATCATTCAATAAATGTATTTATTATGACCTTAATTACTGCGATATTTTGTTAGCATAATAAATGTCCTTAGAATCATGATACAAATTGTATAGTTTAAGTACATGACTTGAACTTGAGATTATATAATATATCATATTCTTAAAGGTCCCTAGTCGAGTATTATTATATAGGACAATAATAATACATAGATAGACTAGTATGTTGTTTGACAAGATAACCACATCTCATTGGTTATAAGTATGGGGATACTGAAGTCAATACATAGGTACATGTGAGAGTACATGGTACTGGACAGACCCACAGTGAGATTCTTCATGTTTAATAAAGTCATAAGAAAGACTCACAGTGATAATGGTGTAATGATCCTTTGACTTGAAATCATTATATTTCTATACGAGGATTAATATACTTTGACTACATTAAAAGTTACTTTTGATCGGGTGATGATAAAAGTGGACATCGGGTATATCATGAGTCGTATGAGAAATATGAATGATAGATAAAGGATTTAACCCTCCTATAATTAGGAGAGATATTATTGGCCTCTTGATTGAGTGAGATTATAAAAGCATGGCCATGCTCAAATAATGATTTGTTTCAATAATCTACTCATGCATCAAGTAAACCCAGATTAAATGTTGAAGAGGATGACTAAATACATGCCTCGAGTTTAATCTATAATATGTATGGTTAAAGGGATTATATTACACGGAAAAACATTAATCACGAAAGGTTTTATCTAATCACGATTTAATTATTGTTTAATTGGGTAACAATGATGTATTACTAGATACCGCTCATTGTTTATAATTTTATTAGAGAATAAAATTATTGCCAATTAAATAATAGCCTATAGGGTCGCACAAATAGAGCACTTAATGGAATAGTTAATTTAAATTATGGATTTAAATTAATTGATGATTATTTGAATTTTATTATAATTAAGTAAGACTTAATTGAGATAATATAAATTCGAATTAAAAGGAATGTTTTTGCCCATAATAATTAAGTATGACTTAGTTATTAATTAAATAATAGAAATTCGTTTTTATTATTTAATCCAATACCTACTAGGGTTGGGCTTTGCTATTATGGGCCTTTTTAATCAGTCATTATAAATAGATAATGAGAGGTTAAAGAGGCTTGAACGTTTTTTAAGAAAACCCTAGCAGCAAAGAGAGGCAGAGGCAATTCAGATCGTCAAGAAGGAGGCTAGTACATCCATTCCGTAGTCAAGTTCGTGAGACGTTCTTGAAGGTGCTCGTGTGGATACCATAGAGGTGTTTCTCCGAGAGGTAGACACAAAGCGTGATAGCTAGGATCTCCGTTGAGTTCGTAAAAGTTAATCTCTTGAAAGGTATGATTCGTTATCTCCATAATCTGCCCATAATTATACATGGATCCTGTTTTTGGGTTTCGAATTTTTGTTTTATTTACGTTTATCCGCTGCGTTTTATGCCTTCGGAACCCAACAATGGCATCAGAGCTACGTGTATAAGGGGCTGATTTGGTTACGTGTTTACTGTATTTTTACAAGTATGCATGTGTGATGAGTCTGCCATGATAACAGTTATGTTATATGAGTCTGCCATGATAACAGTTATGTTATATGAATGATATGATGAATCTGTTAATGATCTATATGATGATACTAGTATGTTTAAGATCTGCCATAACTCATATGTATGCGATCTCTTAAAATATGTATACTGATACACGTTTTTGGTAACTGGGATATGGATCGTGTGTATACTGATACATGCTTCTGGAATAGTATTCTGATACATGTTTTTCTAGTATTCTGATACTTGATTTTGCAAAAATTTCCGCCATCGGGGTTAGGGTTTCGTTTTTAATTTGTGCTTATGACATATGCTTTACTTATTTATTATTCTTGATTGGATCATGATAAGTGATAAATAGTATGTCATCTTTATATGATCTATCATGTTCTTTAATGGTTACTGAGCATGGTGCATAGTTATGGCCTTAAGACCTTAGTTGTAATGGTTTATTCTTTTGGTTTGTAATAAATACGACTTGCATGTCGTTTTCTATTTGTAGTTGTTTTATCTCGAATGTAACTCGAGTTCTTTTGTAAGTTCATTAGTATAATTCTTAATGTAACATCCTAGAAGGACAAGGGAAAGAGGAGGCATCCTATGGAGGCCAAGGAGACAATGGAAGCAATAGAGAAGACATATGTAATAGTTATTTTTACACCATAGATTGACCTTGATCTTTTCATTAGCCTGAAAAGATCACATAGGATTGGGCCATAACTATTGCACGTTTACTTTACGTACTTTTCATATGATGTATAAATAGTATGTGTAGAGTAGAAAAATGCATGTTTTAATTAGATTAATGATGTATGTATGTATTAGATACATCACCCATGCCATGCCCTTAAACAAGATAAAATCTGTAACGACTCAAGATTTAAAATTAACAAACGATCATGAGATTCTCGTGTTTATGAAACACGGAATAAAATACGAATTTTCTTTATTTCTGACATGGGGCGATTTTGTCAACAACGGGTTCATAGAACTTGTAAGGCTGTGGGTTTTAAGCGAGACCGATGTGACTCCTCCACTACCTGGAAATCAAACCATTGACGAGTATTGATTTGAAGTATTTTATTCAAGGAAAAATTGGGAATCTCTTTATGATGGGATCATGATCGTTCTAAATTAAAATCCCTAAGTAAAAATATTAAGTTTTAATCAGATGCTTTCCAATGAATGAACACTCATTAAATCCTAGATCGATAAGGGGAAGGGCTGTCAGTGGCAGGGGACTCCTATCTATCATGGTGAAATGCGACGAATATAAACGGTTATATTCGGACGTTGTATCATTGGGTCTAACTTAACTGAGTCATCATAATAAGGTGAATATAAACGGTTATATTCAACTATTATGAACTTAGAAGCATAGAGTTTGGTTAAAAATCTATTAGATAGATAAGATCAATTGTTGTTCACCAAATTATCCAAGAATTATATATGATATAATTGACAACTGTTGTCTACCTAAATAATCATGTTTTAAGGATACCAGTGGTTGACTTAGAACATGACGAAATATGGATCTTGGCTCACTAGAAAGATTTATGGGATATACTTTCCGAATTAATAGTTAGGGCTATTAATTTGATAAAAAAATAGTGGGAGATATATTACGAATATATATCATAATCATATGAACATAAAATTTTAACTCAGACAATCTAATGTTTATTTTGCGCTTTTATTATTGTAGATACTGAGTAATGGCAAACAACACAAACACACTATCCGTACGTTCAGTCCTTGAGAAGGACAAGCTGACAGGAGGAAACAACTTCCTAGACTGGCAGAGGAATTTGAGGATTGTCCTCAGGCAGGAGCGCAAGCTTCATGTCATTGATATTCCTCCTCCAGGCCCCCTTCCTGAGGGTGCTACTGCTGATGAACGAGCAGCACGCACAAAGGATGAGAATGATGCAAATGATGTTGCATGTCTTATGTTGGCAACTATGAGTGCTGAGCTTCAAAGACAACATGTGCATATGGATGCATATACTATCAATGAGCACTTGCAAAGCATGTTTGCAAGCCAAACTCGTCAAGAAAGGTTCAACACGAGTAAGTCACTTTTTAATTGCAAACAAGGGGCGAGTGAACCAGTTGGCCCACATGTTCTGAAGATGATTGGTTACATTGAGTACCTTGAAACTTTGGGTTTCCCGATTGGTCCGGAAACTGGTATTGACCTAATCATGAATTCTTTGAACAACAAATTCACTCAGTTTGTTGTGAACTACAATATGAATGAATTTGACAAAACACCTACTGAATTGTTGCATATGTTGAGAACATATGAGACCAACATGAAGACAGCTGAACCTGCTCCCATACTGATGGTGGGAAATAAAGGTAAGGCCAAAGGGAAGGGAAAATGGAAGGGTAAGAAGAAGATTGGATCTGATTCTACAACCAAGCCAAAGTCAGGTCCCAAACAGGCTTTAAAGCCTAAAGGTGGTGTGGCCAAGGGTGAATGTCACTATTGTAAGAAAGATGGTCACTGGAAGAGAAACTGTCCAATTTACTTGGAGGATCTGAAGAAAAAGAAAGCAGTTCAGATTTCTGGATCAGGTATTTATGTTATAGAAGTCAATTTGTCTATTTCTACATCCTGGGTATTTGATACTGGATGTGCTTCTCACATTTGTATAAATGTGCAGGGCCTGCAGAGAAGTAGAACTCTGGCTAAGGGAGAAGTGGACCTAAGAGTAGGCAATGGAGCAAAAGTTGCTGCTTTAGCTGTAGGGACTTATTATTTATCTATGCCCTCTGGGCTTGTTTTAGAACTAGAAGACTGTTTTTACGTGCCTGCGATTCGCAGAAACATTATTTCTGTTTCTTGTTTGGACAAGAAAGGTTTTTCGTTTACAATAAAGAACAACAGTTGCTCTTTTGCTTTGAATGATTTAACCTATGGTGTTGCGCGTTTATTTAATGGTTTATATGTTCTTGATTTAGATAACCCTGTCTGTAATATAGAAAACAAACGACTTAAAATAAATGACTCAAATCAAACATACCTCTGGCATTGTCGTCTAGGCCACATAAATGAGAAACGCATATCCAAATTACATAAGGATGGATACTTGGATAAGTTTGATTTTGAATCATACCAAGAATGCGAATCTTGTTTGCTTGGTAAGATGACTAAAGCCCCTTTCACTGGTAAGGGTCAAAGGGCCACTAAACGTCTGGAGCTAATACATAGTGATGTATGTGGCCCAATGCGTGTAATGGCTAGAGGAGGCTACTACTACTTCATAACATTTACTGATGATTTCAGTAGATATGGATATGTATATCTTATGAAGAACAAATCCGATTCTTTTGAAAAATTTAAAGAATACAAGGTTGAAGTAGAGAAGCAAATTGGCGGAGATGCAAGTATTAAGATCTTACGATCCGATCGTGGGGGTGAATACTTAAGCACCGAATTTAGAAAGTATTTGAAAGAGTGTGGTATTGTATCGCAACTCACTCCGCCAGGAACACCTCAATGGAATGGAGTTTCAGAGAGGAGAAATCGCACCTTGTTGGACATGGTGCGATCGATGAT
This sequence comes from Apium graveolens, assembly GCF_009905375.1. NCBI lineage: Eukaryota > Viridiplantae > Streptophyta > Magnoliopsida > Apiales > Apiaceae > Apium > Apium graveolens. The sequence goes on from NC_133647.1 coordinate 196,750,233, forward strand.
GAGTCATGCAGATCTTCCAATTAGTTTCTGGGGTTACGCTCTAGAAACAGCGGCTTTCACACTTAACCGTGTTCCTACTAAGAAGGTTCAAAAGACTCCATATGAGATATGGAAAGAGAAACGGTCAGGCATGAACTTTATGAAAGTTTGGGGATGTAAGGCATTTGTGAAACGTCAAGAATCTGACAAGCTTGGACCTAAATCCGAAGAGTGCATTTTTGTAGGATACCCTAATGAAACAAAGGCGTATTATTTTTATAGTCCTTCTGAGCAGAAAGTGTTTATTGCTCGAGATGCTGTCTTCATGGAAAGAGATTTTGTTTCCAAAAGAAACAGTGGGAGAACTATAGATCTCGATGAAGATCGAGAACCGCAAAATAGCATTGAACCTGAAGTGGAACAAGAGCAGAATAATGATAATGCTCAACAAACACAGGTTGTTCGTAGATCTGGTAGATTTCGCCATGAGCCAGAGAGATATGGATTTCTCATGACTCAGTGTGGTGATTTGATGCTCATAGATGAAGATGAGCCTCTCACATACCAAGATGCTATGAACAGTCCAGACTCTAAGAGATGGCTTGAAGCCATGAAATCCGAGATAGATTCCATGTACGAAAACCAAGTATGGACTTTGGTTGATCCACCTGAAGGGGTAAAACCCATAGGGTGCAAATGGGTTTTTAAGAAGAAAAAGGGCATGGATGGAAATGTTCAGACCTATAAAGCTAGGCTGGTTGCAAAAGGTTTCAAACAAATTCATGGTATTGACTATGATGAAACTTTCTCACCAGTGGCTATGGTCAAGTCTATAAGGATTTTACTTGCCATTGCAACATTCCATGATTATGAAATCTGGCAAATGGATGTCAAAACAGCCTTCCTTAATGGAAGCCTTGAAGAGGATGTGTACATGACACAACCTGAGGGTTTTGTCGATCCAAGGAATGCTGGCAAGGTATGTAAATTGCGTCGATCCATTTATGGATTGAAGCAATCCTCTAGGAGATGGAATATCCGTTTTGATGAAATAGTCATAGAGTATGGCTTTGTTCAAAACGAAGATGAACCGTGTGTTTACAAGAAGGTTAATGGGAGCTATGTGGCATTCATAGTACTATATGTTGATGATATACTACTAATGGGGAATGACATACCTTCTCTAAAGGCTGTTAAGACGTGGTTAGGGAGCAATTTCTCCATTAAAGACTTAGGAGAGGCATCCTACATTCTAGGAATGAGGATCTATAGAGAAAGATCTAGAAGGATGATCGGTCTAAGTCAGAGCACATACATTGATAAGGTTTTGCATCGTTTTGGAATGCAAAATGCAAAAAGGGGATATGTCCCTGTGTCTCAAGGGATAACGATCTCTAAGGACCAATGTCCGAAATCATTGGATGAGAAGGACCACATGAATAAAGTTCCATATGCTTCAGCAATTGGATCTATCATGTATGCAATGGTATGTACTCGCCCAGATGTCTCGTATGCTTTGAGCATGACGAGCAGATACCAGTCTAATCCGGGTGAAGGTCACTGGACGGCAGTTAAGAATATTCTTAAGTACCTGAAAAGAACTAAAGATTCATTCTTGGTGTATGGAGGAGAAGAGAAACTCGTTGTAAAAGGTTACACCGATGCAAGTTTCCAAACAGACAGAGATGATACTGTATCACAGTCTGGTTTTGTGTTTTGTCTAAACGGAGGTGCTGTAAGCTGGAAGAGTTCAAAGCAAGAAACAGTAGCTGATTCTACAATGGAGGCTGAGTACATTGCAGCTTGTGAAGCAGCTAAGGAGGCCGTTTGGATTCGAAAGTTCATTTCTGTTTTGGGAGTGGTTCCATCGATCGCAGATCCCATTGATCTATACTGCGATAATAATGGAGCCATTGCACAGGCTAAAGAACCTAGATCACACTCCCGGGCTAAACATATACTCAGGAGATTTCACCTTATTCGAGAGATTAATGAAAGGGGTGATATACACATATGTAAAGTGCACACAAATGATAACATTGCAGACCCACTGACCAAAGGCTTGTCGCAGCAGAAGCACGATGGTCACACTAGTTCCATGGGTATTAGATATATGGGTGATTGGCTCTAGTGCAAGTGGGAGATTGTTAGTGTAGGTGCCCTAGAGGCAATACATTATTTTTTTATCTTTATGTCAGTTGATCATTCAATAAATGTATTTATTATGACCTTAATTACTGCGATATTTTGTTAGCATAATAAATGTCCTTAGAATCATGATACAAATTGTATAGTTTAAGTACATGACTTGAACTTGAGATTATATAATATATCATATTCTTAAAGGTCCCTAGTCGAGTATTATTATATAGGACAATAATAATACATAGATAGACTAGTATGTTGTTTGACAAGATAACCACATCTCATTGGTTATAAGTATGGGGATACTGAAGTCAATACATAGGTACATGTGAGAGTACATGGTACTGGACAGACCCACAGTGAGATTCTTCATGTTTAATAAAGTCATAAGAAAGACTCACAGTGATAATGGTGTAATGATCCTTTGACTTGAAATCATTATATTTCTATACGAGGATTAATATACTTTGACTACATTAAAAGTTACTTTTGATCGGGTGATGATAAAAGTGGACATCGGGTATATCATGAGTCGTATGAGAAATATGAATGATAGATAAAGGATTTAACCCTCCTATAATTAGGAGAGATATTATTGGCCTCTTGATTGAGTGAGATTATAAAAGCATGGCCATGCTCAAATAATGATTTGTTTCAATAATCTACTCATGCATCAAGTAAACCCAGATTAAATGTTGAAGAGGATGACTAAATACATGCCTCGAGTTTAATCTATAATATGTATGGTTAAAGGGATTATATTACACGGAAAAAACATTAATCACGAAAGGTTTTATCTAATCACGATTTAATTATTGTTTAATTGGGTAACAATGATGTATTACTAGATACCGCTCATTGTTTATAATTTTATTAGAGAATAAAATTATTGCCAATTAAATAATAGCCTATAGGGTCGCACAAATAGAGCACTTAATGGAATAGTTAATTTAAATTATGGATTTAAATTAATTGATGATTATTTGAATTTTATTATAATTAAGTAAGACTTAATTGAGATAATATAAATTCGAATTAAAAGGAATGTTTTTGCCCATAATAATTAAGTATGACTTAGTTATTAATTAAATAATAGAAATTCGTTTTTATTATTTAATCCAATACCTACTAGGGTTGGGCTTTGCTATTATGGGCCTTTTTAATCAGTCATTATAAATAGATAATGAGAGGTTAAAGAGGCTTGAACGTTTTTTAAGAAAACCCTAGCAGCAAAGAGAGGCAGAGGCAATTCAGATCGTCAAGAAGGAGGCTAGTACATCCATTCCGTAGTCAAGTTCGTGAGACGTTCTTGAAGGTGCTCGTGTGGATACCATAGAGGTGTTTCTCCGAGAGGTAGACACAAAGCGTGATAGCTAGGATCTCCGTTGAGTTCGTAAAAGTTAATCTCTTGAAAGGTATGATTCGTTATCTCCATAATCTGCCCATAATTATACATGGATCCTGTTTTTGGGTTTCGAATTTTTGTTTTATTTACGTTTATCCGCTGCGTTTTATGCCTTCGGAACCCAACACCCTCATCCAATCTCCTCATGGCAACCTGCTCCACCATCTTCACCCGAACTCGCCACCCATCATCCATAACCGAAGCACTCTGCCTAGACTCTCGGGCTAGCCTATCCACCAAAGCTCCTAACTCAGGAATGCGGGAGTAAACAAAGTCTCGATCCTGGGCTAACTTGCCACCAACACTGACAGGTACAGTCTTAGGCATCTCAGACTCTGGCTCAGGGGGATGGGTCTCTGAATCTGGCCTCAAGGGTGAAATCTGCATAGGGATCTCACTACTCTCAGAAGGGTCCTCCTCTAGGTCTGAACTAACATACACAGGCTCCTCTGGAGAGGGTGAAATGGGGTCCACTGGGGTACCAGTCAAACTAATCTCTGAATCTGAGTCACTACCACTATGGGATCCTGAGAGAAAACACAAAACAACAACCAAGAAACAATGTTAGGGTTAAATAAAGCTTCCAGCTAACTCACACCCTAACTCTAGTTTCCACTCTAACTGATACACACTTTCCTTGGACTATACCAAATAGTCTAACTCAACTCTATATGATTCGAACTCTCTCGCGATATAGATATATACCCAAAATACCCCTTTTTATTCCTAACTTGTCTCAGGGACTAGATCATGTAGCTCTGATACCAACTTGTGACGCCCTCAATCTCGGGGTTAGGAAATGAGGACCCACACTCCTCTAATCTAATAATTAAATAAGCATAAACTCCGATTAACTACTAACAGGATCAACAGGATAAAGTATGAGACAAGATTACAACTATCAATCATAAAATATAACTTACAACCCCAAAATATTATTAAATAAACAATATCGATTCCGGCTGGGAACCGACAGATAACCCATTGCATCTTTACAGATTTCCTTCTAAGCGATTTACTATATTGCACAAGATATTCTTACTAAAGCTTCGGATAATGCTTCGACAAATAATAAAGCTATTTATTATATTGCACAAGATATTCCTACTACTTTAGACGATATGTTTTTGCATGTTAGATGTTGTGCACACATTGTCAATTTATCGGCTCAAAAGGGTATTCAACAAATAACCGAATTTTTAGCACTTATTAGAAAAATAATTAAGTATTTACGTATCGCACACACATTAAAGAGACAATATAAAAAATTGTGTAGATAAAATGGATTAATACCTAAAAAGTGGGGAATTGATTGTCCCAAGAGATGGAGTTCGACTTATAAATTACTATGCGAGGCAATTAAATATAAGATAGTTATCACCGAGTTATATAATTCTGATCCAAGAAATCAAGTGGAGGATAGACTTATTACCGAAAATGATCGGGACTTGGCAAATAGGGTACGTGATTTGCTTGATTGTTATGCACGTGGTACTAAGATATTTTCTTACGTTTACGAGCCAAATGTACATCTTGTTATTATTGAGTGTGTTAATATTATTACTACTTTAAAAGCATATGAAAAAGATAATTGTTTTGGTGCAATTATTGTTGATATGAAAAAAAGTGGATAGAATATTTTACCGAATTTCCTTTTATTTATGGTGTTGCATGTCTTATTGATCCCAGTGTTAGAAAAGAAGGTTTAGAAAATATGTTAGAACATTATTACTCGGTATTAGGAGTTTCATATAATCACGTGCTTTATGTGCAAAATTGTTTAGACTTGTTACACCGTCTTATAGATCTATATACTCCTAGAACTCAAAATATTATACCACCTAAGACTAGTCAGTCTAGTAGGTTTAATCCCACATTGCTTGGTATCCTAACTAAAAAACAAAAGTGTAGAATTTCCGAAAATGCATCTACACCTCAAACTTCATTTAGCATGTTTAGAGAGTTTTTTTTCATATAACTATGAGTTCGATGAGGATTTTTCAATACTAACATGGTGGAAGAATCACGAGAACCAATTTCCGGTATTAGCTAAAATTGCAAGGGACATTTTAGTAGTTCCCGCCTCTACCATTGCTTCCGAGTCTGCTTTTAGTGCCGGTAGAAGAGTATTGGACGAGAAAAGATCAAGTCTTGCACCAGATGTGGTCAAGATATGTGTTTGCAAAAAGGATTGGGATCAAGCGGCAAAGAGACAACAAGGGATGAAAAAGGATGATTCGGACGGCGAAGAGGATACTTGGATGACGATGGACACTTCATCGGAATCGGGTTTGTCAGCGAATGATCCACAAGAAGAAGAAGAAGAATTTGAATAGTTGATAATATTTGTTTGCCTTGTATTTTTAAAATTTGTTATATTTTGTATCTTATTTAAAATGTAAACACAGTTTGTTTCGTTTTTTTAGAGAGGAGTCCTCTCAAATCAATTGTAACATTTTTTTTAATTAATAAAATTTATAGAGGTACCGTCCTCTTTTCCTTATAAACATGTTAGTTTTATAAATTAAAAAAAAACACAATTTTGAAAAGAAAAATTGAAGTTACAAAAAATATAGTTTCTTTCTTTCCGCACCTTCAGTACTATAGTCACTTATTTGCTTTTTAAAAATAACAAATTTGTTTTCATCATAATTCGTAGCCATCTAAATATTATCTAAATATTTGATTCTAGTTGTACAAGTTTACATAAATATAAATATATATTTATCAATTTTTCAATTTCTGATTGAATCACAATTTACAACAGTTTACGGTTGGCATTCACAAACATGTACATTCCTAATAAAAAATTAAAAAAAACAACTGAGTGGAGTAGTGGACCAAAATCATTGCTTTGTTTGCCACTTGTTGCAATTTTGTTATACATAGATAAAATGGTTATATAATATTCATATCATCAGTTTCCACTTTCCACTTTCCAAGTTTCCATCCTCACTCACTTTCCAGCCTGTAAGCATTACATAATTACCGGCTAACTCGCCTGAATTCGCCAAACGAACGGTTAATCGGCTCGTATTCGCGTAACTCGCCTAACTCTGGAAACTCGCCTAATTCACGAGCCGATCCCGGGTTATCATTTTATCAAACCGGCACGACACGGCTCGACTCGTTCACTTTTACGTGCCGTTCACGAGTTACTGGATAATTGAATCGGCTCGCCGGAATTTCGGCACGGCCCGGACGGCCCGACCGTCTGGCCTTGCTACTATGCTAATATAATTTGTTGCACTTACTAGTTGCTACTATGCTAATATAATTATTTAAACAAAAGATAAATTATACTCCCTCCATCATTTTCATTTCTTTACACTTTTTTTTAGGATTGTCATTCATTTTTTTACATTTCAAAACTGAAAATAATTAATGAGTCCCATCATTTTCTCACTTTTCCATCATTTTCACACTATTTTTACCTTAATATCTTTCTTTTATACATTAAAATTCAATGTGTCACATCAGTTCACCCACTTTTTTTTCTTTTTACAGTATTTTGTACATATTTCTTAAATTTCGTGTTCTTGATAAGAAATCAAGAGGAGGGACGGAGTAAAAAACGCAAGAAATTTTTGTTCCCGATGAAGCACACGTGTGAGGACATCATTAATGTACATACTACGTGGAACACTGCAAATAAAAGTAAAAGACAGTTGTGGCAGCTCAAGTAATAAAAGGCTCATGGTACACTTATCCTTTAAACTATTATAAATATCAAAGCAAGAGTGTCCGAAACTCTAAACTGTGTGGGAAAAAATGGCAGCTCAAGGAGCAACACTCAATCACGTCGCTCGAGAATCCTCCGACATCAAACGCCTTGCTCACTTCTACCACGAGGTAACTCTTACAAATAATAGAGCAGAATTATTAATCAAGAACTCAAACTGAGATTTTAGGTGAACCGGTAACTGTTTAGCCTGTTTCGAGGTTTTAGGAGAACCGGTAACTTAGGTTTTAGTTTTACGAGTTTTTAAGGGAACCGGTAACTTAAATTTAAGTAACTCGTTTGAACCAAAAGATTTATGTAGACATGTGTAGATAAATGTGTCTTGAAAGTGTTTTTTGTGTGTTTACTTTTGTGCGGATACTAGGGTTTGAGAAGCAATGAATCTCTTAAATACAAATATGTTTTTGTAAATAGTTAGTAGTATTGCGAGTTTTTAAGAGAACTGGTAACTTAAATTTAAGTAACTCGTTCGAACCAAAAGATTTATGTAGACTTGTGTAGATAAATATGTCTTGAAAGTGTTTTTTGTGTGTTTAATTGTGTGCAGATACTAGGGTTTGAGAAGGTAGAAACTCCAGATTTTGGGTTTGGGGTGATATGGCTTAAGCTCTCCTCTTCGTTTTATCTCCATCTTATTGAAAGAGATCCTACTACTAAGCTTCCAGAAGGTCCTTGGAGTGCTGTTTCTGCTGTGAAAGAACCTTCTAATCTCCCCAGAGGTCATCATATTGCTTTCTCTGTTGCCAATTTCGACTCCTTTGTTAACACCCTTAAGGTTATTTTTTCTTCATTACCCTCTTTCCCGGATGTTACTAAGTTATGTATTTATGAACCCCGGAGTGGATATATCCAGGAATTTTTTTAGGGGGACACTGAGTAAATTTTGGGGAGGCGCCCTCATATTTTTGAATTTTACGGGGCAGTTTCATATATTTTCAAAAAAATTAATTGTGAAAAAACATAAATTTGGATTTTAGGAAGGACACCTCCCCTAAGCCACTACTAGATCCGCTTCTGTGTGCCAATGAAAACCAACTTAAAACGAGAGTTAAGAGTGGTGATTTGTATAGTTGAAATCTGTAACTTGGAAACTACTCGCTCTTGATTTTTGTGAGTATAAGTGGTGATTTGTGAAATCATGACTACTACTCAACTAGTGCATCTGAATTACCAGACTTTCAGCAATACAATGAGCATAAACTTTATGTAAATGGGTGGTGCACATTCTTCTGTTAATCCTTTATGTGTAAACATGAGTGGTATACACTTTTCTGTCTGGATCCTTTATGTGTAACTTAACATGGTATCACTCGGTATTCTTATAATTATTTTGCACTATGGTGGAATATGAAATTGAGATAGAGCCGCATAGCGACCTGTGGTGGGACCCAAAAAATAAGAGGGAGGAGCCACCAAGTGATCCCCTCTACCACACATAAATAAATTGGCTTTCTGGTGAAGGGGATGTTAGAAATATATTTACTTTCAGGAGGTCTGTACATTTTGAAGGCTGAAATGGTTTATTGTATATTATGATTAGGGTAGTAATGATTTGTAATATGAACTATCAATAAAAGAAAATCCATTGATTTTGCAATAGTATTTTGCTTAGCAGACCAGGGAATGGTTGAAGGATAATATGAGCTTTTTTTGTAAGAATAGAATTAGTACTTCATGATTTTGATTGTTACTATACAAGGGTATGTTATGATATGTCCTGAATGAAGTTAGTAGTTTATTAGTTGATTTGTTGTAAATAGGGCTTTTGACTTTGATGTGAAATGTTGTCTATAAGGTTTGTCAAATTTGGGTTATCGTAGTATAGTGGTTTTTAAGTTCCATATGATTTGTTAATTTTGGTTATGCCTACTCTTCTTCATTAGGAAAAATATTCTGCACCATAACCTGAAAAACAGTACACTCCGATGTAACAACTTGAGAACTGGATGGAATGGCATAATATCTAAATTAGTGGTAATCTTACATTTTTGTGCTTTTGGTGAAGAATTTGGCCATGGTTGAATTAGTTTATTGATGCTTTGCTTTTTTTACAGAATAACCAAGAATGTCGATGTCTTTATCTGTTGGTGTTTGGTAGCTTTACGCTTACATGATTAGGCCGTGAATCATTAGTTTCTCACAGATGTTGCAGGCTGACGTGAAAGTGGAATGTAGTAAAACGTCGACATGATATTAACATGGATGAGAGATTATAAAGAGGAGAGAGGATGTGTATGCTCTATATACCAAGAACACCTCCTTTTTGTGTTTATGTGTGATGCATCTGGGGTCTTATAAGCAGTCCAGTCCTATTTCAGGAAAAATATGTAAAATTGTATGTCCTGTATGTGACCTCTGTTTTCAGAATTTAATAAGCGATGCACTGATATTGTGTACAGTATATATCAGGTAGAATTATAGAAGTATTGCAGAATTTCCTGGCTTATTTCAGTACTTTGTAGAAGATTAATTTTTCGTCATAGAGCATTATGTTGGAAAATTGCTATATGGTTATTAAAATGTGCGTGTCACATAATTGAGTATTTGAAAAGAACGAGAACATTCTTTCGGTAGTGTGAGCAGTTAAGATGGATTTATGATATAAACAATAGATGTATGATAGTAAATGAAGGAAATAATATTGTTACGAGTGACCTTTCCAGCTCTTCGTTAGTAGTCTTTTTTTATTTTTGCATTTTGAGCTATGTAGCTGTGCTCTGCAGGAGAAAGGAATTGAGACACATGAGAAAACTCAACCAAATGGGAAGACAAAACAAGTTTTCTTCTTTGATCCTGATGGTGGGTTTTGATTTTCTTTTATGTATTATATTTGACCGACATGTCTAAATTATGTTAATTCTATTGCACATAATTATCAATGTTTGCGCTATTTTAGTAGTATTATTATTTAACTTTTTTTTTTTATAAATTAATATTTAACTTTCTATTTGCAGTTCATTTTTAATATCGGTTAACATGTTACATCTCCTGCAAAAAAATTTTAACCAGCATTTTGTAAATCTTGTTTTCAGGAAACGGTTTGGAGGCTACGAGCCAGTAAGGCGGAAGAGTGCAGCGGCCTTTTCACTGAAGGCAAAGTTGTTGAGTCTAGTGTATGTATCTACATAATGTAAAACAAGCACTCATGGTGATGGGTGGTAACTTATAGCTGGACTAGCTGCTTTGCTTTGTAAAAGGATTAAATATAACGAGTGTGGTATGTACTATGTACAAGTTAACTAGTTTTATTTCCTCAAAATAACTGTAGACTGAGTTTGCTGAAGATCGAGTTGATAAATTAGGTCGACATCAGCTCGTCTTTATGCTTGAACAAATATATTGGCTGGGTTGGAAACTCAAGTTGATCCAAGTTCTTTACGAACTCGGCTCGAACTCAATAATATATCTCTTGATAATATATTAATATTGGTTTTACGTTGTTGGATAATTGGCTTGAGGACTTGAATTGAGAATGGACGTGGCCTTGCCTTTTCCAGTCAATATGAAATATGGAGGTGCTCTTTCAATTGAGTATATCGAAATAGAACTGTTTAGTGTTAAGACGTTTCTCCTGAATTTAATTATTGAATGATGGTGATATTTGTCCTTGACTTGCAATAGTTAGTTTGTGAAGAATACGTTTTAGAATTTGCTTGTCAAACTTAGTTATGTTATCCACAAAACTTTTCATTTTGTCTGTACTTTGTTGCGAGTGAAAAGAAAAATTGGAAAGTGAAGCAAGCCTCTTCCATGATGCAACTTGGGCTGGAGCTTGTGAGCTTTCTTCGTGAAGCTTGCTTGGTAGAGTTGGTGCAGGAGCACACCTGATATAAAGGTAATTGCTATTTTCTAAACTCAAACGTTGGAAAAATTTATCTTCTCAAATCGTACGTTCTACTTGGATGTCTGAACTACTGATATACCATATTTTGAATTCACAATATTTTATGCTGTTGCAAAACATCTCAGCGAAGGACTAAATCATGCATGCTATAGACCTGTTATTATGAAAACACTCCCACACACACCCCAATAATTGAAGATTGTTGTTTTGTTGCTCTAAATCTGTGTTCGAGTGAAAAGAGGCAGTCACAATTGGTGCCCCAGCACCAGCTGTTGAAGCCGGACAAGTTCTCTGAGCACATACTTCAGACTTTTACATTCATAATCTGTGTGCACTTAGCTCAGGACTTTACTGAGATTAAAACTGTCAGAAATTTTATACATATATATAATTTATCAAAAAGTTCCCTTTATTAGGTGAGAAATATGCTAAATTCTAGTAGGGCAACATATAGATTTACATTCTGCAGCCTACATACTTCCTGGTGTGCCAAGGGTCTAGTTAGGTACATATTGTGCAGCATATAGTTACATTGGTTTTGGCTAAAAATGAATGTATGAATGGTTGGTATGACTTAAAGTGGTAGTAGCAGAATAGGGAATCTGATTCTTTACCAAGTGGTGCATAGCACTAGAGTTGAAATGGAGATCAGAAAAACAATCAAGTTAAACTACCTGGACCTTGCTAGTACAAGTATCTACAGTCCAAAAGAAAAGAGAGGATGCCTAATAGCAGGGTATTGACAAAGGTCACATAGCTCTCTGTCATATAATTCACAAGATCATATAATTCCCAACTCTTTGTCAGAGTGGCTTATTCACTTATAAGCCCGTAAGTACTTATCGATGAGTGTTTGTCGACCCAGCTTATAAGTCAAATTTACAACTTATAAGCTGATAATTGAATGTTAGCAATGACGTACTTTTTCTCAATTTATTTTTATTTTTCGATTTTTTATTAACTTTTATTTTAAAATTTATGTCTTTACATGTCTTTCTAGTTTAAAATTTACGAATTAAGATAATTATATTTAAAATTTATTTAAATACAAAAATTCTAACGTTTAACCAAACACTTATTTAACTTATAAGTATCTATGTACTTATTACTTATAAGTCCCTATTCATTTTAAGTCATAAGTTACTTATTTTAAGATTTCCCAAACGGGCACTTAATTCAGAACTTTTAATTAGTATACATGACAATGACAGATTTATGGAGATCTATAATACCTCAAGGATTAGTCAAGAAGGTCCATGTAATTAATAGATTTCACCTAAACAAAAGACTATTGAATGTCATTATTCCCAGAAAGAGTGGTTACCTATAGTGTCTGATTGTTTAGAATAAGTTAAGTTTATTTATATTATAGAAAACTTTTAATCATCTCGTGCAGGTAGCTCTATTTAAATGATGAAAAGGACAACTTAATTCATGCATGTCCCCATTACATTGTCCCTTGGCAATGAACATGCACAAAACACATAACAGTAGCTTGAAAAGGTAGTCTAAACTAATATTCTATGCATAATAGGCTAAACAAATAAATCATCATCTTGCTCTATCTCTATCTGTTACACACACATAAAACACATTAGAAGTATAGAGAATTAAGATTTAAGCCCACCTCTTCTCTTCTTTCTCCATATAGATAGTTTGTCCCTGTATTTGTTCTCTGTGTGTACTGCAGAAAGTTGTAAACAATGTTTCCTTTCACCTGGAAGAATTACTTACTTTGCTTCTCAACCGTAAAAAGTTTACCCATCACAACTCTCCCTGATACTTCACCTTCGAACCAAAATCATACAAACTCGACTACTCTAATCAAGAACTTCAATTCCCTTTATGATCTAACCTCCATCTCCACATCAAACCTCACTTCCTCCGCGGATCATGACTTTTTCTCCAATGCCTCAGACATTTCTTCTGAAGATGATGAGTCCCCTCCTGATTTCGCCACTGCATTTGCTTCACAACGCTTCTTTTTCTCCTCTCCTGGCCGCTCAAACTCCATCATTGACTCATTAAACTCCCCACAAGACCCTGATTATAATACTCTTGTCCCTGGCAGCGTCGCCATTCAAACCTACTCCCCGGATCCTGTACAAGATTTTAGGAACTCAATGCAGGAAATGGTGGAAGCACACGGAATCATAGACGTTAAAGCTGATTGGGAATTTTTGCATGAACTTCTACTTTGTTACTTAACCTTAAACCCTAAAAACACACACAAATTCATCATCAATGCCTTCTCTGATCTTCTAGTTTCCCTCATGTCATCTGAAAGTTGCTCGAAAATCAAAGATTGTCAACATGGCACCACATCACCACCACTGGTCTAATCTCTTCTGTTAATTTTAATTTTTCGAGGTTAGTTTTCTGGAGTTTGTCCTTGGCGATAACGATATGTTTCCTCTGTGAAGACATGGTCAAATCTACATATTAAAACACCAAACCAAGATAAGCGTGGGATGCTAATACAGCATTGATAGATGTAATTTTTTTAACTTGTTATGTCTGTGTAAGATGTTATGCTGTAAAGAATGTTTTTTTTCTTGTTTAGCTTAATTTGTTTCAGTTCTTGGAATGTTCACTGTAGTCAATAGATTCATGCTTACTGGTTTAGTAATGCAAATATAAAAGTAAAGTTTGATTTAGGACTCCATAAGTTGTCTTCAGTTTTGTTTTGTGGTCCAGAAAGCAAGTCCAGACAAAGTTCAGGACATTGATATTTTAACACATTTAGGGAGCTTAAGCCTGTTATTTGTCCTTTTTTGACTTTGGGGAGGGCACCTGCTACTCAATGTTCATTTCAATATCCCGGAATACAACAAAAGTTCAGCCCTTATTTATATTTTTTGTTACATGTTGACTGGTGAATAAAATTTTAGCACCACAAGTATGTTCATCTTCTGCATGTATAGCAAGGGGTCCGGTCAGGGGCAAACTATTGTTACAGCATAACATATGACGGAAAGTTTTTGCCTTTTTGATGTTTTCGTGATAATTGTACGGTAGAATTTTTGATGTGCATATATCTTTTAAACGTATTGCGAAAAGTTTCTGCGATATGTTATATTGTAACAATCGTTTGCCGTGAAAGCATATAACACTGATGCTACTTTTGCTTTTGCACTTATTTTTTCCAAATAACAGTTTAGTTGCAATATGGAAGCTGTACACTTTTTACTGTACTGTTTGCCAGAAATCCAAATGCAATGGGTGTGTATCAGTGTATGCAATCATGCAGCAATGCATGTACACGTGGATGGATCTAGTAAGGGTTACTGGGGACACGTGTCCCCCTAAAATCAAATTTTGTCTTTTTTCACCATTAATTTTTTTGAAAATATATGAAAGTACCCCCATAAAATTCAAAATTATAAGAGTGTCTTTACAAAATTTGCTCAGTGTCCTGAAAATATATTTCTGGATCCGCCCCGCCCCTGGGATGTACAAATGTATAATAATTCAAAATTATTTGCAAGAATTACCTAATTGAAAACATTTTTGTCGAGAATTCGAACTGGATAAGATGCGAATGTTTAAAACCTATAATTGCCCTTTACTGAAAATACAAAGATTTGCCGACGAAGTGTTGGTGCAGTGGTTGAGCTCTTGTACCACTTACGGAAGTTTTCCTAACGTGTGCGTGTGTTATCAATTAGCAAAAAGAAAAAGAAAATACAAAGATTTGATAGACCAAAAGGCATTGAATAATGCTATAATATCAACTCCAACTACATATTGTCCAAAGGATCTTTTAAACAGCAGTATCCTGCAATTTATATTCGAGAAATGAAACCATTACATTATTATTAAATGTAACAGGGTAACAGACAAGCAAGAGTATCCAAGAAAGAAAGAACGAGTAGATGAATGATTTTGGGGACATTTTTAAATCATTATTTGATCATATCACAATTCACATATATATTCTGAACAATTTGTTGGTTTAGGTAGAACCACAAATACCTGCTTCCCACCAATAGTCTTCATTCATGAAATATATGTAATTATGTAAGGTTGTAATTTTTGGGATATTGGTCTAGCAAAATACTCTTTTAGGTGTAAGTGTCACAATATGTTGATCCTTTTTGACAATTAACGGTTAGATATATATTAGCGGTAATGTTTAAATTAGATATTTTAACTAGTCGGTTGTTTTATCTAACTTATTAGTAGCATCAGTTTTTCGCTGAAAACCAATTTAAAAACTGTTTGATAAAATTTAAAATCTGATTTCGGAAAAGTGTTTTTGGCATAAAAGTCGTTATTAGAGAAAGCAAATCTCTCGTGCTTTTAGAAAAACCTGCTTGTGCAGGAAGCAAATGCCGATTTTACCATCAAATTTTATCAAATGCATTATTGTTTTTAATTTTTTGCATCAAAACATATATATATCGAAAAAATTATCAATGAGTTATCTATCTGATTTTTACAACATTACTTTTTCAAAGAGCACAACAACTTTTAACAATCCCAAACAGAGCCTAAATTAGTTGTTTTAAATGAAATTATTTGATAATTAACTGTTGAAAATATATATTTTCAAATTTAGTAGATTGTAATCAAACCGCTATTTCAATCCGTTAATCATCAAATACCAATATACACATCGTTTATATTTATTTACTCATCCCGTAACCAATTGCCAAAAGCGAATTTGATCGAAGATCTACATAAACTTTATGATCAAACAAGTAGTTTTTTTTTTTGAAAAGAATCAAACTAGTAGTTTTAAAATTTAAGTATTATTTAGGGCTTTTTTTGAAGAATACCCAAGTCTAAAAATATTTTTGCAAAATACTGTCATTTTTTTAAAAAATTTGCAAAAAATACGATTTTTTGGCAACTGAAATCAACTGCATGCAACCTTTGACGAGTTTCTGCAACTACATGCATATCTGGTTGATTTTGGTTGATTCTGTATTTTTACAAAAAAAAATCACAAGATAGTAAAATCATAAAAAACTTAGAAAAGTTAGTATTTTTGGTAAATTCTCTATTATTTACCTCTAAATTGTCATTTTTGTGGTATGTCATCATCAAGACTATGGAATAGCAAATTACAAAAGTTTATTAGTTTTTGAACAGATTGTGGAATATGTCAAACAATTTGTTTTTTGTCATGTATATAGAAAACAATCGAAGCTATATCCTGGTGACAATGACACTAGATTTAGGTTGGTTAAAAGTGTCAGTTACTTTCTCTTTTAGATAGGTGAATTATTCATGTTTGTATTTATTCTAATTGTTAGTAGTATTGTATCCAGCACACAGCATATCTAGTGCAAATGTTATACCGGAATCTCATCTGTTTGGGTTAAAAAAAGGACTTTTCTCGGAAACATGGGGTGATTGGATTCTGGTTTAAAATCGTTGTAAAATCGGAATCGGAATCGGGAGGGTGGTGGTCCTAAATGTCACTTGAGGTTAAAAATGACTCTAAATGTTACTTCAAAACGGTACATCGTATAACGTTTATGCAAAACACCCAAAACGGAATTTCGTGTAACGTTTTGATATTTTGAATTTTTTTATGCACAAAACGGTAGATAAAGTAACGTTTTGGTGCAAAACGCTATATGATGTACTGTTTTGAGTCAAAACGCTACTTCAACTAACGTTTTTCACATTATAAAAAAATTAAAAAAAATAAAGTACCAAAACGACACACTATGTACCGTTTTGCATTAAAAATACAAAATGTAAGATGAAGTACCGTTATGAAGTGACATTTTAGGTTATTAACACTCAAAAATGACATTTTAGACCATTTAACACTCAAAAATGACATTTTAGTCCATTATTCGAATCGAGAATGAGAACGAACAATACGAGAATGGAGGTAAATGAAAAATGAGAATGATATAAAATGTTCAAAGATGATGAGAGTATGATTTATTGTGAGAATGAAGTTCCCATTTTATATATTAAAGTTATTAATCCAACACTAACGTATGAAATTGAGATTTTGATTTCGGATAATCGAGAACCACACGACCCCATCGACCCTATAGGACTCTTTTTAAATTATCGAAGTCCTATTGATATAACAATATATTTCCGCTTCTCTCTCTAATTTGTAACAACAAAAAACGAAGTTCTCTTCGTATATTAAAATATCTACAGTTCTCTCTTTCTCTAACGTGTAACAACAAAAATGATGCCCGAGTGTATTTAATAATCAAAATTCAATAAGAAGAAATTTATAGTATTTTTGTTGTGCTAAAAGGATTGAAAAAAGATTGACAGCTGTGGGATTTGAACCCACGCCCTTTCGGACCAGAACCTGGATCTGGCGCCTTAAACCACTCGGCCAAACTGTCAGATGACGTTAAGTTTTCTAAACATATTATATTACCATAATAAAGATTTATAGTCGGTTTAAAACTTTTGACACCTACAAATCGAGACTCGGAAGTTAAATTGTGCAATTATCTAGCAATTGTGTAAGATTTTTAAGAGCATTTAATGATACTAGCCTATAACCCTGTACGATACATGGACTGATAATAATATTTGTAATTTTATTATTTTGTTATTTTGTAAAACTAAATTATAAAAATAATGGTTATCTATTATTGAAATTAATAAAATTAAAATATTTACGTATTATTTTTTATGTATTATATATTATTGAAGGATTTAAAATTTCAATAGTTAAAATTTTAAAAAGTCTTTTCTTCTTGTGTAATCTATATGTGGGAGTCTTGAATATAAGTGCATATGGATGATTTGCTATTGTTTTTAAATTTATCCTTGATTTAATAAATAATTTATTATATTATAATTTAAATTAATAAAATTAATTTTGGAAGTGTTTGATTTCCTACTAAGAAAGAAGTTGAGTGCTCTTAGATATCAAGCTGGATTATAATTCATAGAGTTTGTAGTTATATGAGATACGTGATTTATTTATTTTGATTAAATAATATTTGTTTAAACTTTTTTTGGAAGGTGTTAACATATTTTTTAGGAAGGTGGTAACCAACCGACCAAACGAAACCATGTTTCGGTTGTAATAGTATAGTATAGATGTAAGAGTATTTTTTTTATATAAAATTAATAAAATTATTTATTTTGGATATTTATAATTAGTAGGATACGATATTTATCAAATGAATATATGAGAAACAAATTTGTTAAAAAAATTCAAAAAAATCTCATTTTTATGATATTAATAACTTTTTTTAATAAGCGAAACCTCTTTTTAAGAGATATTTTGGTTTCACTTATTTTTTGGTACCACCACCTTTTGATTTCAGTTTTTATGATTCATGTATAACTCTAGGTGTATTATTTTTATTCTTTTTTATTTCTATATGACTTATAATTTTATATATATATATATATATATATAATTTTTACCCATTTTTCCTTATTAACAAACTTTTTAACTGGTACTTGAGTTTCACTTATTTTTTGGTTTTACTTTATGATTCATGTTATAACTCTAAGTTTATTATTTTCATCCTTTTTTATTTCTTATATGACTTATAATTCTATATGTATTATTTTTAGCCGTTTTTCTTTATTAATAAACGAAACCTATTTTTAAGTGGTAATTTGGTTTCACTTATTTTATTAGTTCCACCGCCTTTTGGTTTCACCTTTTATGATTCATGTTAAAACTTTAAGTGTATTATTTTTATCATTTTTTATACTTATATGACTTATAATTCTATATGTATTATTTTTACTCATTTTTTAAATTTTACAAACCATGATTTTTTTATTATTTTTATATGTTTCAATCCTATCTTTAATTATATTTTAAAATAAATAAGTTCATAAATTGGCCCAACTAAATAGAAATAATGCCCAAAATACACCACTTTCCAACTTCAAGTGCCCAAAATACCGACGAAATGCGCATTTTATAGATGCGTATTCTGTTTTTTTAAAAATTTACAAAGAATACGCATGTATTCACTGTTTACTGTAGCAGTTCTTTGTAATTTTTTAAAAAAACAGAATACGCATGATGGTAATACGTATTCAGTGGGTAAAAAGGGCGGTCTCTCCCGCCGGTGGGTATTTTGGGCACCAAACCCCCAAATGGTGGGTATTTTGGTGACTTACCCAACTAAATAAGTTCCGAAAAATATAAACCACGATCAAGTAAATAGGCCAAGTGTTAGATTGAAATTTTTTAATTTAGAATTTTTTAATTTGTTGATGGAATTCCATTTTAATAAAATGATATGAATATTATAAAAACTGTATTTTGGTACCACTAGAAAATAATAAAATTGTTCAAACCATAATATGATTACAATCTATTTTCGTATAACTCTAAATTATTTCGTGATAGGATACTTGGTTTCATCTTAATACGGTTACGCCGTTTTTGGTTTCACCCTATATTTCTCTTTCATTTAGAGTTCTATGTTGTTTTTTAACAAAATATAGATTGAAATTATATTATAATTATGATATTTCTATTTTTGAATAATTCTTTTTTATTTTTATTAAAATAATAAAATGGAATCCTTTATACATTGTTATTATTAATTAACAAGGAAACCATCTTTTAAGAGTTATTTTGGTTTCACCCCTTTTCGGTTTTACGAACTTTTGGTTTCACCCATTTTTAAATCTTACGATAGCTCTAAATATACCATTTCATTCTTTTTTTTATTCCTATATAAGTTATAATTCTATATGTAATATTTTACCCGTTTTTGATTCTTATATACCATATATTTATATTATTTTTATATAAATGGAATCACATATATATTGTAATTTCTAGATTCATATCTACAAAATTTTATTTGTAGCACCAAATGCAAATTTATACATACATAATGAATATTTAATTAGAAAAAATTATACAATCACAAACTATATAAAAAGGCAAATCCAGCTAACAATAAGAAATTTAATATGCAATTACTTAGTAATGTTGATTTAATTTTTTATTAAATTATCCGTCAATCGTGTTGCTCATTGTTTGACTAAAGTTTCGATGTAAAATATTAATTATATCTTTTTGAACAACGGATACAAATAACGTTGAGTTTGTTTTTCTAATAAGATTTGAGTTAATGAAAATTACATATAATTTAAAAAGAAAAATTGCAATAATCGTACAATTTTATTTATTATATATTTTAAAATAATTTAAAATAATTTTTTATAATCATTATTTAATATTAATATTTTGATCTCGACCCATGTTTTGCACGGGTTATCTATAGTATATAATTACTTTGATAAATTTATTAACATGTAATATGATCACTCTTTTTTGTCACGATAATTTGATCACTTTTCGTAGAAGGGATCCATTTCATTTATTAATGAATATTTAATAATATTTTGACAACTAACAATTTTGATAAACGTTTTTTAAGAAGTTACCATTTCTGGTTATTGTGGGAACCAGTCTTCATCACTAGAGGTTCAATGAAGTCATTAAATTCGGTTGAAAAATTAACCAAATTTCCCAACTCGAAAAGGACAAGCGACATCTGTGGAAGAACACACATTAAACCTCGATTAAGTAATAATCGTTAAAGTAATAATCTCGTTAAAATAATATTTTTTTCCGATATTAATACAGTATATTTTTACTTCCGATAAAGTAATAAACTCGCTAAACTAATATTTTTTTCGGTTTCAACCCTCTTACTTTTAAATAGGTTTAAGTAGAGCTGACAATTCGTTCGTTTCGTGTACTTTCGTGTCGTGTACTTTCGTATTTCGTGTCATGAATGTCTAACCCAAACCCGAACCGTTAAGGATTCGTTTTGTTTCGTGTTCGTGTACCTTCATTTCGTGTACATTTCGTGTCGTGTTTTGTGTAATTTAAAATTAATAATAAAAATAAAGATAAATAAAATATATATTTGAATATTAAGTTTTTACTAGTCGAGTCATAAGTCAATAAGTCATAAAGACTCGAGTGTAGTCAAGTCTTATGAAATTTAAATTTGAATATATTTTGTATCTATATTCTGTAAATATTATATGTAAAATATTATTGTAAGATATATGTATTCATATAATTTTGATAAATTTATTTTAATATTTATTTATTTCGTGTACTTTCGTTTCGTGTAGTGTACTCAAGTGTAAAACCAAAATCGACACTAAATTCATCCGTGTACTTTCGTGTTCGTGTACCAAAAATGTCAAACCAAACCCGTTATTTTCGTATCGTTTTCGTGTCGTGTACGAAATTGACGGCTCTAGCTTTAAGTATATAATGAAATTTGGTTATGACTGATGCATAATCTATCCATGCTACACAAACTTAAAAGCCAAAATGAATAAGTTGAGATTTATGTGCTTTGTTAGAAGCATGACAATGTACATCTTCTTGCATCAACTGGTTGCTTCATCAGCTGCTATACATTTAAGTCCACACATGCAAAAAATTGCATTGTTTCAGTTCATGCAGAACTTGTCAGCATATCATCCGCATCCGCATCCGAATATTGCGCCAAAGATTTTCCGTTACATGAACCTTTTCGGAAACAACTTTTCTCTGTCGAATCAGTTCCCTCGAGAATTCGGTTTGTTTGCAACAGGTTTGAGTTTGACACATCTCAACCTCTCTAATACTGGATTTTCAGGGAATGTACCATCTGAAATCTCTCGTCTGCATAAATTGGTCTCACTTGATCTCTCTAAATCGTTTGCTAAACTTGCGCTTGAATATGATGTGTTTGAATCACTATTGCACAATTTATCTCAACTGAGAGTGCTTAATCTCGAAGGAGTTTACATCTCGTCTGCTCTACCGCAGAATTTATCTACTTCACTGAGATATCTTAACCTTGGGAATACTGGTCTGCACTGAGTATTACCACAGGAGGTTCTCCACCTTCCAAATTTAGAAGTACTGGATTTCGACAATACAGTATATAGTAACCTCACTGTTGTATTACCTAAGGTTAAGTGGGGAAGTAGTGGTAGTCTCAGAAATCTTTATCTTGGAGGCTTAAACCTATATGAAGGCAAACCTGATTCACTAGGTTACCTGGAGTCATTAACCTTTTTGTATCTGAGAAACTGCAATTTGTTTGGGCCGATACCAAGATCAATATGGAACCTCACTCACTTGACTGACTTGTTGCTCTGGAACAATCGTCTGAGTGGCCAAATCCCAGATTTTGTAGCGAACTTTACAAACCTCAGAGTTCTTGACCTATCTTACAACAACTTCATTGGCCAGTTCCCCTCTTCGGTTGCCAGTCTTAAGGAACTCAATACTTTATATCTGTCAAATAATTCACTTTCTGGACCCCTGCCCTCACTTTGGTTGTTTGAGCATCCATCATTAACAACAATGGATTTAGGTTATAATCGGTTGCAGGTCTTGAAAACCTAGAGAGTCTTTTTCTCTTTAACAATAATCTATCAGTAAGAAGTACAGGCACAACCACACAGTTCACACTTCATTCTAAGCTTAAGAGATTGGGCTTATCAGTTTGCAAACTGAAAGAATTTCCACATTTCTTGAGATATGCAAAGATCATTCAATATCTTGATCTATCAAACAATCAAATTGAGGGAAAATTTCTGGATTACACTGATTCCCAGTTCTAGTGATCAAAGGAGTAGACATGGAGCTAGTAAAGATTTTAACTATATTCACAACCATTGATGTAATGAGGAACAAGTTTGAAGGGAAAATTACTGAATACATTGGAAATCTAGTGGCACTTCGACATTTCAATTTATCTCACAATGATCTGACAGGCAGCATACCATCCTTGATTGGCAAGATGTCGGTGTTGGAGGCCTTAGACCCCTCATTCAACCATCTCGAAGGAGAAATTCCTCAACAACTCAGCAGTATATATACACTTGCACGTTTAAATCTGTCTCACAATCAACTTAGCGGTCATATTCCACAAGGGCCTCAATTCAGTACATTTGACAACGATAGCTACATTGGTAACACGAGACTGTGTGGAAATCCGTTGTCCAGAAAGTGTGAAAACGATATTGGGACACCAGACCAAGAAGAAGATGAGAATGATAATTCTTTTAGTGGCTTTACCTGGGAAGCTTTGGTGATCGGATATAGTTGTGGAGTGGTGCCAACATTTAGTACCGGATACTTAATGTTATCGGCTGGAAAACCAAAATGGCTTGCTCAAATCATTGCCTGGGAACAAGGTCTCAAGATCAGAAGGATTGAGATTCAAAGACAGAACTAAATTAAGGCATACTACAGGCTTGTTTTGTGTTACATGTTAACTACTTCTTTAATCCTCAGTTCTAGAAAGATTAATAAATGCAAAAAGAGAAAATTTATTTATGGAAATTTAACACAAGTCATTAACAAACTGTAGGCTTGCAACGAAGCACCAATCATCTCTCTTTGCAGAAAACAAAAAAAAAACATAAAACAGAACACATCTTAGTGATTTTTGTAAAAAACAATATATCGAATGGAAGAGCCCATCCGATATTATCTTGCACTTCAATCTTTAAAACTCAGACTTAGATCTCGAAGGACATGTTTTCAGCTTCCTGTCTCACTGATTCAAATAGCACTGAAGACAGATATCGCTCTCCAAAACTCGGGAAGATAACCTGAAAAGGCGTCGATAGGAGATAAGTATAAGAAAATATTACAATTTTTTAGAAGCTAAGTCTGGTATTAGTCACTGACCCCATAGGAATACATGATTAGTTGCTTTAGCTAGTTTCTTGTTTATCGATAGTATCACATAATTTCGTAAATGTTAAATCTTAAACACTACCGAACTGTCAGCTTAACTGTTTATAGGATACATTAAAAACGATTAAGTAGCAGCATTCTTGCAGATGGATGATGACAAGCTAATTTCCCAAGTATAGTTGTTTGGTGTTCATAATGAAAATAAACAAGCTTACAACTATCAATTTTCCTGCACTTTCTGGCCTCTTTGCGATTTTAATAGCAGCTGCAGCTGCAGCACCGGATGATATTCCCACCTGTAACAGATACTTAACAATCAGATGCAGATAAACTGAACAGAACATCATACATTGCAAATTGTTCTAGGCAACATAGAAGTCCGAAAGAGATCCATTTTGAGTGTAAAAATGGTTAAACTTACCAGCAATCCTTCTTTTACGGCAAGAAGTTTTGCAGTTTCTATGGCTTCATCACTTGACACCTGTTAAATGACAGAAACAGCATTACAGCTTGAGTACAAAGTATATATTGCTATAGAACTTTCTATAGGAAGCACAATGATTTCCTGTAACCTTACCTGAACAACCTCATCAATAAGGTCGACGTCCAGTACTCCAGGAATAAAACCAGCTCCAATTCCTTGGATCTTATGCGGACCTTAGGCATTAGAAGATGTATGCATTAGGTTTACTGAGCGATAAACATCTTTCTAAAGAAATAAGATGATCTATATAGTCTGTGTACTGGATCCAATTTTTGGAGGAATAAGAAGTTATTATAATCAGTTTATAATGAATTTTATCTGCAGTTGCAGCTATTTATATACTCCATCCTAATATCTAGAAAACTGAATTCGATATGTGGACTATTATAACTATTTCAAGATTGGGAGAACTTAATATTCTACTTCAAGCTTGTGCAGTTTATTATCATATTCCGCTTCTGATGCTTCAGCTTATTTGGTATAGTTAACGTTCTGAATATCTACACTTCTAAACCGGAAAAGAGCAGATAATGAAAGAATTATGCAGTTAACGTATTAATATTATATACAAGATCTGTCAACAAAATCTTACCAGGCTTTCCTCCTGATAGTATAGCACTCTCAACAGGTTCAACACCATACAGCTGATATTGTAAGAGAAAAAAAGAGAATTTAAAGGGGAATGCAACTTTTCAGTCTCTAACAAATGTCGAATAGTACACACAGTGGAGGTTAAATCACATATAATCTGGCATTAATATGTTGTAGCTATTAATTAGCTAACCTTGATAGCAGGGTTTTGCTCTTTAAGGAACTTCCCGGAACCAGTTATTGTTCCCCCAGTACCAATGCCAGAAACAAAGGCGTCAATTTTCCCATCAGAGCCTTTCCAAATCTCCGGTCCAGTGGTTTCATAATGTATCTACATTGTATAACAGCAACAGAGTTTTCAGTTTAGGACAAACAAAATCAAAGGAAGTGGATAACTAGAAAATTAATACCTTCGGGTTTGCAGGGTTCTCAAACTGCTGAAGAATGTAAGAATTAGGTGTTTTAGCCATTATCTCTTCAGCCTTCTGAATAGCACCTTTCATTCCTTTAGCAGGATCTGTTAAAATCAACTCAGCCCCAAAAGCGCGGAGAATAATCTTTCTTTCAAGACTCATTGAAGCAGGCATAGTAATGATAAGCTTATATCCCTTAGCTGCTGCCATGAAAGCCAATCCAATACCAGTATTTCCACTAGTAGGCTCAATCAGGACACTCTTCAACACAACCAAAAAAAACCTGAATTAGATCTAATTACATCCTCACTTGCATAAATCATAGATAGCAAAACGCAGAAACTTAAATCACTAGCTAACACAAAATCAAAAAACAACTGAAAATGAAGAAAAATATATAGGCAATGCTAGCTTTCGATATTTCCATTCATTGCTTAAATATGTAAAATCAAACTTCAGAAAGTCCACAACAAATAAATTATTTCCAAGCTAAATTCAAGCAATCTGCTATCCCTTTCTGGATGTCAAAATTAAGCCTCTTACAGACCACACCAATAAACCAGAGTCAGTCATAACCTTATACTTTTTCGAATTTTTCGATATTTCTTAGTGCTAGGGAGACTAAAGCAAATACAAGAACATCAAGAAAAAGACTAACCTCTCCAGGAGTGATAAGGCCCTTAGCCTCAGCATCAGTAATCATACTATATCCAATCCTGCACAACAAAACAACACCAACTTCATCAACAAAAACAATCAACACCAACAACACTATATCTGCTCAAAACATACAAGTTTGAATAAAAAAACCAGGGAGAGATCAGAGATCAATACAAAGCAGTACCTGTCTTTAACACTAGAGCATGGCTCCATCATTTCTAACTTAGCAGCAACACGGCCAACACAACCATCTGTCACATGGTTAAGATACACTAATGGTGTTTTTCCAATCAGCTGTTCAAACAATTTTTAAACATAAGTTCAAGAAAACTAAGTTTAACTACATAAGTAACATTACAAGAAACAAAAAATGTACTATGTTTGTGTGTGTGTGTGTTAGTGTGTGTATGAGCATACTTACTTCAGTGACATCTTTGGCAATTCCAATCTTCTCTTGAGCCATGATTTGCTAGCAAAAAGCAGATAAGCAATGTCAAAAAAAAATTATATGCAAGATTGCAAGCAAGTTATAGCACTTATGAGATTTATAAACTTTCTTGTTTATATACAAGAAACTCACTTTTTACTTTTATTTGCTGGACATTGTTTAAATTATCTCTTTAAAAAGTGAGTTGTCATCTAGAAATATCAATAATTTTTAAGAAAAATATTTTTATCGTTAAGGTCCTGATCGAAAGTTGAGACTTTTGAATATAACAAGTTATATGTTTGAAAAAATAATTTTTTTAGTACATTTCTTGAAAGAGTCTTGATTCTCTTGAACTCCATTTTGTACTGTATATGATTAACAATGTCCAGATTTTTTAATTAACCGGATCATTCAAAGAAGCATTTTAAAAGAGTTGCAGACTTGATCCGATAATTCAGCAATCACACCTCATTTGCACTTGGTATTTACGGAAATGTTATTTTTAGAGCATTTTTTATTTTCAGAATAAAAAATAGTGAAAGAATCAAATTACCCTTGTATTGATTTGTTTCAAGAATTATTTATGTGTATTCACTATTCAGAGGGGTCAATTATGTCATTTCATCCCTCACTTGCCCCGAAAATAAAAAATTGCTCTGAAAATAACATTTCGCCGTATTTAACACGAAAAATTGACATGAATATGAATAGAGATAATTTGCAAGCAATCCGCTTCTATGTATAAAATAATAAAAAATATTACTATTTATCTAAAAAAAATTCAAATAATATATCATAACAAATTACCGATTTTAGTTTGTGATAGCTATATATAAGAGATCTCGTATCATTATTCGTTTTTTTAAAAGGTATTATTTGAAAACTTACTACTCTCCGTCCCTAAAAACGTTTTCTATTTGTGTTGGAGACGTTTGTAAATGCACACTTTTGATTGTTAATATCTTTAATTTCGTATTATTATTAAATATAAAAACTTCATTGTATTAAAGTACTCATAAATACGAATCTAACAAGATCGCTCATGACTATATTTGATCTTATAAATTAGACGTAAATTAGTATTTAATCGTTTACCATGAATAGTGTTAGAAGTTAAAATATGAATTGTTTTATGGGACGGAGGGAGTAACTATATAATGACATATAAATATTTTGAAAAAAATGGGGCAATTTCTCAATAATAAATAAATAAATAAAGGAGAAGATATTCAATAATATATTAAATAATATACTTAGTATGGGATTTTTAAATTAAGGTCAACAAAATCAATAATTACGTTTCCACGTCTCGCAAATATAACATTTATCCTATTTATTGTATGGCCCACAAGGGGATATAAATATTATAATAATTAAAATAAAATATTGTGAAGATACGGGAATTGGACGCCGTTGTCGATGATTCTTATGCTCCAATTATGAAGAGAATCAAAACATTGAGATGACCTCGACTAAGTTTTGGTAACATGAACACGATTTTTTTATACCGGCAACGTACTTAAAAACGTTTCTTTTTTGTTTTGAACACGTTTATAAATATATACTTTAATTGTTAATATCTTTAATTTCGTATTACAGTTAAATCTCGATAAATGAATACCCTCAGGACCGATATATTTTATTCATTAATCGAGATTATTCATTTATCGAGGTAAAAAACACACTGCCTCTATTATGTTGGGACCAAAAAAAGTATTCATTTGGCAAAATTATTCGTTTATCGAATATTCATATATCGAGGTCCTACTGTAGTATTAAATATAAAAAATTTATTGTATTAAAGTGCTCATAAATACGAATACAACAAGATCAACAAGATCACTTATGACTATATTTGATCTTATAGATTAGACGTAAATTAATAGTCAATCGCTTAACATGAACAGTGTAAAAAGTCAAAATGAGAAATATAGTACGGGACGAAGAGAGTATTAAATTTTTTGACAGAAAGTTTTTATTTTATTAATTATAATGGAATAGTTGTTTTCGAGAAGAACTTACAATTACGAGCGTAAACACAACAAAAAATATATAGTTTGGTGGCTGACGTAGCAGTTGTGAACTACAAATTTTTTGTAGTACCAAATATTAAGCCCCTCAAAGAAATTATTTTATATTCATAATTTTTTTTAAGAACAAAGATGTCAATTTACTAATAAAAGTCATATGACATCTATATTAATAATCGAATCGAACAAACACTAAATTATAATCGGTTGTTTCCATGAAAATACAGTTAACTGATATTTTGAAGATGATGTACATACAAATACAAGTATTATTCATATATTCTCGTTTAATTACTGGTACCCTATTCATCATATCCCGAAAAAATTATTGTTTGACCAATTTCATCACTGAATTAAGACCACACTTACAATCAAGAAGCGAAAAACAAATCTTCCATCTAGGGATAGAAAACACCCCAATAATACAATTTAAAAATTGAAATAAAATAAACGGGAATAAATGAAAAATAAAAAACACTTAAATCTAACAATAGGAATCACAAAATCGGCCGTAAATTCTCGACTCCAATAAGTCTCGTTTGAATCGGAAAATAACCAACCCAAAGCCCCAATCAAGAGGATATAAATTCTTCACCTAAGAGGATCATTAAAATAAATAAATTAAACAAAACAAATAAAAGGATTGAGGTTTTTTACCGAATAAACGGGTAAAAACCCCGTTATGATGTTTAAGAAACAGATAAGTTGAGAGAAAAATAAAGAATTGGTAATTATGTATAATGTATATTTTATTTGCAGATTTCAAATCGTGAACTCCATAAAATTTAAACACCTTTAAATAGATTATTAAACATGATTACGAGGGAGCCCTTTCATATGAAAAATCGTAAAAAAAATTAATATTATTTTAGAATTTTATCAAAAATTATAAAATTTTATTTTAAAGAATATAAAATTCGTTGCTAATGTAAAATAATAATTATATTTAAATATAATAAAAAATTTAACAATTGAAATTTGAAAAAAAAAATTAAATATAATTCTTCTATGGAATAATATTGAATAATTGTGATTGTACTAGAAAATTACTTTAAAATATTTCATTAAGCTTTTATTATTTACTAAATAAAAGAAATGTACAATTTTGTTTTTAAATTAATAATTAAAATTTGTTACTATATGTAATCGAAAATGAAATAGATTATATGAGAATGCAAGACAATAAAATGTCTCTTGTAAGTCTGAAAAGTCACACAACAAATTATTGTTTCGTACCGAGTCAAAACAAATGCTAGTGGTTTGGGCCCTTTGGCTTTGGGGGCTTCTGGCTGGAAAGCTCAGCCGAATGAATCATATCTTTCATATTCCCATGCAAAATCAACTACTCCGTACCATCGTATCTGTTTCGGTCCCATTTGCAAAAACAACCTCATAGGGACATTACGCAGGGCGATCTCATGGTGTAGTGGTATCTCTTTCCCTCTTTACGGCAATGCCGAGGGTAACCCAAAGCAAATCAAACCAAACATACTTCGAGGGTCTGGGGAGGTTAAGATCTACGCAGCATTCCCCTCATTCGTAAGAATGAAGAGACTTTCCCGAAAGACCCCCGACTTGTGTGTATGTGCACAATATATAAAAAGTGTAAAAATTTTAACTAAAAGAATAAACTTTGATAACATAATTTAAAAAATTAGGTCGAGCCTGAGCCTATGGCATTATTCATATAGGGCTTACCTGGACATAACTATCATGGAGAAGAAAATAACTGCTTTGAAGATTGAAAAATGAACTTGGAAATCCACTAAAACGATCTCGTTTTCCAAAATGGCTTCAACAAACATTAAGCAAATTAACATCTCTCCAGAAATGACAAAAACCGTGGAAGGATAATAAATCAAGAATCCCAAGCACTTCAAAACGTATACAATTTGAAGTAATGGATATAAAGATTAATATATAAAATCGGATGTAATATCTTCGGTTCCACAAAGATTAATACACGCAAAAAGGAAAAATTTGGGGTTAAATATCAGGTAAGTGACTTACCGCATCCAAAAAACTATAGTAGGTCACTTATTGGAAATTTGACTCAAAATGATAATCAATTAACTTAATTTGATCATTTCGTTAAAGTTAAAAACTGAAATTAGCCAAAATCGAAAAATGTTAACACGGGAGGGTAGGAGTGTTTCTGGGCTTCAATATGATTATTAAAACTTGTTTTTTGACTCACAAAATCATGATCAAATCTCGTTTCTAATATTCAAAGTTTTGAAAATAACTCAAGTCGGAAAATCAAAGCCAAATTTTATCATAATCTTGTGAGCTAAATAGAAAATTTTAGTAATCATATTGAAGCTCAAAACAAGCTTTACCATCCTATGTTGCCATTTTTTAATTTTAGGTGATTTCAATTTTTGATTTTATCGAAATAATCAAATTAAGTAAGTAAATCAATGATCACTTTGGATCAAATTTGTAATGAGTAATATACTTGGATTATTTAGACGCAATCACTCATCTACTTTGTTTAACCCGAAAAATTTGCAGCTGAAATAAACTATAACACAAGTCATGTACAAAACAACCTCATAGGGACATTGAGCAGGGCGATCTCATGGTGTAGTAGTATCTCTGGTTCTCTTTGCTATTCACACAAATATTGGATGTAATAATATCTTAAGTTCTACAAAGATTAATACACGCAAAAAGAAAAAGATTTGTAGCCGAAATATAACACAAGTCATGTACAAAAGAAAAAAACTTGAAACATAAAACAGAACACATTTTAGTTCTTTTTGTAACAATCAATCCATCAAATTATATAATGTAAAGCTCATTCCATGTTATACTGCGGTGCATCCAGATTCTCAGACTTAAATCTCAAAAGACATGTTTTCAGCTTCATGTCTCACTGATTCAAATAGCACTGTAGACAGATATCGCTCTCCAAAACTGGGAAAAATAGCCTGCAGAGTTGTCGAGAGGAGACGAGTGAGGAAAGTACTCTAGGCATCTAAAAGATATCTAAAAAAAATTACTTAAACAAATCTTGAACACATCTTTAGAAGCCTAGCTTTGTAGTCTGTAGAGTCTGTAGATAGTCATTGACCACATAAATTACTTGATTCACATTGTTTCTTAATTGTTTCTTGAAGATGGATAATGGCATCTCCTCCACTCCAGATGGTGTCATATACATAGAGGTGTTTGGTGTTCGAAAAGAAAACGAAAGCAAACTTACAACTATCAATTTTCCTGCACTTTCTGGCCTCTTTGCGATTTTAATAGCAGCTGCAGCTGCAGCACCAGATGATATTCCCACCTGTAAACGATACTTAACAATCAGATGCTTGTTCTAGACGACACAGAAGTCCCGAAAGAGATCCATTTAGAGTGCATAAATGATCAGACTTACCATCAATCCTTCTTTTAAGGCAAGAAGTTTTGCAGTTTCTAGGGCTTCATCAGTTGACACCTATAAATGACAGAAACATTAAAACACTGTCATTTTTTTCATTGAACTTAGAGATTATTCTATGGTAGTGCTAATGAATCAGAAATAATGTCTTTTCTTTTCAGAAAGAGGCTAAGCGCATGGTTGAATCTGGTGATAGCTAACAGATAAATTGAATGAATCTTTACAGAGGGAACACAATAATTTCCTGTAGTCTAACCTGAACAACTTCATCAAGAAGGTCGACGTCCAGTATTGCAGGGATAAAACCAGCTCCAATTCCCTGGATCTTATGCGCACCTTAGGCATTAGAAGATGTATGCATTAGGTCTATAGTAAACCTCTTTTTGGAGAAATAAGATCATCATCGTAATGAGGATATATGGTCTAACTGGATCCATATGATAATTCGATTAACCAGTTAACAAATAGAAATATCAGTTGTTACTGATCTACCATCAAAACCTTACCAGGCTTTCCTCCTGATAGAACAGCACTTTCAACAGGTTCTACGCCATAGAGCTGATTTTGTAAGAAAGAAAAAAGAGATTTAAAAGGGTAGTGCAACTTCAGTCCCTAAAAAATATCGATGAGTACACAGTGGAGTTCACATCACATATAACTGGGAAAAGGTATTTTGTAGCTAACCTTGATAGCAGGGTTTTGCTCTTTAAGGAACTTTCCGGAACCTGTTATTGTTCCCCCAGTACCAATGCCAGAAACAAAGGCATCAACTTTTCCATAGGAGTCTCTCCAGATCTCCGGTCCAGTGGTTTCATAATGGATCTACATTGTAAGATAAAATTAAAGATTTTAATTGTAAGACTCGAATCTAACCAGTAAATCACACCTTTGGGTTTGTAGGGTTCTCAAACTGCTGAAGAATGTAACCATTAGGTGTTTTAGCCAATATCTCTTCAGCCTTCTGAATAGCACCTTTCGTTCCCTTAGCAGGATCTGTCAAAATCAACTCAACTCCAAAAGCTCGGAGAATAATCCTTCTCTCGAGACTCATTGAAGCAGACATAGTAATTATAAGCTTGTATCCCTTAGCTGCTGCCATGAAAGCCAATCCAATGCCAGTATTTCCACTAGTAGCCTCAATCAGGACACTCTTCAACACAACGACAAAATTTTTGTTAGGAACTAGTTTGATACTGTCAGAGTGACCATCAGAATCTCTACCATCAGAGTCTGATCATCAGTGTACAATCAGAGTTTACTACAATATCACCTCCCCTCTACAATATCATTAATTGGATAACAGGAAAATTCATAGATATTGCATTCAACCGCGCTCATAGAGAATAAAATTAACCTCTCCAGGAGTGATAAGGCCCTTAGCCTCAGCATCAGTAATCATACTATATCCAATCCTGCACAACAAAAACAACACCAATTTCATTAACAAAAACAATCACACATCAACAATACTATATAAGCTCAAAAAATACAAATTTGAATCAGAAAAAAACAGGGAGAGATCAAATATCAATATAAAATACCTGTCTTTAACACTAGAGCATGGCTCCATCATTTCTAACTTAGCAGCAACAAGGCCAACACAGCCATATGTTACATGGTTAAGATACACTAATGGTGTTTTGCCAATCAACTGTTCAAAACAATTTTAAACTTTAGCCCAAGAAAAATAAGTTAACTATGAGTAACATTACAAGAAACAGAAAGATGCACTTATGTTTTTGTGTATGTGTGTGTGCATACTTACTTCAGTGACATCTTTGGCAATTCCAATCTTCTCTTGAGCCATGACTTGCATGCAAAAAGATGAAGAAATAATTTTTATATGTAAGCAAATTTGTTACTCAAAAAGAGAAGGCTGTTTTATTATCGGAACTTGGTTACTCGAGAACTGAGTCTATTCCTGAACCAAACTTTTTTTTAAGGTGATTGAAGAAGGGTCTGACATGATCTTATACTGTTTAACACATGTTAAGGTATTTATTAAAAAAACAATGTTCAGCTTCCTTGATTAACCAGATTATTCGGTGAAACATTTTAACAGAGTTGCAGACTGATCGGATACTCTATATTCGAATATTTTTCTATGTTGGTAAAAGAATTTTGTATATTTGTCCATGAACAGCTAGGCTGCTTCTTTTATGTAGCATTGTACAAGAATGCTAGACAACGATATTGTGGCCGTCTGGGCGAATCTACACTCATTGAGCAGTTATTATTTTCGGAGATAAGTTACTTATTTTCGGAAAAAGTATGCAAGTATCTTCGTTTATGAAAATGAGTTATTTATTTATTGAGCTCGATGAGATAGCTCAAGTGATTAAGGCTTTATTGAGCGCGAGGTTAAGGGCTTGTCTCTTGTTGTCCCAGATTCTGGGTTAGATTCTCGCTCATCCCGAGATTTGTTAATACATATAAGTCAACTATTTCCAGCTAACTAACCAATTATCTCCCTTGAGATGCTCTGAATACAACACAATAATTTTGGTAAGCACAGTCTTAAGGTCCATTCAAGTGTTTATTAAACATAATCAGTTCTGCAAAGATTAATACACGCAAAATGGAAAAATATGTAGTTGAAATGTAACGCAACTCATATACAAATTATAGGCTTGCAAACCAACTATCAATCATCTTCCTGTGCAACATAAAACAGAACACATTTCACTTATTTTTGTAAAAACCAATCTATCCATTGTCATGGAAAGCTCATCCCATGTTATCTTGCTGTGCATCCAAAAACTCAGACTTAGATCTCGAAGGACATGTTTTCAGCTTCATGTCTCACTGATTCAAATAGCACCGAAGACAGATATCGCTCTCCAAAACTGGGGAAAATAACCTGCAAAGTTGTTGAGAGGAGACAGGTGAACAAAGTACTCTAGGTATATAAGAAAATATTACAAATTTTTTACTTTACAAATGTCGAATGTATCTTTAGAAGCTCAGCCTTGTAGCCTGTAGACAGACATTGACCATAGATCTTAATCACTAACAAATTGTCTGC
Organism: Apium graveolens; assembly: GCF_009905375.1. Taxonomy (NCBI): domain Eukaryota; kingdom Viridiplantae; phylum Streptophyta; class Magnoliopsida; order Apiales; family Apiaceae; genus Apium; species Apium graveolens. The sequence continues at coordinate 196,785,015 of NC_133647.1, forward strand.
TTGACTGTTCTTTTGGGTTCATTAAAAATATAATTCAGAAGTAATATTCTTGCAGATGGTTAATGACAAACTTACAACTATCAATTTTCCTGCACTTTCTGACCTCTTTGCGATTTTAATAGCAGCTGCAGCTGCAGCACCGGAAGATATTCCCACCTGTAAACGATACTTATCAATCAGATGCAGAAAACTGAACAGAGCATCATGCATTGCAAATTGTTCTGGACGAAAAGAAATCCATTTAGAGTGCATATATGGTTAGACTTACCAGCAATCCTTCTTTTAAGGCAAGTAGTTTTGCAGTTTCTATGGCTTCATCACTTGATACCTGTCAATGACAGAAACAAAATTACATCTTAAATAGAAAGTATACATTGCTATAAAAAATTTCTATAGCATAATATTTAATGTACTGTCATTTTTTCATTGAAGTTACAGATTAGTCTATGGTAGTACTAATGAAACAGAAATATCTAATATAATTTCATGTAGTCTTACCTGAACAACTTCATCAATAAGGTCGACGTCCAGTACTGCGGGAATAAAACCAGCTCCAATTCCCTGGATCTTATGTGGACCTTAGGCATTAGATGATTTATGCATTAGGCTTTTGAGCAATATAAAAAAATTCGGAGAAATAAGATCATCATCCTTATGAGGATATATAGTCTAATTGGATCCATATTTTGGAGGAATAAGAAACTATGATCAGTATATAATGTATTTTATCTGCAGTTGCAGCCATATATATACTCCATCCTCATCTCCAAAAATTTGAATCAGATATGTGGACTATCATAAATGTTTGAAGATCGGGACAACTACATATTCTACCTCAAGTAGTATACAAGAGAAATATCCCTTCACTCTAAGAAAACAGCCCTTTCTCGTTAAACCTGAGATTTTACAATATAAGAAGGCATTCACCGCGTAACTAGTTGCAAGAGGGGGATCAACTTTTTGCAGTCTATTTTCATTGTCCCTTGTGATACTTCCTAGTAGTTTAGTATAATTAACATTGACAAATTTTTTGTAATCTTAATATCTACATTTTTAAACTAGAAAGGAGCAGACGATAAATCGGTTATGCAGCTAACAAATAGAAATTTCAATTGTTCTTTGTTAATAATCTACCATCAAAACCTTACCAGGCTTTCCTCCTGATAGAATAGCACTCTCAACCGGTTCTACACCATAGAGCTGATATTGTAAAAAATACAACTTTTCAGTCCCTTACAAAAATCGATAAGTACACAGGGGAGTCATGTCACATAGAACTGTCATCGGTTTATTGTAGCTAACCTTGATAGCAGGGTTTTGCTCTTTAAGGAACTTTCCGCAACCTGTTATTGTTCCCCCGGTACCAATGCCAGAAACAAAGGCGTCAACTTTCCCATCAGAGCCTTTCCAGATCTCCGGTCCAGTGCTTTCATAATGTATCTGCATTGTAAGATAAAAGTTAACATTTTCCCTATAGGAACAAACAAAATCAACGGGAAGAAGTATATAACTAGTAAATCATACCTTCGGGTTTGCAGGGTTCTCAAACTGCTGAAGAATGTAACCATTAGGTGTTTTAGCCAATATCTCTTCAGCCTTCTGAATACAACCTTTCACTCCCTTAGCAGGATCTGTTAAAAACAACTCAGCTCCAAAAGCACGAAGAATAATCCTTCTCTCGAGACTCATTGTAGCAGGCATAGTAAGTATAAGCTTATATCCCTTAGCTGCTGCTATGAAGGCCAATCCAATGCCAGTATTTCCACTAGTAGGTTCAATCAGGACACTCTTTAACACAACATCAAAAAACACTGAATTAGATCTAATTACACCCTCACTTGAATAGATTATAGAGCGCGAAAATTAGAAACTTACATCACTGCCTAAACACAAAATCCCAAACCAATTGAATACAAAGATAATATATCAGCTATACTAGCTATCAATATTTTCTTTATGAATTGCTTTGATACATAAAATCAACCTTCAAAAAATCCACAATAAATGAACTGTTTCGAGACTAAATTCAAGCAATCTGCTATCCCTTTCTGGATATCAAAATGGATCCGCTTAAAGGCCACATCAATAAACCTCATAACATTATATTGCATGAATTTTTCTACTTTCATTAGTAGACCTTTAATGCTAGGGAAGCTAAATGCATAAACAAGAACATAAAGCAAAAAAAATTACCTCTCCTGGGGTGATAAGACCCTTAGCCTCAGCATCGGTAATCATACTATGTCCAATCCTGCATAACAAAAACAACATTAATTTCAATAAAAAAGGGGTTAATTATCAAATTGATCAATTATTCCACTCCAATATATCAATCGGATTATCGGGGTATTTTTAATTATCTCTATTAAGTCACTTAATTAACATGTATCTAAATCTGCATGTCAAGTACTCAAGTTCTTGCTGACCAGTTTAACATAATAAGCATATGTAAATGGCAAGCCCACTATAACTTTACAAAATGCAATAACTCGTTTGTTGAGTAGTGTAATAGAGACCAAAAATTTCTTGATGACCTATTTGATAAATTGGAGAGGAATAAATGATTCATTTGATGAGTAACCCTCAAAAATTATTCACACATTACCAATACTATATAGGATGCTTAACCCTCCAAAAATATTCACACATTACCAATACTATATAGGATGATTAACCCTCCAAAAATATTCACACATTACTAATACCAGAAATGGTTCAGGACAAACGATTGTTAGCAGTATACAATACAATACTACACCAACTCACCAAGTATAGCACTGGCCATATGTATGCTGCAACAATTGTTTGACCTAAATAGAACCCATACTATATATAAATACTCAAAAAGTACAAATTCTATTAAAAAATAGGGAGGATGAAAGTGAAATACCTGTCTTTAACACTAGAGCATGGCTCCATCATTTCTAACTTAGCAGCAACACGGCCAACACAACCATCAACCACATGGTTAAGATACACTAATGGTGTTTTGCCAATCAACTGTTCAAACAATTTTTAAACATGAGTTCAAGAAAACAAAACAAACTAGCTAACTGAACAGTAGAAGAACAAAAGATGTGCTATGTGTGAGTGTGTGTGTGTGTTTCAGTGTGTGTCTGTGCACACTTACTTCAGTGACATCTTTGGCAATTACAGTCTTCTCTTGAGCCATGACTTGCTAACACAAAGCAGATAAGCAGTGGAAATGAAATTTATTTATGTGGAATATATAGCACTTACGAGTTGTGTATTAAAATTGGAGATTTATAAACTTCTTTATGTACACGCTACAGTTTGTTGCAGCTCATAAAAATACCAATTTTGGATTTTTATTTGATGGTACTAGACTTTGTTCGAGTTATCATGAGAATATAAAATTTGTATTGTTTCTTTATCGTGAAAATTGTAGTATTTTTTAAGAAAGTTTTTGGGCTTTGACTCGTGATTTATAAGGGGCTTATCTCTTATAACTCCTTATCAGCTTATTGATGACTGTTTATCGACTTAACTTATAAGTCGAATTTATGACTTATAAACTGATAAGTTGAATGTTAGTCACGAGCTACTTGTTCCCAACTTATTTTGATATTTCGTTTTTTTATTAACTTCAGTTTTAAAATATATGTTTTTAAATATTAATCCAATTTAAAATTCATGAATGAAGATAATTAATTTAATAAATGATTTATTTTATTTCATTTAAGTAAAATAAATTTTGACTTTTATCCAGACACTTCTATAACTTATAAGTATTAATCTATTTATTACTTATAAGTCATTTATTCATTTTAACTCATAAATTATTTATTTTAAGATTTTTCAAATGGGCAGTTTTTGTTAGATTCTTGTCCTAATTCTTGTTCGAAGAGATATGTTTAACTAAGCAGGATTACTAGCTTATCCACTGTTGTCTTTAAGTTTTAGGTTTAACCCTCATTCACCCTGAGAATTTTTTAGAATATATATTCATTATCAAGTTATAAGTCATTTTTATCTAAAAAAATATCACTTTAAATAAAAAAAAAAATTGTGAATAAATTTTTGCTCACCAAGTTTCAAGAGACAAGAAGACTTTGAGCATATTTGGATAAATTTAAAATTAATAATTCTGATAAGCCAAAATTATTGCCGAGTCAATGAATTATATCTTTCGTAATACTTCTAAAATTGGTGGTCCTTTATTTTAGTTTCTCTAATTCAATATACGTGCTACGTTAAAAACTAGCGTGAGACATGGACATATTCTAAAATATTACAAAATTGCTCCCTCTGACCCTTCCATTTATTTACACTTTTTTTTGCATGACCCTTCCAATTGTTTACATTTCAAAATTTTTCAAAAATTGTAAAGTTTTTATAATTTTTAAAATAACTACATCCACTTCTTCTCTCCACTATACCCACTTTATACATATAATATTAATCGGTTCCACTACTTTACTCACTTTTTTAACTTTCCTCCACTATTTTATCATTTTTCTTAAACTCCGCGTCTCACCCAGATGTAAACATTTGGGAGGGACGGAGGGAGTATAGTTTTTTTATTAATTTTCATATATTTTTGAGATATTTAAAAAAAGTTAAAATATATGTGTAGCAGAGGAGTCTCAAGATTATATGATTCAAGTGTCAATTTCTGGTTATCAATTTCCACAATGGCTTGAACCGTTAAAAATATATATCATTTGTTCAACTCGACGTAGAAATGAAGAACTGGTCGCAATATGAGTCGTGCGGGAATCGAATTTGAACTTATGTTGATATGATGATGTTTTTGGACTTATTTAAAATCTATCGGAACAATAATAGAATATTTGGTGGATATTTCTCATCGTTTTTTTTAAATATTTATACATCGGTCGTATTTTACGGAAAATCAGATATTTAAAACATATTTGTTAAATATTTGTAATAAAATATATTGACTTCAATATTTCTATTTCTATTTCTATTTCTTTTTTTACGAGGATGGAAATCAGTTACGTATTACCTCCCTCCTCTGTTTCATTTTAATAGTCGTTTGACTTTTTTGCACTCATTTCGAAGTGCTTTGACCGTGTAGTTAAAACAATAATTTTTAAAATATATAACTTAAATTTTTATATACAAAAAGAAAATTTAAAAAATAATATTTTTTACTATGCGGTCAAAACATCTTGAAATACGTGCAGAAAAGTCAAACGACAGTTAAAATGAAATAGAGAGAGTATTGTTAACCATCTATCAATTAAGCATAAATATAGGACGTGACTTCCTAAATTTATAAAAAAATTAGTACTAAATATATCCCCCAAAATTCAAATAAAAAATAGAGTATCATGTACCTGAGGATGACCTCTCGTAACTTCACTAATATTATAACATTTACATATATAGAGTAAATTTCTATGGAGTCCACCTTTTAATTGTAGTCATCGGAGTCCATTTATGTTCTGCAAATAAAATATCTTCAAAAACGTGTTATCTTGCAAAACATGTTTCACAAATATCATTATTTCAATAAAATAATGCAAATCTCATATATTTACAAGTACAATATGTATGTTATGCAACATGAACATTTATGTTCGGCAAACTAAACATGTTTTGTAGAATAATATATTTTGCAACGTTTTACTTGTAAAATTTATGCAATCTGCAAGATTTTCATTAAAATTATGATATTTGTAGAATATCATTCGAAAAATAATACGTTTTGCAAAAATTTAAGCTATATTTTACTCACTGAACATATATGGACTCTAATGACTCCAATGAAATAGGAGACTCCATAAAATTTAATCATATATAAATATATTAGGATAAATTTATAATTTTAGGATAAGTTATTAGTATTTATAAAAATGTCATTAAATTCGTATGAGAGAGTTTATAACCCCGTATCCGTTTTCTCTAAAAAATATATATACAAAATTGCAAAAAATTTATAACGGACTAAGACTTAATTACAACAATTGCTTGACATGGACGGGTAGTTCTATAAAGAAAGAGTCCAAGATAGGCCCAAAGTGAATCCTAACTTCTCTGCCAGTAAAATAATCAGCCCATTTGATAAACTGAGGGTGTAAAAAGATCTTTCTCAAACATCAATACCAAAACTGAAAAATATTAAAAAGTTGAGTGATCTTTTAGCAATTTTCCCTTAATAAGGCCTCGTTTGGCTAACCATTAAAAAAACAACCACTTCTGCTTATCCACTTCTTTTCAAGTAAGAATCACTCAATTTCTCTGTCTTAAACCTTTTTTTATTAATTTTTATTCATGGGTTTTGTGTTAAACACATACATGTATGTAATTTTATGAATCTTGGTAGTGAAAGCTGATATAAATTATAGTTTCTTGAATTTAAGTAATAATTTAAGTGATAATATAAGTGATATTTATGGTTCTTATTACATACATGTTTGTATTGTAATGAAATGTGTTTATGTTTTGTAGGAAACATGGGTGTTTCTGTTGCATTGTCTCCTGCTGTTGTTTGTGTTGAGAAACATGGAGGCTTGAATAAATGTAAGCATTTTTTTTTAAAATACTGTTTTTTTAATGTAAATTTGAGGCCAAGAATTCAAGAAAGCTAATGTGATTAATAATTAAGGAAAATAATGATGCCAATATTGTGCATTACGTCTTTTTATATTGTTGTCGATTATAAATGTAAATACTTGCTCACGTTTCTCTAATGAGACTCGAAACGTTGACCTCTTGAAACTGTGCATTAGGCATAATATGACTTGATTTGGCCTAATTTACGGTAATTTTACTTTTGCATATTGTACTCGAAATGGTAATTGATGTAAATTCACCACTTTAACAAAAAACTGTGTTGACTAATTAGCAAAAGATAAAATAAAGTGTTGATTCCGACAAAAAAATAAAAATAAAGTTTTGATGTTCTTTATGTGTTCTTTATTTACTTTTATAGTATATAACTTAAGGGTCAAGCTCTGGTAAGAACAGATATTAGCCTAGAACAGTGATAACATTGTTGATTTGTGGTAGAACAATGCAATATTGAAAATATGAAAAACATGCATAACCCGTTGTTCTACACTTTTAAAAGAGTGCAAAACCGTTGTTCTGAATGTTCTCACATAAAAAAATGTTCTTACCTGAATGATGTCCTACAACTTAAACTCCTGTATTTTAAGAGTCTGTTGTGCATTTGTTACAATTAGCATAAGATTTTTAGTTCTGTTAATGAGTTGTATCATGTATTATTTAGAATGTATTTGTTGTCCTGGCAATGTTTCAGATAAACCGGAATTTAGGAGTCGTGCCGTATTACCTTCTAAGAAAACATCATTACATCGTCGACATGTTTTAGTCTGTGGTGGAGCTTCATTAGTTACAATATTAACCCTCAACTGGCCGTTAACATCTTCACCGGCTTGGGCTGCAGAGGAGTCAACTAGCCAAGCAGACAAGGATGAAACTGTTGTTGATGCCATAAAGTCTCTTTTTGATCCTGACGAGAAAACAAAGTCAGGTAAGGTGTTGCCTAAGGCTTATCTGAAATCCGCAAGAGAGGTAGTAAAGACGCTGCGTGAGTCAGTTAATGAAGATCCTAAGGATAATGCCAAGTTTAGACGGACGGCAGATGCAGCAAAGGCATCAATTCGAGATTATCTTGGTAACTGGAGGGGAAATCAAATAGTTGTTAAGGAGGTATGATACATTTTGGCGGCATTTACTTTTAAAGTCCTAGTTTAGTCTAGATAGATAAACGGTTCTTATTTAAGTATGTCACATGCATGAAATTGATTTTAAAGAATGATCATTCTCCTTGGGCCATGGGAAGTAGTAAATGTTTAATGTTTCTCATTCACCTGAGTTCTTGCTATTTGAAATTGCTATTTGTTGTGTGTGGTTTCCAAAAATAAAAATCAAAATTCTGGACCGTTTTTTCTGTATTATGAAAGTTGTGATATATGCTAATCATCAAAGCAAAAACTGCTCTCTGATTACATGTAACAGCGATCCAAGTATTATATCCTATTCCAGGCCTTAAATATTTGAGTTGAGTCTTGACATGGTAACAAATATGTTGCTGGAACAAAGTATTGATGGATGCTTACATTGTGGAAGCTTAGTTCAGGCTCAGATCACCAGAATATGTGCAGTTACATTTTGCTCGTTGCATACGAATTATAAGTCATATTGCAAGTTTGCAACTCACTACATATAGGGCGTCTATCTATGTCACCGGAGTGTGTAAGCTTCTTGAATACAATGATCCTCTAAGGTCTAAGCTCTCCATTTTTCTTATGATTCTGCATCTCCCCCCAATAAAGGAAGAACCACACTCTCTGTATGTTCTCGCCTTTTGTTTTTCATTTTACCACTACTTAAAGAGGTCAAATTTTGTATGGTGGAGCAAATCCTGAAATTGATCTTTAGACACAGCAACCAAGCACCACTTTAGGCCAGCCTGAAAAATTCCTACCTTGCACTTGTAGGCACTAATTTACTACTCCTTTCTTAACGAAGGGATATATAAGAGGAGTCATGTGCATGTGTTCATATTGCTTTGCATTACTTTATTTACTTGCATCCTTAAGACTAGTTATTAGTGTTGGCAACTTCTAGTATTTTCATTGCTTAAGACTTCTGTTGGAAATTTGGTTTTTAACCTTAACTTGTACTTGAACACAGGAATCATATGTCATGCTTGAAAAAGCGATCAGATCACTAGCTAGCTTCTACTCCAAAGCAGGCCCGTCTGCTGCACTTCCGGAGGAGGTTAAATCTGACATTTTATATGATTTGAACACTGCGGAAGAATCTTTGTAATATATGAGTCTCTACCATTGATGCATATAACATAACACATAAAGGTCATTCAATAGAATTATTAATACATTCTAGTACTGCATACGGCATTTCTGTTTGTACCTACTGGTTTCTATTTTATTGTAGAGGCATGCACTTGTAAGCTTCTTATCTTTGTCGGAGTTCTAGAGTGGCATGTTGGCTTTCTCATTTGCAACTTTGCAACAATCAAGTGTGGTCTGACTGAAATTTAGCAGACAAAATATGCAGAAAGCTGAACTTTCTCATACAAACTACAAGGAGATTACACCATACCGCTAGGTTTAGTTCTTTCGTTTTCCTTGGTTAACTGCATACTTGCAGAATGCAGCGGCACTCAGCTGAGCTAAACCGTACTTGGTTGGAAAGAATAATGTCAAACGGGAAACGCCTTCAGTTGATCTAAACCCTAGCTGGGATGTTTATATCCTATCAATTCTATCAATTCAAGTAGTTTAATTGAAGGCATTTTCCTTCTACTATGGAAAAGCAAGGGAAATGCCTGCAGTTGATCTAAAAACAAACTTATAAAATGAAGCTTACCTAAATCAGCAAGGTGTACAGTTGTTCTGCTGGAAAATTAGATAATTATAGACACTTGAGAGGGAAAAAAAAATTCTCTTTTCGAAAAGAAACAAACATCAAGTGGTACAGTGGGAGATGACAAGTATCAACTAATTAATCCACGCCTACATATAAAGCAGGGTACTGACTGAATTAGTGCTATTCGTACAGCTGATGTCAATTTTATATTTGTGATCGCTGGTATCTCCCTCGCTCTCTTTACGGAACGTTAAGGTTTCGAACTTTGTCAAATATAAGGTAAGTGCGTGACTCTGTTTAACTAGTTAAACAATATATTTGTGATTGTATAGTCTTTTTATTTATCGAAAAGTAAGATCTACGTTCATCTCACTATTTTTCCGTAAATAATTACCGAAATAATTTTCATAAATTAAGCCATCTCCCCAGATTATGTAGAAATGCTTGGCTTGGTTACAAGAAGAAAGCAGAAAGCTTATAAATAGGTTTATACTATTTTTATTGAGAACATTAGTAGTTGAAACTAAGTCATGTTTCAGTATTATTGAAGTTTTGAATATTTTTAATTTTTTCAGATAACTGGGTATATGAATAGAATCACACATTGTCTCACTCACACATATCACATATGAGTATACGAGCACTGTTACATATTTCGGAAATCAGAATTATTCGGTTGAGGTGCCGATTTACAATTTATCGGACAATTTTTAAAAAATCAGATGATTTATATGTGATTTATCGGAAATCGGTCAAATCGGACAAATATTTTTAACGAATTCTTAAATAATTTATCGACAATTTTTGAAAAATCGAGCGATTTGTGCAACACAGCATGTGGCACATGCCTGCCAGCCTACTGAATTGAAATGTACCAAACATATCCTAACCGAAAGTTGGTACTTGTAGCATTGGGAATATAAATTTAGGTTCCTGATAGATCAAACTAGCCATAGCATCTTAGGATCTCAGCAGCTAGTGGTTTAGATTTTGGACCATTCTATCAGTTATGATAGCACACCTTATTGTTATGAAGCAGGAGTGGAAAACTTGATCTTTTTAGAACATGGAATCTGTGGGGATAGAATCTAAGCAATAGATTTGTCAAATTTCACCATCCCAAGTTTATCAATGCTCTTGTTTGGTCAGAAAAACTGCCATTTTCAGAAGCTGCTTCTGTATTTGCCTACCCATTTCTCTTTAGTTATGACACTACCGTAATTTACGACAAACGATCGTTGCAGCATACCATATCATAGTATCATTATGCGGTACGTGTACCAGTAGAGTTTTTGGTGTGAATACATGGGGCGCATCATTTTAGCAGAATAATATCACGGTGTGATATTCTGTTAACATTCGTTTGTCCCGGACCATCTCCCATACATTATATATATCCGCTACAACGAGAACCGAGTTAAAATGAGAACCTCAGATGATTTGTGTATTTCAGTCTGGTGAATTGGATGCAAATTGCCAAATTGTGAGTGATTTGTGCAAGTGGAAGGGGTGATTTAAAGTGAATTCATAATTATTGAACACTGTTATAAAATTATAAGCAGGATTTAAGTACTAGATGGATGTTTAACCTAGTGAAGGTAATCTAATTTAAGTGTAGATTTTCCAGTAAGCTAATTTTTCATTAATTTTGTGACAAGAAAGAGTACAACAAATTTCAGTATCCTTTGTTTTTCACATTCTGTAATGAGCTGATTAGCAGAGATTAGAAATAAACTGCATCAACTGGAAGAGAAGTAGCTCTATGAAGAGATTGTGGAAGCACAACCTCTGTGTAGAAACTTTTGCCTTTCACCGGAACTTCTGGACTACAAGAATCATAAGCCGCGGCATCACACTTTTTCACCTTCTCGTTGCCATTAGCAAAGCTAAAATTTAAATGCTTCTCGGAGGCAATTTTTCTAAGAAGGATATCGTTTGTTTCCTCGTTTGTAGAAGCTGAAGAACGTGAATTTTGATGATTCTTTCGTTCTTTTCTCTCATCAGCATTCTTGGAGAAACTCGTGTTTCTTGAAATGACTCGTATTTGTTGATCTCTCAGTTCCCTCATTTGCATTTGATACTTGGCCTTTAGCCACCTTAGTTCTTGCCTGATTTCATTTTCATAATCATCTGCCAAATCGCGAGTTGGTTTTCTATCTCGTTCCCTGTCAACATTGACGACCTTCTCATGACTAAAACAAGATTCTTCAACTAGCTCATTGTCATTATCTGATCCTTGCAAGCTCAGGTCATAGTGCGTGCCAGCAGATTGACTTGACACAACTGGAGCACCTTCTGTAACACATTGCTCAGATGCTTCGTACTGGTACATGATCTCTTCAAACCGGCCATGCATTTCACCGTAGCCATTTGCTGAACAATGAATGACTTGAAGGTTCTCAACACACAGATTGCTTGGGGGAAAATAGTCCCCATTTGAAGAACAATTATGACAGTTACCACAAATTGTATGACCAGGAGATTCTTCATCTAGGCCTAATTCTCTATGCCACTCCGGTACTAACAATACTATTTCGCCATTAATCATGTCAGCTATTTTAGTCACTTCCTGATCTGTAATATCCAATTCCAAGACCATTTCCGCGGCAACACTCAGAGCAGTGTCTGATTCCATATCAAACGGGAAGTATATATTTCGGACACGACCTGCAAAAGATTGGTTTACATCAGTTTTCTAGATATTTTGGAAAAAAAATTGTTCAAAAAATCCAATCAACAGTTCTTGAATGCAAGGAGCTACCTTCTTTATCATCCATTCTAAGCCTTAGAAAGATACCGCCATCATCTTCCCTTTTTCCCTTAATGGTGATATCAACATTTTCAAAATGCTCATCTTCTGTAACTGGCATAAAGTCGATTTCATTTGATTCAAAATCAGGTGGAATGTATTCCAAATCAACTCCTGGTTCATATTTACCACAATAGCCAGAGTAAGGATTGTTCAAAGAGTTGTTACTATCAATTCTTAACAGAGGTTGTCTTAACATGGGGCTGTTTCCATCCCAACTTCTGCAATTCTCTACTGGTGCCAAACAAGATCCATTATCATCAACTCGAAGAAACGGATCATTAAGGAGCTCCTTGGCAGGGAGCCTACAAGATACAGTGGCTAAACACTTCTCAATGAACTGTCTAATATCAGGATCCTTGACCTTGTATAAAGAATCTGGTTTTTTACCCTACAGAGATTTATACAATTGTATGTTAATAACTTAACATCATAGCACAGTTTAAACTCTATTAATGTGTTAAAAAAATATTGTCTGAAAATTTCTTACAGATACAACTTTCTTGTATATCTGAGCAGGGTAAAAGCATTCACTATATGGATATTCAAAGGTGACCATTTCCAAAATGCACATTCCAAATGCATAAATGTCCACTAATTCATTGTATTGCTCTTCATAAACCTCCGGAGCCATGAACTCTGGTGTTCCTGATGATGAACAATAAAACCCCAAAATTCGTAAAATTTTAATCAGGAGAAGATAAAAATTCTACCACAAGATTGCAGGACTCAATTAGGACTTCTAAAAACATAAAAGCTGAACTTACCAACACAGTGAGCAGCGTGTGATTTGCGCAGTATTGCAGCAAGGCCAAGATCACCAATCTTAACTTCCCCCTGATTACCATTCACAAAAATATTGTCACACTTGAGATCTCTATGTATAATAGGAGGATTATGGCTATGGAGGTACAGAAGGCCTTCCAAAATCTGCCTGCACCAATGTTTTACTGCTCTGATGTTTACTTTCTTATGTTTTTGCCTATACCTATCAATACCATAAAATACAACTATGTGATCATCAAAAACTGAAAAATTAAGTTTCTTGAAAAAGAAGTCCAAATAAATGAATTATTAGAACCTAACAAACCAAGAACTGCACTTACTGTCTGAGAGTACCAGAAGTGAACATCTCTGTGACAAAATTAATGTGTCTATTAGCAATATCAACCCAAGAAGTGTAGAATTTCATGATATTTTTGTGTTTCAAACTCTTAAGCAAATTAATCTCATTAAACAGCCTCTCAAGATCCTCAGAACTTTGCAAGAAATCATTGAACTTCACTTGATTCCAGGCCACTTCAATTCCTTCATACTCATCAAAACCTCTATAACTAAAAAACCAAAAAATTGGAAAATTTATTTACATAAAAAACTACAAACTTTCTTGAAATGAGTATAGAATAAACATATTCTTACACTGTTTTTGATGCTCCTTTTCCAAGAACTTCATTATACTGCAGAAAGTTAACAAACTTAACAAACTGAACTAATAGAATAAAAATGAAGAGACAATAAAATGAACTAACAGAATAAGACTTACTCTTCCATATCTTCCAGTAGGGTCAACTTCAACAAACTCAGAGTCATCTTGTTCAGAAGAAGTAACACCATTCATTACCTATTTCTCCTACTATTTGCTAAACAGATTCTTGTCTTGTATAATATGTGTCTAGCTGTAGTTAACTTATATATATTCCATTTTACTTATCAATATATGTAGTATCATAGCTAAAGTGATGGTGATATGCATGAGTAGATCATCCAAACATAAGTGCTTACTTTTCAGTTTTAAAAGGGTAGTTAAAAGATAAAGCTAATCATAAGAATATGGAAAAAAAATATTTTTTTTTTATAACAAAATTCGATGTTCTTGACAAACTATTGTTGTCATCTTACTAGAGCTGATAAAATTTTATCCTAAAATGTTGATCTTAATAACGAATATGATCAGTGATCTCGATATTCACATAAAAAACAGTCACGTATATAGATCATCTGTTACAATAATCGATTGTTATAAATTGATTTTTATCTTGAAATATTGATTTCAACGATGAATGGGATTAGTAATCTCAATATTCGGATAAAAGTTTCATTACGACGTATAATAATCGATTGTTAGGAATCGGAACCGAGAACGTTATAATATCAAAAAATTGTCAAGGAGGGTAAGATTTGTGTTGGTTATGTAAATCAGGGGCCCACAAACAAGTCATGAAAAAGCATGGACATCTTTTTCTTCACCTGTGTGTTCTACTTTCTTTATATCTATCTCATCACGAGATGCAAGATTAAGCATGTAGATCATCCAATTAAATATATATCTACAAATGTTTGTCAGTCTGTTTGTATATCTATTATCTATAGATAACATAGATTGATGTAATGTTGACCAAAGTCGCAATGCTTTTTGGTTTTATTATTTTGAATTCAAACCAGGATTTTCACTATGACGAATTCATCCTTCTTGTAAAACATTAACGATTTTTCCGGTATGGGTCCATGGCTAAGAGTTGTCTACAAAATATTAGTCCAGAACTTATTACTAATGATGCATGTACCCATAAATACATACTAGACAAATCCAAATATTAAAATTGTCTAGTTGTTTTGACTTCTAAAGTTACAATATGACAATTCTTATCACAACAAAAAAAAACTTAAAAATTGAGCCGAACGGAATCAAATATATATCCCGAGATAACTGACCTGAGCCGAACAAAATGTATACCATTATATAACTCAATCGAGCCGAATCAAATATTTACTATGATACAAATAAATCGAGTCGAAACGGATATATAGTTATTCGAAACTCATGTATAACTGAAAATGCTCAAAATTAAATCAGAGATTTGATCAAATAAAACATCTAATATTAGTAGTACTTAGTAGTCAGGTTTTTGATATTAATCCCTAAAAACTAATTTTGAAAAAACTACTTGAGCATGTTTTTCAAGTTTATCATACACAAAATTAATTAAAACATTTATTTTTCAAACAGTTTATTCAAAACAACTAAATTCAATTAGAACTTAAAACAACTAATTCAATCATTACCGAAAATAACTATTTCAGACCGCTACAGATAAAAGTTAACGGTTGACAAACAGCGTCATCTTTATACAAACCAACAGGAAAGACCAGAAATATTCTTATAAGTATATAATGAGAAAGAATAATTTATTTTAAAAAAAAATAAAAAAATAGGACCTAAATGTTGATAGAGACTTTTATGTCCTAAGCACACAGGAAACAGAGCCTGTGAATGGAGCTTTGTCGAGGGCTGTAGACGGTAGGATAGAATTCACAACTTTGTGCCTAAAAACAAACGCAAGATGGTATAGCGTATTTTAATATCCAACGATAGCGCAAGTAGCTCATTGTTTTTCTTATTTTCCTTGCTACTTTCGATAAAATGTAACAAAAGTCGGAACTCTAGTTCTACGTGATGATCTTCAAGAGGACCGTTTGATGTTCGAATCATGAAATTTCAGCCCGATTATGAAAATGAGAGTAAATTTATGATGTATATTTGTGCTAAAAATTTGTTCACAATTTAATGAAAAGGGTTGACATTTCATGATTCAAACGTGTACCAAATATTCACAGTTTGTAACGATTCGAACGTGCATCCAATACTTCACGGTTTGTAATGATTCGGAGTATATGGTGTGATGACTGGGATATTTAAGAAATTTCGTTAAAAGGGTTGAAATTTCGTCAAGAGTGTTGAAATTTCATGATTCAGATGTGCATCGAATACTTTATTCACGTTTGTAACGATTCGGAGTATTTGGTGCGATGACTAGGATATTTTAGAACCAAATCACGTGTTCTGGAACTGTATCACTTTGATCTCTCGGAGCAAGCATGCTGTCATACAAACCCAGCATGGTTCAAGCCACTAGCCTTAGAGAGATCTTGTTCACATTAAGTAATAATTATCTTATTTGAATTCTCTCCAAAATCAATAACCGTATCACTTTCATAAAATACACATCGAAAATGGACCACATTTCAATATTTAATACTCTAGATTTCAAAAGCAAAAGCATGTTCCATACAATGTCATCTTTCTCCGAGTTTGATTAGGAGCAAACGATTGTTTCGATATACCGTACAGCGAAAACTAATCTTCTATTGAAATTGTTCCGGAACGAACGATTGTTACATTATATTGTATCGCGAAAAATTTGAACGATACATATACCATATATGGTATGGTAATTGCTGTACGGATCCATCATTTTACATATATGCTGCTAACAATCGGTTCTCAATGACAAATAGGCGTTTATGGTAAAAGAAATTTAAAGATATCTTTAGTAAATAATATAATTTGCTTCAAGTAAATTGCTGTCCAGGGTCCACTGGTCCAGCCCAACTTACTTGTGCTGTCCGTGGTCCAGCCCAACTTACTTGTGCTGTCCGTGGTCCAGCCCAACTTACTTGTGCTGTCCGTGGTCCAGCCCAAGTATTTTACACAACTGACCCAAATCAAAAAAGTAACATTCAAACTATTTGTTTGGTAATAAATTTAAGCCGGCCCATCTTAATATCTTACAGCAAGGCGCATAACACGAATCATGTTCGTTAGTTAAGTTAGGTAAGCTTTTAGTTTAACTACCAATTTCTCCTTCAATTTCCAGGTTGGCAGTTGGAGCCTCCACAAACATTTCACTCATATTTTATCGTAAATCTTCGCGAGTTGTTTGTGAACATGTTATTTATACGTGATCGCGCACTCACAAAAAAATACGAGCATTTTTTTAAAATAATTGTTCTTGTTCAGGTACATATACATTATCATTAGTGGTTATTATATTATAGGCAACTTTGAAATTATCGCTGGAAATGGAGAGTAGCAGCAGCGACAATCGGACGACGATCATGGTGACGAATGACGACGGCATCGATGCTCCTGGATTACAAGCTTTAGTTCGTGTCCTTGTCTCTACTAATCTTTATCGAATTTTTGTTTGCGCTCCTGATTCGTATGCTCTCTCTCTCTCTCTCTCTCTCTCTCTCTCTCTCCCTCTCCCTCTCTTTCTCACCCTCTCTCTCTCTCACTCTCTCTCTCTCTCCCTCTCTCCCTCTCTCTCTCTCGGTCTCTCTCTCTCTCTTCCTCCCTCCCTCTCTCTATTTAAATTGATCTTGTTATTGGATCACTACACATTACTAATTTTCAATTTGCACTCGAGTATGTTAATTTTAATTTTGATTGTATTAGAAAATTTTAATTGGATGCATATTAGTACAAATTTAAGTGAGTTTTGACTACTCCGTCACTCTATAGTTTTGGTGATTGTATAGAATTGAAATATCCGTTGACCTGGCTAATTTTCCTGATGTCGAGGACTTTTAGTTGACTTGTTGAATTGGGAGTTAAATGTAATGAAAAACGAATGTTTCGCTGAACAATTTGATTTTTCGATAAATTGGTTGAAGCTACAAATATGTAGGACTAATATGAATTTGGAATAGAAGAAGAATTTTCATCTGTTAGACAATAGAAAAATGGTTTTTCAATTGTTGAAATTGGTAAAGTCAGATGATATATGTGAGGTTATTAAATGGATAAATTGTCTGCAGATACTATAGTGTAGGGACTTAAGACATGACTTCCTTAGTTCAAGTTACTAAATAATGAGACTCCAATCCAAATTCGTCTAGATTCTTGTCCACATTATTCATGACATATAAATATATCACCATCATTTTTGGTTAGTTTTTACGTTGATAAGGACCTGCAGGTTTGCTTCACAGACACTTTAAAGTATTCTTTAGGTTCTTGACTTACCTGTATTACATTCTCGGAATGTACTCTTAAGCTTAACTTTAGAGATCTGGGTGTTCAAGGACGCACTTGCACTGGCAGAGAGAAGCACATATTGTGTGCCTATCACTGAAGGCACATTTATATATCATTATATTTTAACTTATTTAAAATTCACGAGGGCAAAATCATCTAATAATCCTTGGATTTTCGTCTGTCTGGAAAAATTTATGGTATTATAGGAAGTTACTGTTTGCACCTGTATGCCTAATGGTACCACTAGTAAGATGTTACCTACTGAAGAGCAGAAGTCAATTTATATTCACAACCAAATTGCCACAAAGTTTAACTAATATATTGTAGAGATTTCAATATTTTTTTATGATGATATGTTAATTTGAATCGCAATGGCAACTGGAAAGGGAATTTTAATACTGAATTTCTAGTGCAGATGATAAAAAGAAAATGTATTTCTCATTTTGTTTTATCATCTAGCAGTACATGAATATTGACGATTTGCACCAGTTGCCCTCTTTAATGCCTTGACCTGGTTTATTTTCAGCGAAAAATCAGCTGTTAGCCACTGTATTACATGGAAATACGGTCTCCAAGCCAAGGAGGTGGCAATTAGTGGAGCAAAAGCATTTAGAGTATCTGGTTTGCTCTTTTCACATAACAAATATTTTACGAATGTTTTTCCCCTTCAACACATACAGTTAATTTAAGTTTAAAATTACAATTCTGCTGTCAAATGTTAAATACTTCTACTATTTTCATTTTGCAATGTATGTCTACATAAGTATAAATATTAGAAATGGAATTATATATGAAGTGTACATTAAATTTAATGCACATAGAACAAAAATACAGCTCTGGAAATAATAAAATTTTGGGAATATAACTCTGCTAGTGAGTATGATAAATTATAATTGGCTCATTCAGTAAGTGTGCCGAAAACCATGGAAACTGTTACCATCTCATTGTTAGGGAGGCATGACAAGGTATTGTTTACATGTGCACGCCATATCAATTGATTTTGCATCTCACTTGGACATAATTGATACACTTTGCAGGAACCCCAGCTGATTGTACAGCTTTAGGACTGTCCAAAGCTCTGTTTCCTTCCGCGCCTGATCTGGTAGTTATTTACACTTCACTCTATAGTGTATTCATATTAGGGCAGTATTCCCTATAACAAAATTTCTTTGAACAAATAAAAGTAACTCAGGGCCATTTTTTCTCCAACATTTGGGTGCATCCATAGCCCGGGGAGTTTAATTTAGCCTTTTGTACACCAAACTAACGAAAGTCTCCCACGAGTCAGTTATTTGTCCACCGGTCAACCTGTGAATATACGAAACTTCTATCCTGGACTCTTTGGTTTCAATAATCTTGTCTATTTGTATGGCAACAAAAATTACGCACGTCTATTCTTTGGTGCAGGTTATCAGTGGCATAAATAAGGGCAACAACTGTGGCCATCGCATGTTAGTATAGTTCTTTTCTCTCTTCAGCCTTATAGTCTTCGACATCTTTAACAATTTTACAAGTTGTTATTTAATATTCAAGTGCCTGTTTTTAACAGAAAAATTACTCTTATTATTACTATATTGCGGGGAAGAAGTTATGTCACTGATATCGGCCTATTATAGTGAACAAGGAGTCTTGTTACTCACATCGGATTTTTCCTTGTATTACTAGTCATCTAGCCATATGTATGTACAATTAATACTAGCTATCGGGTTTCCAGTCATATGTATCTATGTAAGTTTTGATGTGTCCTTGCTGCTGGATTTCATCACCCTTGAGGTCATAAAGAAACCACCAAAAGACCTGGACAACTCGTGAGATGGAATCCACAATCCAGTTCAGTGTCTGAATAAATAAAGGTTAAACAATGGAGCTCTATAGGTAAAGATGTCCAGGGGGAACTTTGTGCTTTACCTTTTTTAGATGAGGCCTAAACATTTTAAAAATCAGGCAGATGCAATTACACCTTTGTATGAGGTGGCAAGATCGGGACTTCTCATAGGGCAGGTGTACCTTGTTATGTCAGATCAGAAATACTCTTGCCCAGTAGGGCTTGTTTTGTTTGGCTAGGCCCGGATTTAAACCAGCAGTTTATGAAGACTTTTAAATGCGAAACTGTTGCTGAAGAATGTGTTTGTGTTGTTTATAAGGCATTTAGGAATTGTCTATGCTCTCACACTCAAGTTATATAGTTTCTTCGACTGACAGTTGGTACTCTGGGACAGTAGCAGGTGCTCGCCAAGCCTTTCTACAAGGTGTACCCTCTGTGTCCATATCGTATCACTGGTATGTAAACCATTTAGTGTAAAAAAAATATCATCTCATCAACTTATCTTTACGTTGCTCTCATCTCGGTATAGCATGTTGGTTGTTCGATAGTAATCAGTATTTGTCATTGACTACAGGTTTAGGGGTACAAGCAGTGTTAATGACTTCACACTAGCTGCTGAGGCTTGCTTACCCATACTAAGCGCAATTCTGGTTGAAATCAGAAAGACGGATTATTTTCTGAACTGTTTTTTGAATATAAATGTGCCTGCTAATATTCTAAATCATAAGGTGAGACTGGGTGACTAGCTAAGTCTTTTTATTATTTTAAATTGGTAAGGAATACACATGAGATTGCAAGAGTCGTGATAATAAGGCATGTCAATCTGCTATCCAGCTAAAAATTTGGAATCAACCAAGTTATTAGCTGAACCTCTAGTAGTTTAATTTTTTGAATGCACAACAATAAAAAGTTTCATCCTTGCTAAATGTAAAGACTTGCTGTCAAATCCAAAATCTAAGGTGACTGATGAATACCATAATTTTGCGGAACTCAATAAACGTTTTTTTGCCAATCTATTTGTGCTCACATGATAATATTCCAAGCCCACAACTTAAGGCATAAGTGCATTTTGTTAGTTTATATCAATTGTAAATGGACTGTGTAGTTATCTTCAGTTACTAATTGCACGAGACTTGTCCTTAATTTAGTTGTGTTAACATATAGCAAGGACAGGCTTATCATGACCTGTGGCTGTTATATTCTATGATAGGGATATAAGCTTGCCAGGCACACCAAGACCATTGTTAGTATGGAGTGGAAGCAAGTTAACGCTGATGCACAAAGAGAAAAAACATTACCAACGATGAATATGGAGACAGAATCGCTTGCTAATATGGATGTTACCACGGCATCACAAGAGATGCTCGTTTTCAAACGAGTGATAGTAAGATACTTTGTCCTTATTTTGGTACCAAAAGTATTATTACATTATCTTAGCTCTAGAGTAACAGTAAACAGTTCCTTCATTTGCAAGATTTGAGATTAATCATATAACACTAGAATCAAGCCACAGATTTTTTTTTTAATCTCTGTATATGTTTTGTTTCTATCGTGATCTTGTGTTATTCACTATATTATTTGAAGTCTCTTGAGTTTCTTGTGTTGCAAATGTAATTGTGACCGTCACAAACTTGGCTATAAAATTGAAATCGTGTCACTAATATCAAGAAAATATCAAGTTCAAAATCATGAGTGCATGGAGTGAAAAGTAAACATACAAGTGATGTAAATTCTTAGTTATCCCTGTTCTGGTTCCTTGTTATCGTGGGCAGAGATGAAAGGTTATGCTTTTCTGTAACTACTGTTGTGTGTGTATTCGAATTATCTTTGGTCAGGAAACAATATGCTGGGAAAATTGTTCAAGTTATCGTCCCTTCCACCATGAGGAAGATTAAATTATTATCTACATGGTTAGGGAGATATTTTGTAGAGATGTACATATATACTCAGATGGAATCATATAAACATAAGAAGTACAAATATTTTGGCAGTGGAGTTTGCATTATTAAATTACGGTTTTTTACTACATGACAATTAGTTGTCCAGGTTAGAATCTTTTCCTATTTATTAACATTAGATCTGATAAAGCGTCTAACTTTTGTTCTTTAGGGAGAAGGACGAGCACGAGCAACAGAAAAAGATTCAGAAGACTATGGCTTCCTTAAAGAAGGATATGTGCGTAGCATGCTTTACTGGATGAAATAACAAGACCGAAGAATGACATCTAACATGCTACATTTTTTCTGTTTCAGATAACTGTTACACCTCTTAGTTCTTTAACTAACTCAGAGACAGTGTGCCAAGAATACTTCCAAGAGTGGCTTCCTGTTGTTGAATCGACCATGGTAAGAATGAAATTGCCTTAACAATCAACAGTAGAATTGATTATATTCATACGATCATAATGTATGTCACAGGTCTTCTTTAGCTACCTCACGATACTGTTACAACACATCAGATACAAATAAATCTTTATCTCAGTGAAGATAAACTCGTGTTATGCCAGACATTTGCAGAAAATTGGCATTTATGCTTAAATTTAATTTTTTCTTAGCTCCTTGGTGGTACTCGTGTGCCTCCCTTTACGTCATTTGTTTCCCGAACAAATGAAATATGCTCAAACACTGTGATAGGGTGATTCCAGATTTGTTTCACGTTCTCAATACTCCCTTCTCCGCATGCAGGATGGACACTTGTAATGTGACTAATCCAATCTTTGATCAGCATTAATTCGGGATATCTTGCATTGGATCTCAAGTGTGTGGTACTATCAGTCAAACCAGTAAATCATTTATAACTTGTGAACTTTTTCGATGTAATATGTTTTATCTTTTTAATTTCTGGGAAGTATCGTGATCATCCATCAAGAAAGGTTCCCTTTTTTCTAGTGAACGATTAGAAGACCTATTAATTGTAAAATAAATGTTTTATTTGTGAATAATATTATCAACTTCATAATTCAGAAGGACTGACTTGACTTGGACTTGATGCTTATTGAAATTTTAATTTTATAGTTGTATCTATGTCCTCTTCAGCTGTTATTTTTTCTTACTTGTTCTGGTGATAAACTCAGTCTTGTTACTCTTAGAGGTATTTGATAACTCCTTTGGGAATGAACGACTTAGCTATTAACTTTGTTCGTCTTAAAACTGTCATAACTAAAGGAGAGAAATCAAGTGACAATATTGGCCTGAAGAACTTGAATACATGACAGAATACGAAACTGAGAATTTAGTTCAACTGAGAAACAAACCCTGTCATGGCCTTCAATATATTTCCTATATACAATGATTCACATACAATTTTGTATGAACTAGTCAGCTGGCAAAAATGTGAGTCTGTGTCATTTGCAAAAAACTATCTATTCTACTGCTACTATCTAGTCTCTTGATTAACCCTATGTCATGTTACACATCAGGGAACAATTCATCTTTTACGGATGGAGCAATCCACTGTATTTGAATATAGGTAATCTCCCACAGATCATCACCTTCTGTAGGCACTAATAAATTCTTGTCCTTCATTGCTATTATAATCTTTCTCAATAAATCTGGTACCATTTCTTGCAAATCTGGCACACCATAGACTCCCAAGTCGGCTTTCATACATGTATCCATTCTTCTCAAGATTCCTAACCAGAATGTCTTAAATCCAGGGCTCTCTGATATTGGCTTTAAGAACTGCAGGTAAACGTTTGTCAAGAGCACCATCGAGAGCTTCAATGTGCCTTCCATGCTTCGTGTTTCCTTCTCTGCATTTTCCCTTCTTGAGTACTCCAGCATCTTTTCATGTAAGTCATCAACCATTGCAAAAAGCACAAGATTTAAACTACTTATGATATTAGATGGGGAGAAATATAGTCCCTCAGCTAATGTAAAGCTTCTCTGCAAAGAAGTGATTGCATGATTTCGTATCCCTTCTCTTCTTGCTAAGCTGGTCTTTCTAAGAGCTTCCCCAAGCCTCACAAACAAGTTCACAGTGAAGTTTGAAGAAGCTAAAGCTTTAGAGTTATCGTCTGCTGATGATGAATTGCTAGTGTTACTTCCTGGATCTGAATATCCACTTCTGTACCATTCAACTAGATTTTTAACTGATTCTGCCATTAAATCCATGATCTTCTTGTTCGTCTCAACTGGACTGTTTCTGAGGGCGACAAAACCAAAAGCACAATCGATGCAGTAAATATAGTTAGTCCGGTAAATGTGAGTACCATCTGACATCAAAAAAATCAAGGTCTCGACTGCCTTCTCATAGGTTTCTTGGTGGCGTCCTGTGATTGATAACAAATGAAGCACCGATTTCCAGCCTAGTTGTGTTTGTATATTTGCGGGACTCTTGGTAAGAATTTTGCTCATTTGTATTGTAAGAAACTCGAAACATGTATCGAGGATTTCTTTTTCCAGTTTCCACATCAAGTTGATTGATGTAAAGATGAGCTCTTCAGAGACTTTCTCTGGTCTGTACGTTGCTAGGATCCTGTTACTAACCTTGACAAGTGCTATGATTCCCTTCTCTACGAATGGAATTGGAGAGAACATCGGAAACTGAGCAACCGTGAGAAGATAATCATGATAATTAGGCCAGAATGTCGAAAACCTGTTAACATTTGCCAGTGTCATAGTGAGGAGTAAATCCCAACAGAATGCAACAGTTTCTTCTTCCTCCACAGGTGTACTAAACTTTTGGCCTTTTCCCGCAGCAGCAAATATGAGGGAGCGTCCAAGATCCTGCAATGCTTCATTGGATAAATTTGAACTATTGTTAAAGATGCATCCAATTCGACATTGTTGGATGACTTTCTGATTCTGTTCAAATTCACTTAGGCCGAGGTTCAATGATTCTTCAACGCTTTCCATGGAAAGAAAATGTGAGAACCTGCCTATCAAGCCAGTACATTGTCGTTGCCTAGCATCAGGTGATTCTAAATCTTCATCTGCTGCAGAATCAGAAGACTCGATGACATTATCAGGATCAACAACATTTGAGGGAAGTAGTTTAAGTCTTTTCAGTTTTAAAAGACAATCAACGATGTTCCTCCAGCCCCCTCTGATAGATTCCTTGAAACTGTTGGCTATAGCGAAAACTGCCAGGGTTGCCATTCTAGGTTTCATGTCATTGGTGAAGCCATATAAGGTTTCATCAGCAGATGCATATGGATTTAAAAGGGTAGTAAATTTGCATAATGAAGCCAGGAGTTCATCAAGAGTATCTTCAAGTCCATACTGAGCAATTCTGGCTATCGAAAACAGGCCTTCAGTACATTCATGTAGCATTTCTTCTTCTTCAGAATGTTCGAATATTGCTGATAGTGTTGCAACTGAAGGGCCGGCTATAACAGCAAACATATCTCTTCCTAGAGTACGATCTGTATTGCACACTGTGAAGGATTGCATCTTTTTGGACCGGTTTATAAGTTGGATCCAAATGTTTGGACTCATTTCGATTGTCATACCATTTTGTCCGAACACTGTGATTTCTTTTGTTGCAATGGAATGGAAAAGCCCAGATAAGTACTCTCTTGGAAGATCTTTTCCATCATTGATTGATCTATTGTTTCTTATAAACTCATCTTCTGTCATCTTTTTCTTTACTTGAGGGTTATGTTGATCTGTGTTGAGCATAATGAGGGAGTAGGAAAGCACTAGAACAGCCGATCCATTCTGGAACGTATCTGAAGTTTGTTGATCATAATACTGATTAGAGAATGCCTCGATTATCCTGTGGATCTTTTGCGACTCTCCTGGCAATCGGAATGACTCCAAATAAGTCCTAAGAGCACTGTCAAGAGCCATTCCAGCGAACTCAAAAGTTTCTGTAAATTCTTTCAGAACTTGAAGGTGAAACTCTTCAGGGTCACCGAGATATTCTCCAATCATGGTCTTATCTAGCCCAGGAGTGAACCTAAAGAACATAGCAAATGCCTTAGCAACAGGAGGATCCGAAACCAACTGTGAAACTTTCAAATAGTCCAAACCTTTCTTGTCATCGCGATTATAATGGTTACTTGCTATCGTTATCTTTCTCTTCTGTGCCTTTCTTATTCTCACAAAATCGACCCAGCTCTCTGAGCTATTAGAATCTGTACTTATCTCTTCCCAGAAAGGCCTATACTCTGAAACTTCAATGGGGTATTCTCCTAAAGGACTTGAATTGTCTTCCTTATCCACACTGTCAGCAATGTTCTGAAGAATGATAATCAAGCCTTCAAAAGCCTGAATCTGTAAACTTGTTAAAGGGCCATTAGCTGGAAAGGCATGCATACACAGCAACTTCCCCAATTCTTGGAAAACATTACGAAACGTGGGGTGAGTGTCGTAGTTGACATAGGCTTCAATGATAAAAGTAGGTTGCCTGCAAAAGTTTATGATTCCTTCAATGGCTACTTCTTGCACTTGGACTGCATTTCCGATACTTGCTGCTCTCAACAACACAAATGAGAAGAACGCTTCTAGTTGAAGACGAACTGACCTGCAGAGCACAAAAGGAAGCTTTCAAGCAGAACTGTATTACATTCAATTCAGTAAACAATATATCTCTTACCTGCGAAGGAAGTGATAGATATTGAGTACAATACTTGAAATCATTGACAAGATTAGCGGGGTAGATCGTGTTCCATAGTAAATCAAATGGTGGAAAAGATCATCTTGGACCATCCTCAGTAGTTTTGGGTGATTCATGATACTGTCACCGCTTAACTCAATAACGGAATTGATCAAAACTAGCGCAAAAAGTTGTACATCTTCATCAAAAGATTGACGAGGCAGTGCACCTTGGGCGGGGTCATACTCACCATGATAAACTTGAACCACATTAAGCAATGAACACAAGAAATGAAAGATATCAACTGCGGAGCGTATCCCATATCTCGGATCAACAGTATCTTCATCATCTGAATCTGAAATTTCCTCATCTTTAACATCAATATCAGGCAATCTTGCGAATATGATCTGAACAAGTTCATGCATTGTGTACATTGCAGTGCGTTGGAGCAGAGCACCTCGATTTGCAGACTGTTGCACAACCTGAAAACATGTATTCACAATGGTGCAAATTGAATGATCACTTAACAACACGGAAGCAGGATGCCTAACAAGTTCTGTCAAAACATACAAGATTCTCATCATAACTGAATCTTCAGAAACACTGTCAGTTTTCTCAAGCCTGCAGCTTGTGATAGCTGTCACGGCCCCAGCCATCGCGTGTTTGGCCCCAGGAGTTCTCTCATCAAAAAGATTATTTCTAAAAATCTTTAGGATGGCAGAAAGAGCCACAGCTGTTGCAGTTGCTGGAACGTCGTCGCTTTCAAGAACATCAAGAAACGGAGACAAATAAATAGATGGATCAATAGTATTCCATTCTTGTTGAGGACTAAAAATGAGTGATCTCAATGATTTCAATGATTGAAGAATGGAGGAATCATAGTAACTATCTTCCTGGGAGAAATAATGAGGATGTAAATCTGTTTTTCGACGAATAGCAGCTAAAACAGCTCCTACTTCTGTGTTCAGCATGCATGCACGTCCAAACTCTCTCCTTCTTACACCACTCATCCTTTCATTCTCCTTCTCACCTCCCTGCATCCCCCTCAACTACAGATTCAAAAAAACTCCGTTAAAATTACCGGTTCTTGAAAATGACTAATTTGTGTGTAGACTGTGACACAAACTCCACCATTCTGATAGAAATCTGGGGACATTAATTTCAATTTCATGAAAAATATTTTTTTGCTAAATGATGCAGGTAAGGAAAGAAGTGACAAAAAAGCCTGAATGTAAGCTAAACAGGAGGATAAATGGGCTCAAATGTGAAAGGTAAAATTTAGTTTTGGTTCATTTGAATGGTTAAAAGTGAGTGTTTGATCCCTACCTTTCACCTCTCCTCATTTCAGGGAGAAAAATAATACTGCACCTAGTTATATAAGAAGGTGCACCCCTGTTTTGACAAAACAAAAAATTAAAATATAAGTTTTATTTGGTTCAGTGAGTTATTTAGATATTTTAATGTTAATATACTGTTACAACGCGTCAGATACAAATAAATCTAAATCTCAGTGAAGGTAAACTTGTGTTGTGCCAGACATTTGTAGAAAATTGGCAATTTTGCATTGACAATACTCCCTTTTCTGCATGCAGGATGGAACTTTTATGTGACTAGTCCAATCTTTGATTAGCATTAATCCGGATATCTTGCACTGGATTCTCAAATGTGTGGTACTATCAGCCTCTTGCTCACTATGTGCAATCTATTCTTTTCTTATGAAATTATAAAGAACTTGGTCGTTAAATTGTGTTAGCACCAAAGGGCGAACGCAGAGTTATAGTAAATCTGATTTCATTGAGTTTCTTCATAAAGTTTTTGCTTTGGTGGTTATGTCATTAAGTAGTTGATTGAACTTTTGACAGTCTGCAAACAGAATCATGTATGATGCAATCACGAAACATTATATAGAAGTCGTCTATGTACATGCTGAAACTTGGTATTGGAACAAGTCACTTCAGTAAATTATATCACAATTACAAGCTAGGCAATCTGCTCGCTGGATAGCTTATGCAAAAATAGGGTAGAAAGAAGAAAAAACCCGAAAAACATGATATTGATATAACTTATGTACATGCTGATTTCTGAAAATCAGTGGTAGACTCTCTGTTATGTTTGTGTGTTTCTGCAACTGTAAGAAGCTTTAATTGATAGGTGGCAAAGCAGGTGCATTCGATTCCACCAGTATTGACCAAAGCACTTGTACATCTTCATAAGGACAAGACCTGACATCTTCATACAGAATGTAAATCCCTCTGCCTGCAAAATGAAGATTATAGTAGTCAAATTGGTTGAAATGTATCCAAATCAAACCAAACGTATCTTGTATATCCCGTATAAAGCAGGGTCCGGTGGAAATATATTTTGTTAAAATAGGTAATGTGGGAGAAGACAAATGGTAGAAGTGAAAGGATGATTTTTTTGTATAGAGATATTCCTAGAGTAGAGAATGTAACTGTGAGTGACCAGTCACTCTAAAACGTCAAGTTGTTAGAGGAAGGCACCGACTGGATCTCATATTAACAGTCAAACATGAACCATGGAAAGAGCATACATATGACACTATACCATGACAGAGATGCAATGTGGAACAATGCACAATTTTAGATGCAATCATGCAATGTGGAACAAACATTATATGATGAGTAATTAGAATTCTGCAAAAGATTTAAGCGATTTACTCTTCTTGTTAGCTGAGTTGAACCGAAACCAGAGCTTCTTCAATGGAGAGAAGAGAGAGTGCAGCCATCCCATTTGGAGAAGATGGTTTGGCTCATGGTAGGTGAAGAAGTATGGGGTGAAAAAATAAGGGAGTTGGAGAGGGAGAGAGAGACCTGTAGTTTGCTTAGACAAGGGTGAAGTTTCAGTCTCAAAGTCTTTGTTCTTGAAAGCCTTTACATTCCCTTGCAGCCCAATCATTCCTATATCACATTTCTCTTGCTATTGGTGCAATGTCTGTTGTCACACCTTTTCCCCCTTCTAGCAGAAGAAGCCACTTTACCAGTCACCACCCCCTCCTCAAATTTTCCCTATAATCCTGATCATATTACAGGCAGTGGCAGAACCAGAATTTCAAAACAGTCGGGACTAAAAAAAATTAAGTCTAGTTTTTGGATGTTAGAGTCTTGATTTTAAACTAAAATCAGGGTTTGAAAAAGAAAGTTCTACTAAATTATAAAGTTCAGCCGAGACTCTAGCCTAGGTTGGTCCCGGTTTCGGCACCGGTTATAGGTGTTGCTTGTGCCTTAAGCTACTTGTGGTGTTCTTACACTACTAGAATGTTAAGGATCATACATACCTAAACA
The DNA here is from genome assembly GCF_009905375.1 of Apium graveolens. Lineage (NCBI taxonomy): Eukaryota > Viridiplantae > Streptophyta > Magnoliopsida > Apiales > Apiaceae > Apium > Apium graveolens. The sequence goes on from NC_133647.1 coordinate 196,814,660, forward strand.
TGTGGGGTTTGGTTTCTTTGCCATTTTGGGACACCTATTGTAATTGAAGTTTTAAGAAAGCAATGCCCCTTAGAGTAAGCTACAAGTATTCTTTTATTTTTTGTTTTGTTTATCTTAATGTAGATAGTCTAGAGAGGAATCTTCTTCTTGATGTTTGGTTATTACTTCCAGTTATATATGTGGATTTCTCTTTTTTTTAGTGTTGTTTTTACATATTAATCTATTGGTGGTTGAAATTTTCTTAGCTTGTTCTAAAATACTTGCCTCTTGTTGATATTTGTTGCTCTTTTTTGCCAAGTTGAAGAAGATATTGGAAGAAGATTCAAAAACATTGAAATGTGTGATTAAAAAAATGAAGATACTAGATATCTCTAATTTGATACAAATAGTTTTAATATTATAATTGAATCACAGTGTATTCACACAATTATCACCATAAAAATATCACATAAATTTTTTGATGCTCTTAATCCTATTTTGGCAGCGTTACACCTCCATCACACTTAAATCAACTGAGGTTTTTTAAAAATACCCAAATCTAAATTTTTTTTTGCAAAATTACTTTTTAAATTGTAAAAATACTATTTTTCAAAAATTTTTGCAAAAATACGGTTTTTTTGCAACTAGCTACAACTGCATGCAACTTTTGATGAGTTTCTGCAATTACATGCAACCTCAAATCAACCAAAAAAACTTTATTCAGCTAGTTGCGGTTGATTTTGGTTGATTCCGTATTTTTGCAAAAAAAATCAGAAGATAGTAAAATCGCAAAAAAATTTAGAAAAGTTAATATTTTTGATAAATTCTCTAAATCAAATGGCCATAATTTGGTTTTTTCTAATTTAAATCGATCGAATGTATACTAATAAATGATGATTAATGTTAAAAAATAAATTTCGAAAGAAAATATCATAAATTATCCATTTGATATACAATTAGATCTTAGTTTTTTATTTTTTTTGAATATAAAGCAAAACTTTCTATTCGGTACTTGGTAGTCGGTTGTTAAACTGGATTAAATTGATTTTGTAAAGTACACTGGGCCGGTTTGGATGAGATGACATCAAATAACCTGGGCCAGATCAAGTTCTGGTTGGGCTTTCCTTGTCGACGTTTTTTTGGGCCTATTTTTCTTGAATATCTTGAGAAAAAAGCATCTTTAAGTTGGAAGTTGAGCAAGTTTATTCTGTTAAATGGTTAACTAACGTTGTATACAATAAAGTAAAGTACATAGGTGGGCCAGAAATTTACCCGCTTTTGCATTTTGGTAACTGAAATTTCAAATTTACTATATGGTGATCGAACATTAAGGCTCCGTTTGGGAGTGCTGTTAAAAACTGTCGTGTTGTGAGAAAAAGTGTCGGTGGAAAAATTGCTGTCAGGAAATTAGATGACTGTTTGGTAATTTTTTTAAAATTTATGCATATTTTGAGATATAATATATATATATATATATATATATATTGTTTTTGAGAAGGTTTGACATTAAAACTGATAGTTACTTCTTGCAAAAACTGAAAACAGCTTTTTTCCAAAAGCATGGAGAACATGTTTTTGCTAACAGCAATTTTTAGACCAAAAACGTTTTTTCAGACATCAGCTTTTAGAGTTTACCAAACACATTTCTGACAGATTTTCAGCAAAAAACTGTTATAACTATCTTCAACAACAATACTAAACGGGACCTTAAATAGGTGACTGTGAGCCACTTTTTGAGAAAAAACTGATGTTTGTTCTTTAAAAAGTGGCCCTTAGCCACATTTTAGAAGAGGTAAAGCAATATTTCGACCATATTTTGTAAATTTGTAATTTCAGTCACCAAAATATAAAAGCGGGTAAAATTTAACCACCACTTTGCAATTTACTCTATATATAAAGTGTTTGTTTGGAAAATTTTAAAATAAGTAATATAACTTAAAATACATAAGTGACTATAAGTGATAAATAGAAGAAAACTTATAAGTTATATAAGTATTTGGATAATTTACTTATATGTCAGAATTTTTTTACTTAAATGAACTAAAATAAATAATTTTAAAATATAATTATCTTAATTCGTGAATTTTAAATTTAAATAACATTTAAAAACATATATTTCAAAACTAAAATTAAAAAAAAGGAAAAAATTAAAATAAGTATAAAAAAAGTATGTCATCACTAATATTCAACTTATTAGCTTATAAATTATAAATTCAACTTATTAATTGAGTTGACAAACAATCATCGATATGTGCTTACGGACTTACATCTCAAAAAACCAATTAGTAGACGGTACTCCCACTTACTTAGTCAAGGTTACACTTATTTGCTAATCCACAAGCACGCTTGATCTCCACATGCTTAAGGTCTCATAATATCATCACTTTTAACTTAACTGCTTGCTGGATACCACAAAACGCACTATTGCTCCTACGGTATGCAATTGAATAGAGCAGCAAACGATCAGAGTCGAGTCGAGTTCTATCCGAGTCGAGTCGAGTTTAATTTATTTTTAGAACGAGCCGAATTTAATTACCGAACGGAAAATGATGTTCAAGCTCGACTCGTTTCGAGCCCGAGCCGAACACGAATTTGTTCACGAACAACCGAACTGAGCCGAACTCGAGCCGAGTCAAGTTGTCCCCTAATATTTTGAATATATTTTTCAATCGAATAATCTTAAATTATAATTTATAATTTTACAAGTTGTATCGAGATCAATTACTAGTTTTACCTGACAATTATATATGCATATTCACACTTATTTCTTAATCTAGCTATATCATTTTATTGTTCAAGACGATTTTTAAAAATATATCCAACTTTATTTTAAATTATTGAGACATTAATAACTTTATAAATCGTATATTACTTTTTAAAATGACGATGCCAATTTTTTTATGTTTTGCTGTTTTACTTAAATTTGGTTTATGTAAATTACAAGTTACTTAATGATGTTTATGAAATATGAATAATTGAAGATGAATGTATCATGATATCAATTTGATAGTTTACTTACGAAAAAAGTAAATGTTAAAATTAGAAAAATAAACAAAATCTCTAAAATAATTAAATTATTAATAAATGCTGAAAAAATGTAACATTAAAAATATTTAAGTGATTAGTAATAATTTATTATTTATAATATATATAAACTTTATTCGAGATAAGTCGAGTTACCGAGTCCGAGCTGAGCCCGAACTAAACGAGCCGAACAGACAAAAAGTTTAGCTCGACTCGTTTATTTATCTAAATTCATTTTCATGTTTAAGACCGGATCGTTTAAAAAAACGAACCGAACCGAATCGAGTTTACTTAAATGAGCCGATCCCGAGTTTTGTTCACGAATAGCTCTGTGCATTTGCATCCCTATTGAATTAAAATACTATCTCCGTGTTAAAATATAAATCTCTTTGATCTTTTTCACGTATTTTAAGGTGAACATAATGATAGCTCTATAAACTATTTTTTATTTTTTTCTGAATAAAATATATTAATGTTAAACTTTAATTTTATAAAAGAAATTTTAAAAATTAATGTATCAAACTATGACATTTGTACATCTTGAATTACGTGAAAAAAGTCGAAGGGACTTATATTTTGGCAGAGAAAAGGTAATGATTTAGGACCCAGATACATTCATAGAAAAGCTTTAACATTTTTAACTTAAAAAGAAAAGAGCTTACACGTGCCCATTTTTATTAAACATTCTCCAAATTACACGTATTAGTTGTTCACATGACAGGTATAATTTTTAATATGAAATTTAAATAGAGGAGATATATAGTTCATTTATTAAAAAATAGGAGTAACTAATAATATGGGGACACATTTTTGAATAGTTTTCAGAAACTCTATTATTTCTCTGCTTCAGAATCAAAGCATATGTACAATTTTTTCCAACAAAAAAAAAGCCTCAACGACTTTATTAATGCAGTCATTAGGATTAAAATTACCTTTACTATATGCATAATGCAACCTGATATATATAGGCAATTGTTCAAATAGAAATAATTTTTAAATGAAAACTAAAAATAACTTTTTTAATTTATATTATGCTTCCTTTATTTTTAAAACTTATATTATGCCCCCCTAATTCACACAATAATTTCCTTAATTTTACATTTTAGCCCCCTAAATAAGTAATGACCCCCAACAGAAATCAGCATAGACCCCACTGCCACGTCATCGCCATGTCAGTAGCGGGACTCACTGCAACGTCATCGCCGAAAAATCACCACCAAAATGAAAAATCATTCCCAAAAAATGAATCATCACCGGAAAATTAAAATCACCACATCTGAAAAATAAAAAATCATCATTGGAAAATAAATATCACCATATCCGGCCACCAGAATACAAAAAATCACCAACATGAAACAAAAATCAACAAATTGAGCCATTGTTTCCGGCTACCAAATCCGGCCATCAGCTCCATTCATTAGTTCCGACCCCCAATATTATAATAAAAATCACTATATTTTTATTACCAACATGTTTTCACCAACACAATTATTAAAAATTATTTTTATGTACACAATCAAATCTGCACAGGGTGGAATTTTTATTGATAATAGATCTAAACTTTTATTTTGAATTTGGTTTGGAAAAAGAGGGAAAAGAGATGAACAAATCTGTCACCGGCGAGGTGGCGGGCCGGAGGTTGTGTGGGGTTAGGGAGGGGTAGTGGGTAGATCGGAAGTTTGAGTGGGCTAAGGAGATGAAAGGACACGGTAAATTTAAGTGATAACTAGAGGGAGCAGGGGTGTGGTGGAAAGAGAGAGAGATATGGTGCTCGACAGTGATGCGGCAACGGTAGAGTTTGGTTTGCGGCGGAAGGGGGTGGGAAAAGGCTGTGCCACGACGGAGGAAGGAAGCGAGGGGAGGAGGTGCAAGTTGGGGAGATGGGTGTTGGTGTGGGGGGATGAATGGATGTGCAATGACGGAGATGAGGATGGGGTAGGGTGTATATATGTGTATAATATTTGGGTACTGAAATTGTAACTATTTACAAAAATATCATTAATTTCTAGTTTTCATTTTAAGGAGATTTCTAGTGGAACAATACTCTATATATATATATAGAGGAATGATCAAATACAAACTAAAATTAAAATAGAAATTAGAAACCAATCTAAAACATTAGATCTACCTAATCTAATGGTCCCCCTAAATCACCCCACCCAACTACTCTGCACCCTCCCACACCCAATTTCAGCTTTTCCCATCCGTTTTTAATTTGATTTTTCCCGTCAAACCGTATATTTTTTTTAAAATCCGATTTCACTATATTTTTCTACATCTCTCAACGATCGATTTGCATACCATATGTGTTATATTTTGAATTAGTTTTTTTTAAAAAATTATTTGGTTTCTAGTTTCTATTCTTAAATTAGTTTTTATTGGAGTAGCCCCCTAGTGTTAGAGCATGTCCAACGAAAGTGAGCTAAAATGATTGGTTAAAATAGATAAAATAATGATTATGTAAAATTTGCTAAACTTGTAATCTGATTTACTCCGGTGGAGTTGGCTATAACGATTGACTTTTTTAAAAAAAAATAATATGTTGCTATTATTTCAAGTTATTATAAATAGAATATTTTATTTTATTATGGTAATAGATGATATGTAATTTCATATTTTAAAATAGGTCTATACATGTTCGATAAATATAGCCAACATAGATAGGTTGGCTAAAATTTGGAGAGGACAATTTTTTAAAAAAATATTTATAATAATTATTTTTAACTGTTTGACAACTTTTTAGTTAAGGATTCTTGTCCATTGGAGATGTTCTTGTTTAGTTGAAGTAAAAGGTTTGTACTAAGAGCATGTCCAATGGTGTGTTATATCTTGTGCTATAATATAGAACAAAAAAGTAAAAAATTTCAATCCAATGGTGTGCTAAACTTTGTGCTAAAATAGCACAATGCTATAGTTTGTGATAAATTTAACACAAAATATAGCATTGTGCTATAATTGCCAACTCATCAAAAAGTGAAAAGAGAGGAGAAATGGATGAAGTAGGAAATTAAAAGCGTGGGGTACTTGGAAGGTATTTAAATTTGCAATGAAAAGTGTAGTATATTTTGAAAGTTATTTAAATTTGAAACAAGATTTAGAACAAATCATGGGAGACATGGTGCTATCTAAGAGCATCATGCAGAACTTTTAGCTAAAAATCATTAATATATGCTATAAATAAAAAATATAGAGATTATGTAAAAAAAAATCATCTCCAATGATACATTCCCCTTATCTATAAATATAGTCAACCTCTTGATGTTGACTATATTTGTTAAACCAGTACAAACCTGTAAGAAATATGTTAAATAAATTCTTATCATTTATTATCATATTGAAGTAATATATTCTATTTATAATAATATAAATTTTTAATAACATACTATTTTTAAAATATAGCTAGATTCAACAAATTTTACATATAGTCTTACACGTCCGATTTAGCCAACCAATTATAACTCACACCATTGAAGATGCTCTAAACACCGATATTACTTTTTGCTAAATTATATAAAAAACTACACTTATATTTAACACACCATTAACTTTGCTCCAAGGATTCTTGCCCATGGAGATGCGGTCGATGACTCGAAATAAAAGGTTTGTACATGGAGACATGTAGGGGTGAGCATCGGCCGGTTTGGGCGGTTTGGAGGGTCCAAACCGAACCAAACCGAAATTAGCGGTTTCTCTAAAATCCAATCCGAAACCAAACTGTTATGTGAAAAAACCAAACCAAACCAATCCGTTTAAAACGGTTCGGTTCGGTTTGATTTCGGTTTAAACCGTTTTTTCTATAAAACAAAGTTAGAAATTAAATTAAACTTGAAATTGTAAATAAGAATCAAAATTTTGTATCATATTATACAATTATATTTTCTATTATAATCATATTAAAAATATATATATATATATATAAAAATAATGACTTTGAAAAATAAAAAAAGGCAATAAGACGTACGAAAAAGATGCGACCAATTCTTATGCTTTTTTAGAATAAAAATAAAAATAGTGAAAATATAACACATACATGAATATTTATATCTTGGAATAAAATATATTATGATTAGTTCTTTTATATGTTTTAGTTTACACATATGTTGAACATAATAATTTTATTATTAATTGCACTTTACTAATACATTAAAATATTCGGTTCGGTTCGGTTATATCGGTCGGTTTGGAGGTAAAAACCGAAACCAAACCGAAAAAATTCGGTTTTTAAAATGTTAATCCGTAACCGAACCAAACCGTTAGTAAACCGTAAAATTCGGTTTGGTCGGTTTGGATTGGGCGGTTTCGGTCGGTTTGGGTAATTTATGCCCAGCCCTAGAGACATGACAAGGGCCATTTCCTTGTTTCATTTTGGATAGTGGAGCCAGGCGGGTTCAGTTTAATAGATTAAATATATTTGCAAAGTAATGTTTGTACTTTCTAGTTTGTATCCTCTCTCTTTAATTTATTAAAAGATCAATTGTTTCAAATTTGAATTTAGTCCCTCCATTATTGGATGTTTTTTTTTACTTTTTAATATATCTAATTTAATTTTTTATAATAACTTTTTTTAATTATTTATTCTATAACAAACTTAAAAACTATACAGTCAAATCTCATAAAAATTTTGCGTCAAAATAATAAGCATCAATTATTTTTTAACGATAACAAGGGGTGTTTGGTTCGTATCGGGAAAACGGAAATGAATATAGAAAGGGAAAGGAGTAGAATGGGAAGAAATGATTCTGAATTGTTTTACTTGTTTGGTTCATATGTGGAAACAAAATGAAAAATTACCTGATTATATTAACATTTGATTTTTCTAATATCATATAATGTAAAAAGAGTCAAATGTATATATATATATATAAGAATAAAAATGTTTGCATAAAAATAAATTAATATAATTAATTTATAACATCTATATATTATTTAACAAAATTATTTTAAATATATAAATTCAAATAATTATTTTGCCAATGATGGATTGCGTGCTCCAGAATGAATCTGAATGAATCAAAGAACTGAAAACGTTCCAATTCCATTAGCAGCTCCCGCCAAAGCAATTGTAGCAGCTCCGACACCTATTGATTATGCACCTTCTAACATAACGTATGTATTTAATAATAAAATTCTTCCACGTTACTACCCAAATTAAACTGATGCTTGTTATTGCACCCGGAGCCGTTGCACTGTGTGCTAAGCATGGGTGTTTTGTATCCATTGAGCTAAATAAAAATTATTTTTAATTTTTAAAAGATAATTTACATATGAAAAAATGTCCAAAATACACTACTTTTCAGTTTCAACTGCCCAAAATGCTTACTGGCGGTACGTTCGCCCAAAATACCAATTGAATGCGCATTCATGACATGCGTATTCCATTTTTTTAAAAAAATAAAGAATATGCATCATGTACAGTAGAACCTCGATAAATGAAAACCTTTGGGACAAAAAAAATATTCATTTGGCGAGATTATTTATTTATCGATTAATGAATATAATATTTATTTATCGATAAATGAATAATAATTCATTTAGATGATATTTTTAGACTTTTTTTTGTAATTATATCATTTTGTATATATTAAGTTCAAATGTACCTGATAGTTATAACTTTTATGCAAACTTTAATTACATTCATATTTTTAGAATTCTAGATTAGTTGTATATGCATTTTGCAGATGCTTGAGGCTGACTCACCAAATCTTGAAAAAATAAATATTTTGGGTGCTATTAATTTTGCTACCATGGCTTGGAGTTTTGATGTGACAACAAAAACAATAGCAAACTGTTTTCGCCACTATAAAATTCGATCAGAAGAAGTTGATGTTCCTGAAGTAGAAGATGGTCAGCTAGAACAAGAGATCCAAGATTTAACTAAACTCCTTTCTAAATTGAACTATAGAAATGTGATGAATGTTGAACATCTTCTGAACTATCCTGAAGAGAATAATGCGGTTATGGATTCTCCTACGGACGAAGAAATCATTGAAGCTGTACTAGATGATGAGGCAAATGATCCCGAACCCGATGATAGCATCATTATACCATAAATATCCTCAAGAGAAGTTTTTCAAGCTATTGTCACTATAAAAAACTACCTGCTGCAACATGATCAAAATATTCCAGAAGTGGTGCATGCTTTACACAAAATCAAGGATCAGATGAATTTTGGGGGAGGAAAGAAACAATCAACTTTGGAGGCATTTTTCGAAAAAATATGACTTATTAATGTGTTTGAAAATTAGTCATTGAATGAAATGTATTCATGATATATTATATAAATAAAAATATATTATTTGAAATATAATGATTATTCATTTATATTTACATAGGGCCTATAAAGACTTCATTTGTATTTATTCGTTAATGCATTAAGCGAAATTATTCGTTAAGTCCATTGAATCAAGTTGGAACCGAAGAAATTTATTCATTAGACGAGATTATTCATTTATCGAGGTTCTACTGTACATGCATATTCTTTTTAAAAAAATTAAGAAATACGCATTATAAGAATGCGTATTCACTAAAAGACAAAAGTGAATACACATTCCTGTGATGCGCATCTTTTGTTATTTTAAAAAAAAAGTGAATGCGCATATATAAAATGGGTGTTCAGTGAGCATTTTGGGCAGACACTACCGCCAAACGATATTTTGGGCACTAACCCCAAATGGTGGGTATTTTGTTTTTTCACCCTTTACATATTTATCTATTTTTTGGGTCGTAAGATTTAAATTATAATCAAAATGAAAAAAAAGTTGGAATTAGAAAACAAATACCTAGCAGAGATTGGAAATGAGCATGAAGGGATTTGAGTAAACCTAAATTAAAAAAACGGAAAAAGAATGACAATTTTTACAAAAAAAAACATCAACAAAAAGGAATGAATCTAACTGATTGTTTTTTGCTTTATTAAGAATACTACTAATATATTTGTTTTGGATTTTACTTCTTCATTGAGAGAGAGAGATATGAGAGAGAGTTGAGAGAGAGAGAGAGTTGAGAGAGAGAGGGAGGGAGAGATTGATTTCAAAATCGACAGTTTTGAATTTGCAAGGTAATGATCATAAAAATTATAGTGGGATATTAGAATAGTGGGAAGGGGAGCAAGTTAAAATGACAGTGGATGTTTAAGTTCAAATTTGAACTCAAGTGCATGCAGTTTTCAGGCAGGAACTGAGATGATTTTGTTTGATCGTATAAATCAGGAATCAGAGCTAATTGTTTGAGATAGGATTAGGTAGGGATTAAGGGTAAACTGGAGATTAATATAGAAATTGGATACTCCCTTCCTCTATCTCATTCAATTCTCTACATCACTTTTTGACACGTTTTTCAATGTTCGTTTAAAGTATATATTTATTAATTTTTTTAAATTAATTTTTTTCTCTATAAAAGTTTTATGTTTAAACTTTTATTCAAAAAAAAAAAATTAGAAAAAAACATTACGAAACTATACTTTATAAAAGTTTCGAAATGCGTGCAAAAAACAAACGTATATAACCCCAAGGGACGGAGGGAGTATATTTCAATAATAATATATTAATTGTTTTAAAGAAAATACACCATCTAAAAGTATTCATTGCGATTAATCGAATTAATCAAATAACTTTTTTAAGAATTGATCGAAATTTTTTAAATTCCAATAATATACGATTTTTATATATAAATTGGTTTAAAAACATCTAAAGTATAGTTAATTCATCACCCGGTCCTTAAAATTAAAAAAAAAAATTGGTCTTTGGTCCGATCCGGCCCAAATCTAAATGGAGCAAAATTCATGTATATAATTATCTTACCTTAATCCTATATCTTGAAAAGTCATATATAATTATTAAATATTTAATCGAAACTACACTCTAATTACTAAATTTCATAATTTATGTGATAAAACATTTATATTCATATATTTAAAAATTAATATTTATTTTTAAAATAATAAGATATATATTTATTTTTATAATTTTGTTTCAAACCTGAACCCGATGAGTTTGGGTTCGGATTTTTCCGGGTTCGGGTTCAGATTTGGCAAAATAATCAGGTTCGGGTTTGATTGTTGCTAAACTATTTTCGACCGACTCGATTGTCATCCCTACGTTCATAGAATTCTATGAAATTTAGAGCCCACATATCTAGGGAATTATCGATAAATTAGTGTAGTATTTAGCTAGACAATATCATACCACCCCCTGACAGTGATACGGACAATAAAATAACAACGTTCACGGGTTCATTGTACAAATCTGTTGGATTTTTATGTCTGCGCTGCATAATCTTGTGCATATTATATGTTGTACTCCTTCCGTCCCTAAAAACGTTTCCTATTTATGTTCGATACGTTTGCCAATGCACACTTTTAATTGTTAATATCTTTAAATTTTTATTAGTATTAAATATAAAAATTTCACTGTATTAAAGTACTGATAAATATGAATCCAACGAGATCATTCATGACTATGTTTGATATTATAGATTAGACGTAAATTAGTAATCAATCGCTTACCGTGAACAGTACCGAAAGTTAAATTAGGAATCGTTTAACGGGACGGAGTGAGTAGTGTATATGTGATGTGACTAGGCTCAGCCAGCACTTTCGAAAAAGTATAACAAAACATTACATGCAAGTAGAAGGAACTACTTGCTAAAATATTATATATATATAAAAAAACTACTTGCTAAAATCACGGACACTTGCCTACATTGTATCGGGACAATTTTATAAAAAATTGTTGTATTCGTTGTCTATTGCTTGCAACACAACAACAATTATTCAGGGTATATTTGGTATTGCTGTTGCTGACAAGACAGCAACAACAGCTTTTCGCTGAAAAACAGTTAAAAAATTGTTTGGTAAAATTTAAAAACGTCTTTTCGGAAAAGTGCTTTAGAGAAAGTAAGTCCCCTACTTTTCAGCTGTTGCGGGAAGCAGATGCTGATTTCACCATCAAACCTTATCAAAATCATCATTATTTTTAATTTTTTGCATCAACACATATACGTATCAAAAAATTACCAAACAATAATCTGATTTTTACAACAACACTTTTTTCAGCAGCACTTTTTGTAACAGCACAATAATTTTTAACAGTAATCTGAAACAGAGCCTTAATGACTTATAAGTCCGCAACAACGATTATTTATCAACTCAAATTATAAGTTGAATATATAATTTATTAGCTGATAAGTTGAATATTGGTAACGACAAACTTTTTTTCAATTTTTTTATTTTTTATTAATTTTAGTTTTTAATTTTAAAAAAATTGATAATCCAACTTAAAATATAAGAATTAAATAATTATATTTAAAAATTATTTATTTTAGTCCACATAAGTAAAAGAATTCTGAATTATTAGTAAAATTATTCAAACACTATTATAATTTATTTGATAAGTTAACTTATCATTCATCAACTTATCATTATAAGTCATTTATCCAATTTAAATTATAAATTACTTATTTTAAGGTTTTTCAAACCAGCACAAAATATGATAGTCTAGTGGTCTTGAAATTACAATTAGACAAAAAAAAATGAAATTAAACGATAACAATCGTTAATTATTTTAGTTTTATCATTCAACTTGCTCTAACCAAACATCCATTTAGTCTGAGTTGCATGTGTTACCTCAAATTTTGTTACTTATCGATTCAAATTTAGGGAAATGTTATTTTCAGAGCAAGTTTTTTGTTTCCCGAGCAAGAACAGAGTGAAAATACTAAACTGTACCATACATTTACGATAAACATATTCTGAAAAGATTAATACAAGGATAATTCGATAATTTCGCATTCCATTGCTTTGGAAACAAAAAAAAAGCTCAGGAATTAACATTTCCCCAAATTTATTGACAATGGTATGTGTTACCTGCCCTCTACTATTACAAATTCTCAGCAGTACAAAATAATGATTTCGTTTATACAGATAATTGGGCACACGTGGAAAATGGATGATGACACAAATCGAATGGTTTCCGTTAGGAATCGCTTTCCGAACGTCATGATTTTGACTTGACCAAACTAAGGTATTATATAATCTAGCTTTATGAAATAACGGCTTCTCTCATTGCTTTAAATACCACTCTCTAACCCTTTTTTCTTACAACTCCCAACCAAAAACACAAAGTAGTCTCTCTCTCTCTCTCTCTCTCTCTCTCTCTCTCTCTCTCTGTCTCTCTCCCTCTCTCTCTCGGGATTTTATTGAGCTACAGAGTACTGCTTTCTGTCTTTAAATTAAACACATTGCGTGAACAAGAAGTCTGGAATTTTTGCTACATCAGCTCAGCTATATATTATAGCGGAAGTTGCAGGGCTAGTTAGATTGTGAAATATTAAAAAATGGGAAAGCTAGAGTTTCATAATCACAAGCTTCAGAAAAATAGAGATAGAGTTGAAGCTGTTCTTCATCTCCTCAAGAAACAAGCTCCTCTCTCCCTCAAACAGGTCTCTCTCTCTCTCCCTACCCTCTCTCTCTCTCTCTCTCTCTCTCTCTCTCTGCTCTCTCTGCTCCCTCTCTCTCTCGCCCTCTCTCTCTCTCTCAGTGCATGAAATGGGCTAGCCGTGATTGCAAACCTAAATATGTTGTAAAAACCAAAATTTGGATTAACACAGATATACTGATTTGCAGGAGAAGTATTGCAGTAGCAGGTGCATAGAGAGATATTTGAAATCAAAAGGAGAGAATGTAAAAAAAGCTGCCAAGCATTTAAGGGCTTGCCTTTCTTGGAGGGAGAGCATTGGCATTGGTACAACTTCATTCTTCTTGTTTGATATAAAGTATCTTTAGTAAAGCAGTACCCTTATCAAATGTACACTTATCTGCTTTATTTTGTTTGGTTGCACACTAATATAGCTGGAATCTTGCTTTTTTCCTTTTTCTCCTGTCTTACGTCTCAATGTACCTTAAAATACGTGTAAAATTCAAAACGGAGAAGTAAATAGCGAATAAATGAAATGTGATAATTCATTGTTCATTAATCGTTGTGATTCGTGGAAGTGCAGAGAATTTGATAGCTGATGAGTTCTCTGCAGAGATTGCTGATGGTGTAGCTTATGTCTCCGGCTTCGACGATAACTCTAGGCCTGTTTTGGTACAGTCCCCTCCTCTATATATTTTCTCGATACATAATATAGCATCGTCGTTTAGGTATACGAGTACTCTAGTAGTAAGAATTTGAACCCATGACCTCCTTGTGTTTCCTCAGATTCTCCGAATCAAGCAAGACTACCACAAGTTTCACTCGCAGAAAATGTAAGTTTATAGTCACTGTTAGTCACTGCAGTTGTTTGTCTGCATGTACAAACTAGTACTTTTCGAATTTCGAATGCATATATGATAAATTTGATTAATTTTATAGGTTGACTCGTCTGGTGGTATTTACACTTGAGGTTGCAATAGAAAGCATGGGAAAAAATGTGGAGCAATTTGTGCTTTTAATTGATGCAAGTAAGTCCAGTTTGTGCTTTAAATTCATGTTCCCTGTATTGAGTAAAATTTTAATTTTAAGGGTACAGTGTACAATCATTAAATATCCCTGTTCTTGGGCTGTTCTGGAGAGAGAGAGGGAGAGGGAGAGGGAGAGGGAGAGGGGGCGAGAGAGAGAGAGAGAGGGAGAGAGAGAGAGGGAGGGAGGGGGAGAGAGAGAGAGAGAGAGAGGGAGAGAGAGAGAGAGAGAGAGAGAGAGAGTAACATTTTTCTCAAAATTAAAGGATCATGTACTATACTACATTGAGTAGAATCTCGATAAATAAATATTCTTGAACTGAATAACGTCAAAAGATTAACATATTCTTTCCGCTCTCAATTTTACTGTAACAGGCTTTTTCAGATCAGGCTCAGCATTCATGAACATGGTGCTTGTTACTCTGAAGATCATAGCTGACTATTACCCTTCTCGTCTTCATAAGGCCTTTGTCATTGATCCTCCTTCCATCTTCTCTTATCTTTGGAAGGTAATTACTTTTTACTTTTCGACTGTACGGTAATTTTTGTATTTTAGTTATGATTTTAAACACTGTGACATGTAATGCAGGGTGTGAGGCCATTTGTTGAGTTGTCTTCACTTACTACAATTGTTTGCTCACTCGAATTCGAAGATTCGATGGAGTTCAGCGATCTCACAGCGTATCCCCGGGCCTCATCGTTCCGATTTAACCCTTCTTCAGTACTATCAAATGTGAAGATCGGTTCTTGTTCCTCGTCTCGATTCTCGTTCACCGTGGCACATCACTTTGACTCCGTTAAGCCTTGGTACCTCAATTTCGGTGACACGTCAACATCCAAAGTAGGTCCCACCAACGCGACATTGGTGGGTCCAGCACTGACGTCAGCAGCCAATGCCAGGTCATTCTCATTCACGTCACCAACCGCCAGGGCGCCACGTGGCAACATCGACAAAGTCGCGAGGAAGAGCTTTTATCCATCCACACCATTGCCACAAAAGACTCAAGCATTTGATCACACAAGTATCAAACAGCCAAGGACACCTAAGCCTTCATTTCTCCAGTCACCAGCCATGTCATTCTTCACTAGTAAAAAGGAGTGCCACGTCAGCAAGGCCGACAAATGTCGCGAATCGTTCTCCATGTTCTTGAAGTTCTATAGGCGCCCTTACGATGAGATGGCTTATCGGTCTAAAATGAGGCCGCCACTAGGAGGCCTCATCTCCATCATCTCTCCTCAGCTTCGACGTCGACACGTGTCAATCTCTCAACGGTTCTGATTCAAGAAAACGGCCAATGTGAATACTAGTATATTATTAATTTATTTTTTGGGACTTATTTCAAAAGGAATTGCATGTTTTGTGGTCGTATTAAATTTATTTATCCAAATCTCTAGAGTGCATCGAATTTTGATCAACAATGCGTAATAGAATGCTCTAAGCACAAGTTAATAAGTTCTTCACCGCAAACATCCCCTTCCCCTACTAGACATCGGTCCTTGGACATCGGTTGCTCAGACGACCGATGTTAAAGTTATTTTAGGCATCGGTTATTTTTAAAACGATTTTACTGCTAATACTAGATATCGGCATTTTTTATATAGTAACCGATGTCTAAGTTGTTTTTTCTAGTAGTGTTCAGACAAAGGAACTGCATTGTTATCTTGTCCGATGCTCTCAAGCTTTCCACGAACAATGAAAACCATCTTATCAATTAGACCTCGATGAACAAAGATTCTGCTTCCTTTTACATATGTTTTTAGCCTCATTTTTTCCTTAATGGCATCTAAGACAGACTCATTTATCAAAGCAACAACTGGGATTTGAAGCATGTACAGCAAGTAAAACTAGTTAGGCTCCGCAGAATAATAAGTATTTTGGTCATAGTTGAGTTAACCTCTATGCACCTGCTATCCTGATTAACATATAGCGGAAAGAATGTCAGTATGTCGAAAAGAGATGTAAAGAAAAACAATAAAATGAGAAATTTGTTCCACTTTTGAACACTTTTAGCATAAGGATGCATGACCCTGCCTGGAACATACTGAATCAGCGATGAAGAAGTTCTCCAAGCCCCGGTATTTGCATCTTCATTATGGCTATCAGGAAGCTCATTGTATTGAAATATATTTTCATGTTGTAAATAATATTAGGAAGGATAATATTTAAATAGCTTTTTAGTATTTTTGGCGGGAAAGTTAGTTACTAGAACAGGATATTATATATATTTTTAGGCTTTCATTGTAACAGAGGAGAACAGAGAGTTTATTGAGCATCAATGAACAAACAAATATTTTTCTCAATTTCAGTCTAAGATGGAGAAGAGTCTCCATCTTCTCATGGTATCAGAGCAGTGAAGATCATCTTGATCTCCGTTGCATTTTCATCATTTCTTCTTGTTACATTTCTGTTTCAGATTTTTTAGTTTGTTCTTTATTGAAAATCCAAACGAATTGTTTTTAGATTTGTTTTAGTTTCGCTCTTATACATTCATCAGATTCAAGACTAATTGTGTTCTTGTTTTGATCTTGAGTTTGTTTCTTCCTTGATTTGTTCAGTGTTCGTCTTTAAATTTTACAAAATTTCTCTCAGACCTTTTATCAAACACTTATGGCGCAATCTGAATCTTCATCTCAGACTTATGCTCCCAGCAATAATACGGCGATCAATTATAATGATCCGTATTTCCTTTCTTCTAATGACAATTCTAATGCTCAATTAGGTCAGATCATCTTTAATGGAAACAATTATGTCAACTGGAATCGTAGTGTTATGTTGGCTCTTGGCGCGAAGAATAAGACCGGTTTCATTGATGGAACTTTGCTTCGTCCAGCAGATGATTCTCCTGATTTGCAGAAGTGGATTCAGAATGATTACATGGTTACAGGTTGGATTCTGTTCTCAATTGATAAGTCTATTGCTGAAAGTTTTATTTTCACTCCATCTGCGAGAGCATTATGGCTTGAAATCAAAGAAAGGTATGGACATTCTAATGCGCCTCAATTGTATGAATATCACAAAACTTTGATGTCTATTGCTCAGAATGATGATTCTATTGTTGATTACTATAATAAGTTGAAGAAAGTATGGGATCAGTTACAAATTCTTGAGCCATTTCCTGATTGTACTTGTGGAGCAATTACTAAGTGTACTTGTGGCTTAATGAAGAAGATTATTGAGTCAGATCAGTTGAGTAAATTGATACAGTTCATTGTTGGATTGAACAAGTCTTTTGATCAAGCAAAAATCAATATCTTAAGTATGGATCCTTTACCTTCCGTCAACAAAGTTTATCATATGTTACAGCAGATTGAGAGACAAAACTCAATCATTAATTCACAATCTGTTAAAATGAGTGTCTTGTTTACTGCAAGAAATATTCCATCTCAGTTTGGATCCAAGTTTTCTGGTTCACAATTCACTGGACCACAGAGAAAAGATATGAAGGATTCCAGGAAGAATAAATTGGACAGGTTCTGTGATTTTTGCAAGATGAAAGGACATGTTAAAGAGCAATGTTTCAAGATTATTGGTTATCCTGATTGGTACAAAGGCAAATTTCCAAATCAACAGGCTAATTCTAAAAATTCTGATCAAAGGTTTGCTGGGAATGTTCAAGAGTCTTCTGCTGGTGTTCTTGGACATTCACCTCTGGATTTGACTACTTCTCACTCAAATGATTTTGATACAATTGCTGGTTCCTCTAATGTTGATTCTCAAGGAAATAACTCAGTTCTTTATAAGGAGTTTCTCAAGTTCATGCAGCTAAATCAACATTTCACAAATTCTTCTGCAGCTGAGTCTTCTTCGATTAACTTTGCAGGTACCTTATCAGCTTTTTCTGCAAATACATTTCAATTGTTCAATGATAAGCATGTTTGGATAATAGATACTGGTGCTAGTGATCATATGGCAACTCATTTAGATATTTTTTCTTCAACACAACCTCTATCTCAACCACTTACAATTGTTTTGCCAGAAGGTACCCTTAAAACAGTTCATACTGTGGGAACTGTTATCTTAAACAATCAAATTACTCTGTCAAATGTTTTTTACATTCCAGAATTTAAACATAATCTTCTATCATTAGCAAAGCTTCTTGATCAACATCATTTAATTGCTAATTTTCAAACCTCTTCCTGTTATTTCCAGGACCTTACAACTAAGCAAATCAAGGCTATAGGCATAAGGCATGGGGGTCTATATAGATTTCTTTCTGATATGTCTTCTATTTCTGGTTCTATTAGAAACAATTCTGGTTCTTTTGAACAAGATGCTTTAGCATCTTCTTTCCAATGTAATGTTTCTTCTGATTTGTTACATGCTCGTTTGGGACATATGTCTGTATCAAAATTCCATCATTTGAATGATATATCTTTTGACAAGAATACTAATAATATTTCTGATTGTGAATCTTGTATTCTCGCAAAACATCATCAGTTGCCTTTCACTGCATCTAGTTCTATAGCATCAACATGTTTTGATTTGGTACACATTGATCTTTGGGGGCCTTATAGAACCCCTTCCTTTTCTGGAGCTTCTTATTTTTTGACAATTTTAGATGACCATACTAGAACAACTTGGACACATTTGGTGCATACTAAGTCACAAGTTCCAGATATAATTTCTGCTTTTCTATCATATGTTGATAACCATTTTCATAAGACTGTTAAGAAAATTCAGAGTGACAATGGAACAGAAATTGTTCAACATTATTGTCATACCTTGTTTGCTTCTAAAGGAATTGTACATCAAACTAGTGTGGCTGGGGTTCCTCAACAAAATGGCAGAGTTGAGCGCAAACACAGACATTTGTTAGATACTGCAAGGGCTATCAGATTTCATGCAAATTTGCCTATTAAATTCTGGGGAGATTGTATCTTAGCTTCTACATATATAATCAATCTCATGCCCAGTTCTGTATTGTCTTGGAAATCTCCTTTTGAAGTTCTTATGCAGAAACCACCTGATTATTCTAGGTTAAGAGTTATAGGTTGTTTGTGTTATGCTAGGCTTCACACTTCTGACAAGCTTGCTCCTAGAGCTTTTAAATGCATACTTCTTGGTTATCCATATGCAAAGAAAGCCTACAAACTTTATGATCTTGATAACCACAGAATTATTATCAGTAGGGATGTAATTTTTAAGGAACATATTTTTCCTTATAAACAACCAATCTCTGAAAATATTTCTCATAATATTCCTTTTTCATCTGTTGATCTTTCAACAGAATCAACTGACTCTATTCCTCCTTTTCCAGACCTCTCACATGGTTCTGATTCTGATAATTCATATTCATCACCTATTTCTCCTTCTAATTCCTTTTCACATCAAACCAATCCTATACAACCTCTTTCTACTACTATTGTGGACATTGCTGATAATGCAACTATACCTTTAAGAAGGTCTACTAGAGCAGTGGTTTTACCTCAGAAATACAATGACTTTCTTCTTTCCAAATCTATTCAACCTCCTGATAGATCTATATCTACTTCTCAGGCTTTTAATGTCTTTATACAACCCGAATTGTCTAGTTTTAGCTCGGCATATTTGACTACTTTATCTCAGGTTTTATCTGTCCATGAACCTACTTGTTATTCTCAAGCACAACATGATCCTAGATGGGTTGACGCCATGAATTCAGAAATACAGGCTCTTGAGAAAAATCATACATGGGATTTAGTTTCTTTGCCCTCTGAAAAATCTACTATTGGCTGTAAATGGGTATACAAGGCAAAATTTAATCCAGATGGTACATTAAATAAATGCAAAGCCAGATTGGTTGCTCGGGGTGATAAACAGATAAAAGGGAAGGATTACAAATATACTTTTAGTCCAGTAGCTCGTTTTACTACTGTTAGAGTCTTAATTGCTCTTGCTGCTTCTAAGGATTGGGAAATTCATCAATGTGACATTGATAATGCATTTCTGCATGGTTATGTAGAAGAGGAGTTATACATGGTTCCTCCTCCAGGTTATAGTGTTCAACCAGGATTAGTTTGTCGATTGAGAAGGTCTATATATGGTCTAAGGCAAGCTGCCAGGGCATGGAATGTTGAGCTATCTAAACATCTGATTCAGATTGGTTATACACAATCTAAACAGGATTATTCTATGTTCACAAAAACTGAATTGAATGGCGATTTTACTGCTATTGTGGTGTATGTTGATGATCTTTTGATCACTGGTAACTCTTTGACACAGATTAAGTTTGTTAAAAAATCTCTTCATGAAGCTTTTACAATCAAGGACCTTGGTCATTTAAAATATTTTTTGGGGATTGAAGTTACTAGAACTTCTTCAGGTATTCTTCTAAATCAGAGAAAGTACATTTTAGATCTCTTGAAGGATTTTAATCTTGAAGAATGCAAGGCTGTTTCTGTTCCTTTCCAAAAAAATTTACATTTAAGTACTGCAGATACACCTTTGTTGCCTGATCCTGAACCATACATGAGACTGGTTGGTAAACTGTTATACTTAAACATGACAAGACCTGATATTTTTTATTGTGTTCAACAATTGAGCCAATTTTTGAATACTCCTGCGCAATCTCACTTTCAAGCTGGTTTACATGTGCTGAAATATCTTAAAGGTACTGTAAACATGGGGCTATTTTATCCATCCAAGTCTGATCTTTTGCTCCAAGGCTATTGTGATGCTGATTGGGGCAATTGTCCTTTCACTGCAAAATCTTTGTCTGGCTATGCCATTTTCTTGGGAAAATCTCTCATTGCCTGGAAAACAAAGAAGCAAAAAACAACTTCCAAGAGTACTTGTGAAGCAGAGTATAGAAGCATGAGTTACACTACAAGTGAGCTTATTTGGCTGCAGGGTTTACTTTTAGATTTACAGATTACTGTTCCTCTTTCAATTAATTTGTTTTGTGATAACACTGCTGCTCAATACATTGCTGAAAATCAAGTTTTTCAGGAGAGAACAAAACATTTACGAGTTGACTGTCACTTCATTAGAGACTATGTTGACAATGGTTTTTTGAAGATTCTTCATGTCAAGACTTCTCTTCAGCTGGCAGATCCTTTTACCAAGGCACTGAATCATGACCAACTTCAATTTTTCTGTTCCAAGCTTGGCCTTGTCTTTCAACATCCTCGTCCAGCTTGAAGGGGGGATATTGAAATATATTTTCATGTTGTAAATAATATTAGGAAGGATAATATTTAAATAGCTTTTTAGTATTTTTGGCGGGAAAGTTAGTTACTAGAACAGGATATTATATATATTTTTAGGCTTTCATTGTAACAGAGGAGAACAGAGAGTTTATTGAGCATCAATGAACAAACAAATATTTTTCTCAATTTCAGTCTAAGATGGAGAAGAGTCTCCATCTTCTCACATTGGCTTCAGGAGGGCTCACTGGAATTATAACAGATGCTTCATTGTGGCTATCAGGAAGCTCATTGGCTTCAGGAGGGCTAATATATGGCCGATAACATCAGATTTTAGTAGAAAGGGGTAAGACTGATAGCATTGACTTCGAGAAAGAACACAGACTGAGACCGTTAACAACTTCAATAGTTTATTTGTAGGAAAATGAAAATACTGATCATTTATATCTGAA
The DNA here is from genome assembly GCF_009905375.1 of Apium graveolens. Classification (NCBI taxonomy): domain Eukaryota; kingdom Viridiplantae; phylum Streptophyta; class Magnoliopsida; order Apiales; family Apiaceae; genus Apium; species Apium graveolens. Next base: position 196,836,677 of record NC_133647.1, read on the forward strand.
CTGCACATTATGTGTCCTTTCACCAGGGACGGATCTTTTAACAATCATTCAGTCACATTTTCCTATATCTCTAAACAAGTTCAATACGACTTACTGCGTGAATGACTCTTTGGGTAAAAGGCCAGAGTAAAACCTAAAGACTTCCTCCAGGTCTGCAGCTCGGAGTGTAAATGCTTCTACATTTGTTAAACATCAGATTTTTGTGCCATGGAGGACAACTGATCATTTATAGATTCTAGTGGACAAGGGTGAAAACTTAAAGCATTGATCTGAGACAGTTAAACAACTTTATTCTATATAGCAGAAAATTTTGCTGGAATGGAAGAATGAGATGCCATGCACTTTGACAAGGACACTTCACTTGATAAGTAACTTCCATGGCACATATTGCTCATTTAACAGATGCTGAAAGATTACTAGTAAAGTGAAGAATAAGTTCTGCTTGTCCCAAGTATCTTTAGCATCTTCTAATGAGCACTATGGAACTTCTGGTGATTGGAGTGAAAAGAGTTCACTGGAATTGATATTTGATGAAACGCTATGCATCGATACCTTATCTTCATTTGCAAAGCATCTTACCATCTATTGCTCAGTAGCAGTCATGATCATAGTCAAAGAGAACTTCCACCACAGAGAGAGCTGGTGTCTGATTATCCAGCTAATAGCAGTCACGATCATAGTCGAGAGAACTGTAACCACACAGAGCTGGTGTCTGATTTCCAGCTAATAGCAGTCACGATCATAGTCGAGAGAACTGTAACCACACAGAGCTGGTGTCTGATTTCCAGCTACAGTAATAAGATGAAGAACTTGTTCCACTTCTGAACAGTTTTAGCATGAGGATGAATGACCCTGCCTGGAAAAAATTGAGACAATGAAAAAAAAGTTCTCCTTACCCAAGCCTTAACATTTTCATAAGGGCGATCAGGGAGCTCATTTCCGTCTGGAGAGTTTACCGGAATGATTACGGATGATGGCTTTCTGGACATAAATCTTACAACCTGACCATTTTCATTTTCAGCCATTTTTACACGTGTAGGTGATATCAGATGAGCGATACCAAAGATTCAAAAACAAAGAATGATCAACTGACGTAGAGAAAAAGGGCTAAAACTGAGAGCATCGACTTGAAAAAGAACACAGAACGAAACCGTTAACTTTTTTAGTTTATAAATAGGAAAATTGCAGGAAGGAGGATGAAACTCTCTTGACGCTTGACCACAACATGATAGAATCATTCAACTCAATCTACCACAAATGTAAATTTAAAATGCCAACTAATGCTGCAAGTTTACCAGAAAACAAGAATATACTTTTCAATATCGAATTAAAACTTAGGAACACCTTGTGTGAGGTAGTTGGAACTTGGAAGGGCCATTGTACAACATATGAATAATTATATTTATACTTTGTACCTTTGCTTGATGTATTTTACATTCTGATTAATCTCTAGGGGAAAGAGGCGAAAACTGAGACAAATGACTTCAAAATAATTAGAACAAGCAAGAGTTCAACAAATTTTTACAACTTCTGGGAACATCATATAATGATTCACCTTCAATCAACCACGAATACGTTAGAATGTAGCACACTATCAAGAGTACAACTTTAATATGATTTACTGCGCGAAAGAATCTTTGGGTAAGCAGATTCATTCATAATGGCACCTTGTACTAGAGGATTGTTGATCCGAAGCCCAGAGTAAAAACTGAATACTTCCTCCAGGTCTGCAGCTCGGAGTGTAAATACTTCTACATTTGTTAAACATCTAACAGTCCTCTTGCTTAGCAATTTCTGTCCTGGAATCCTAAATTTTTGTCCATCTCTATTCAGAACATAATGCTCTAGGCACAATGTAACAAGTTCTTCAATAGAATACCTGCAACAAATATGTTAATAATAATAATCCCCTTCCTTCTTGAAGCGTTCAAAGGATTCGTCCAAGCAATTTGTTGAAGTCATCTCCCAAGCTACTTTCTTCAATGAGGGCGCGCCCTAACATTTCTATGTGTTGGTGCCACCTCAAGAAATCAATCAAAATCCCTTTTCCATACAACTTGAGGGCGCGTCTTCTGCACTCATAACATATAGGGCGCGTCCTTGAGTTCAAAGTTTCCTTTATTCATATCAGTCTGAGGGCGCACCTTGAGCCTCCAAGGCACTCCTAACCCATACTGCATAGAGAACGCGCCCTTACATTTCTAGGACTAAAGGGCTTGCTCTATCCTTCTTTTATTATAGGCATGAATATCTCATCTTCATCTTTTGACCCGCTTTTGACCCGAATAATGCTTGTACCAAATTTTGGGCATAACAACTATCCCAAATTACATATGCTATTGAAAATGGGATTGAAATTTTTAGTCTTCTCCATTTCTTATGGAAATTTGTACAAGCCTTAAAAACACAGGGCGCGCCCTTTCAATAAGGCGCGACCTTGAAAGTTAAGGAGCCTTTTTTCTCGGGAATAACAAACATCGTGATTGACGTGATATAACAACTGTCACACGTCTTTTTCAGCTATAAATACCAATTTTTTTCACTTTGTGTTTTTGTACTTTACCATTTTCACTCACTCTCTCTCTAAAAAGATTCACAACGGTAATCATCCCGTCCTCCTAATCCATTCATCTTACTCATCTTCTTCAAAGATATGAATTATCTTCTCTCTTTTTCCAATTTTATTAATCAAATCTGCCATTTTTTTAAATGACTGTTCGTTTCGTATTGGTGTGTTCTTCATATTTGTTTTGTGTGTGTGTGTATATATATCGTATGTATTATTTAGATCCGTAATCATAGGATTTCAAAATTTAAATTCGTATTTTTGGAATTTCAACCGTTACTCTAATTGTCATCTGTGCCTAGTTCGGATTTAGGACGCGCCTTGAAGGGCTTCCATGAGATTTACTTTAAGTTTATGTTACATATAACTGATCACTATTTTAATCAGGGTTCGTCATCTTATTAAGGCGCACCATCTTACTATGCACCTCTTCTATTAGGCGCTCGTTTCAATAACATGTTAAGCAGGGCACGCCATTACTCTTTAAGGTGTGCCTTCTCTTTTTCATGTTCCTTTATAATCTTTTATTTCTTCTATGGACGCGCCCTCAACAGATTCTTTCATTTATTCTGACAGCTGGAAGACGAGGGCGCGTCCTCTCTCTTTCACCCTTTCAAAGACTTTATCACCAAACTTGGGATATACTCTCCCCCAAATACCTATTTCAAACCAGATTTTCCAGGCATTCATAGAACTGCTGAATTCTTAGAACGGGTAGCGTGTCTTATTCAGGATTTCAAAGAAGGCAAACTCATGACGAAATCTCCAAACTCATCTTCTTTAGACAATCTCCCTTTGGCTCCAAAAAAGAGAAAGAAGAAATTGATTTCGAAAGAGAGATCACCAGCCCATGTTGACAGATATCTAGATGACTTGCTCGAGTAATTAAACTCATATAGATATAGAGGGGTAGAGATTGGGGTAAATGTAGGATCTGATCCTTCAAAAGTTTCTTATAAATCCAGTTCCCCTAGCCTGTCTCCTCAATCATCACCGGGCACACCTATTTCTCCGGATACCGAGGGCGTGCCTAAAGAGGATTCCCCTGCTATGCGAGACGAGATGATTTTTTTTGATGAAGATACTTATCAATTCTCAAATTCTCCAGAGCCTTCGCCCGTCCCTTTCGAGCATTAGGAGAATTCTGACAGTGAAGTCGATTTTGATTGGAGCAAGTATGAGCAATACACTGAAGCAGTGAAGAAACGTTTTAGAAAGGAGCAAGGAAAGTTGTGGGATTTCGTCTAGTTGCTCAGATGAACAGTTGGAATGGTTAATGAAATTTTATGATATGGAAGGAATGTGAGCGCGCCCTTTGAGCATGATGCGCCCTCACATTTTCAATTATGGGAAAAATTTCAGAATTCCCAGAATGGTTACCAGCCCGAAGTTGATCTCGCTGGGTGTGGGCACGCACTTACATCCCTACCTTAGGGATGTAACTGAATTGTATGACTTGACACCCCTTCAATTGTCACCAAACAGCTACAAGCTCGTATTAGCTTTGTTTATTTTTTACATAGATTTGAACTTTCCTCAGCCAACCATGGAAGAAGTGAGCCACTTCTTTAGTCTTTGTAAATCTGATCATGGCTACTATTCCTTAGTAGTCGATAAACAACACAACAAGAAAGGGTTTTCTTCAAAAAAGTCAGCCACGAGAAGGGGTGGAAAGAGAATTTTTTCTATTTGTACGATGTTCCCAGAATTAGAATTCAATTCAACACAGAACCAAGTAAGGACGCGCCCTAACTTTTTCTTCTTTTATTCTTCCTTTTGCCCTTTCTTTCGTTTATACATTTACCCCTTTTATTTTTCAGAAAAGCCTTCTGTACGCGAGCTTGAGGGCGCGCCTAAAGCTCGTGCAGAGGCTTTGTTAAAGGTTACAACAGAAAGATATGAGGTTTATTAAAGGTTACAACAGAAAGATAGAATTTAAAAACGATGGTTACGAGGTCCAACCTAATGCGAGTCGGGATCCGTTCTGACTTGGTTGGTACCAAATGTAAGTATGTAAAATTTAGGAAAGGTAATCCGATCTCTCTTGTCATAGATGTTGATAGTGACGACGAAGTAGAGGGGGGAGCAGAAGAAATGGAAGATAGTACTTTCCAAAGCGAAACACCATTAGGTTCGAATCGTTTTTTTTGCTCATATTTAACTAAGTGTTGCCTATTAGGTTGCGCCTTCTTGTTAGGACGCATCCTCTTACGACAACTTTCTATCATGTTCTAATCAACATATTCTCTCCGTCTCAAAATAAGTATCGTTTTGATTATGTGTACGTATGTTAAAGATTATAATAGCCTATAAAAAATCAAGATTACAATAGTTGCAAGTAAGATTTACCTAGCATGTCTGAAATGAACAGATGTGTCCAGTAACCAGAGAAGGACTTTCACTAATCATTAAATTTGTTTTTCCTTCATTTTCTCCATGCAAATCTAACACAATTCACTCGAAAACCCTGCTTGGAATGAGATTTCCTCGTATTGACACCTTCAACTAGAGGAGTTCTGAACAGAAGCTTAGAATAAAAACTGAAGACTTCCTCTATATCTGCGACTTGGACAGTGTATGCTCGAACATTTGTTAAGCATGTTACTGTCCTATTGCTTACCAATTTGTGTGCTGGAATCCTTAATGTCTTTCCATTTTTATTTAGAGCAGAATGCTCTTGGCCTAATTTAAAAAGTTCTTCACCGCAAACGTCCCCTTTGGACAAAGGAACTGCAATTTTATCTTCTCCAACGCTCTCAAGCTCCCCTCCAGCTATGAAAAATGTCTTGTTGATTAGACATCCGCGATCCAAAAGTTTACTTCCTTTGATACACGTTGTTTGTTTCATTCTTTCCCCAATGGCATCCAAGGCGGGATGATCCCTCATAGCAAGAATTGGGAATTTCTTGACAAATAACTTGAATAGATGTCGACGAATATCTCTTTGAAGGTCTTGGGGTAGATTCTCCAGTAACGCAAGTTCATTTATACCTCTGGTGGCAGCATAATGATAACGTTCTGATTCACGCACTTGTTTTCTGAGGTTTCCTGGTAACCGACGACGCCTCATCCACACCTCAACTTCAAAATGCCTTACTGACATTTCTAAATACCTTCGTCCGAGGGCTTGAAGAAAGTTCTGCATATCTCCAATGAGAAGAGATAACAATAGAAGACCCGTGGTAGTAATGAACATTGTGAAGAAAATTTCCGATACATTTAAAGTTGGAGTCTGATTTCCAGCCAATGTACTAATCTGCTGGAACCCCCAAAACAGTGAATATATGTATCTCATAGCTCCACTAGGTTCTGTGGTAAGATTGACCGCTTGCAAGTAAATCCCATACTTGAAACCGCCTGGACTAAAACAAGCAGTAGCGTTGTTGTTGTCCTCCCACCTATTCCATGAAGTTGGATCATATCCGGATCTCCCAATTTCATTTCCGTGCCCACAATAAACATATTTGTAGCACCAAAACTCACCACAGGCATTTCTAAGACATTGTTTCACCCTCTGCAATGCTAGGAAATACCAGCCTGTACCGATCAAGTGACTACAAAAAACAAACCCGAAAATATTTGAAACACAAAGTGCCCACCATGACTGAAATATGAAGCTTGTAAACCGATAAGCTTGTAGAACTCTATATAACATGGCCATATACTGAAAGACTATGGCTACAGCCAGAAACATTGCTGCACCATGTGCTCCAAAAGACAGGTGTAGCTTTTCGAGTATCAACCACATATACACTTGGAAAAGTGGTAAGACCACAAAGAAGTCGATAAGAAAGTGTCCAGAAAGATATCTGAGAGCTACTCTTTTCGGATGGTCAACTAAGATTCGAGATTTATGAGCAAAATAAGCTAATCTAAAGTTGTGAAGCATATACAACAAGTAAATCAAACCAGTCTGGCTTCGGACAATAATAAATACTTTTGTCAAGGTTTGGTTAACCCCTATGCACTTGTTAACCTGATTAGCGTATAACAGAAAGACGAACAATGAGTCTAAAAGGATAGTAAATAAACACAAGAAGATGAAGAATTTGTTCCATATCCGAACAGTTTTAGCATGAGGATGAATGACCCTGCCTGGAAAAAATTGAGACAATGACGAAAAAGTTCTCCTTACCCAAGCCTTAACATTTTCATAAGGGCGATCAGGGAGCTCATTTCCGTCTGGAGAGTTTACTGGAATGATTACTGATGATGGCTTTCTGGACATAAATCTTACACCCTGACGATTTTCATTTTCAGCCATTTGTAAATGTGCAGGCGATAGTATCAGATGAGCGATACCAAAGATTCAAAAACAAAGAATGATCAACTGACGTAGAGAAAAAGGGCTAAAACTGAGAGCATTGACTTGAGAAAGAACGTAACCGTTAACTCTTTTAGTTTATAAATAGGAAAATTGCAGGGAAGGGAGGATGAAGCTCTCTTGACATTTGACCACAACATGATAGAATCATTCAACTCATTCTACCACAAGTGTAATTTTAAAATGCCAACTAACACTGCAAGTTAACCAGAAAACAAGAATATACTTTTCAACGTCAATGAAAAGCCCATCTCTTCCCAACTTGCATTAAACATTCACCTTGTGTGAGTAAAAACTGAATACTTCCTCCAGGTCTGCAGCTCGGAGTGTAAATGCTTCTACATTTGTTAAACATCTAACAGTCCTCTTGCTTAGCAATTTCAAGTAGATTATCCATTAGCATTAATTCATCAACACCTCTGGTGACAAGCCAATTATACGTTCTGATTAACTAACATCCCTTTTAAGTTCCTCTGAGAACTGCCGATGCCTCATCCACTGCTCAACATCCAAACCCCTAACCGACATTTCTAACTTCCTCCGTCCCAGAGCTTGTAGAAAGTTCTGTATATTTCCGATTAAAAGAGAGAACAGCAAAAGACCTGCAGCAGTAACAAACATAGTAAAGAGAACTTCCTCAACAAAGAAAGAACAATTTTTGCATGAAGATTCTGTTAGAATTTCAAACTCTTTTAGATTCATTATTAATATAATTAACTTCTTGGAGTAATATGAATGAAAGAAAATAAGAATCACATTAATAGTAATACAGCTATGGAGTTGAAGGTGCATGCATGAACTAGTTGGAGAAATCAATGAGAAAGAATCACTGCAGCTGTGAAATTTCAAAAGAACAAAAAAAAGTCAAAGAAGGTGGCTATCTAGAAGAATTATTAGTAGAAATGTAAAGCTGGAACCTGGTTGTTAATTAATTATCCCATGAAAAATGGTGGTCTGTAGTTTGACAATCTTTAGGAGCCTGCATGGTAATCTGGTCATACTAGAAGATAAAATTGTTACTGATCGGATAGTCTAGTTTGTAGGCCCTCTCTGTAATATTATGTACTAAGTGAATTGTAAGAGTAAAAGAAAAGAGCTGTAGCTCCAGAGAGATAAAAAGGCTGAAGCCTGCGAAAGAAAATCTGTTGTATGCTCTATTTAATATATATACAAAGTACGTTGAGTGTGAGTTTTATTATCAAAATAATATAAACATACAACATGTGTTCTTGAGTCAAAGAAGTTGTGTAAAGCCCATTCACGTTTCCAACAAGTGGCATCAGAGCTAAGGTTCCATTCGTGAAAAATGGCGACGATGGTGCAACCACAAATCCCGAAATTGACGGCAACAAATTACGGGAACTGGAGTATCCAAATGAAGGTGTTACTCGGTTCATACGATAATTGAGATATTGTTGAAAGTGGTTATGACGAGCCCGTAGATGCTACCACTGAAGTGGCCCTTTCAAATGCGGAGAAGATGATTTTGAAAGAGACCCGGAAAAAAGATAAAAAGGCGTTATATACAATTATTCAAGGAGTTGACGAATCAACCTTTGAAAAAATTTCAAATGAAAAACGGCGAAAGAAGCATGGGAGATTCTGCAAAAATCATTCCAAGGAGTCGAAAAAGTCAAAAAGGTGCGGCTCCAGGTGTTACGCGGGGAATTTGAAAATTTAAAGATGAAGAATTCAGAAAATATTGGTGAATTTGTTACGCGCTTGAAAGCCGTGACAAACGAGATGAAAAGAAATGGTGAAAGTCTCGATGATGTTCGGGTGATGGAAAAATTACTTCGTTCGTTGACGAGGAAATTTGATTACGTTGTTACTTCTATCGAGGAATCAAAGGACTTGTCCACAATTTCTATTGATGAGCTCGTAGGTTCACTTCAAGCTCATGAGCAGCGGATGAACCAGTATGATGATGCAAGCCATTTGGAAAAGGCGTTGCAAAGTAAGGTGTCTATTGGTGACAGTTCTGGCAGTAGCAGTTCTGCACGTGGAAGAGGTGGCTTTAGAGGTGGCTACCGTGGTGGACGAGGACGAGGAAGGCAATCCTTCAATAGAGGCCATAATTCTGAAGGGAATCGGCCATCTAGTCGTGGTCAAAATTTCAGAGGCCGTGGAAGAGGCGGATTTCAACAACGAGGTGACAAGTCTCAATTTCAATGTTATAATTGTAATAAATTTGGTCACTTCAGTTATGAGTGTAGAGCACCAAAAGTGGAAGAAATGAGTCACTTTGCTGCAGCAAAAGAAGATAAAGACGTTGGAACTGCTATGTTCCTCACTTATAAAGGAGATGAGGAAAACAAGAAGAATGTTTGGTATCTTGACTCAGGGGCCAGTAATCACATGACTGGTCACAAGGAATTATTCACGGAGATAGACGACACCATCAGCGGAGAGGTTACTTTTGGTGACTCGTCAAAGATTCCGGTGAAAGGAAAATGCACCGTCACGATCATGTCAAAGAAAGGTGAAAAGAAATATATAAATGATGTTTATTATATTCCTGTATTGAAAAATAATATTATCAGTCTTGGTCAGCTTGTGGAGAAAGGATATAATATACAGATGCAGGACAATTCCCTCATTATCAGAAATCAAGCTCGGGAATTGATTGCAAATGTGGAGATGTCAAAGAATCGTTTGTTTACGCTTGATATGCAAACAAATATGAAGAAGTGCTTAAAGTCGGTCATTAAAAATGACTCGTGGTTGTGGCATTTGAGATATGGTCATCTTGGATTTTCTGGTCTGAAATTATTGTCAAAGACAAAAATGGTGGACGGTTTGCCAGAAATCAACGAACCAGAAAATTTGTGTGAAGCATGTGTAAAGGGAAAACAACATCGACAAAGTTTTCCCGTTGGAAAATCTTGGAGAGCCAGGAGGCCATTGGAGATTGTTCACACAGATATTGCTGGTCCATTTGATATCTCATCACTTGGAGGTAATATGTATTACCTAACTTTTATTGATGATTTTAGCAGGAAAAGTTGGGTGTATATCATCAAAGAAAAGTCGGAGACTCTTGATAAATTCAAGGAGTTCAAAGCACTGGCAGAAAAGCAAAGTGGTCATTATTTGAAGGTACTCAGATCAGACAGAGGAGGCGAGTATACTTCTAATCTGTTTAAAAGCTTTTGTAGAGCACATGGAATCAATCATCAGTTGACAACGACCTATACTCCTCAACAAAATGGCGTTGCAGAAAGAAAGAATCGCACTATTCTTGACATGGCAAGGAGCTTGGTGAAAGCAAAGCACTTGCCGAGAACCTTTTGGGCCGAAGCCGTTTTATGTGCAGTTTATTTGTTGAATCGTTGTCCAACAAAAAGTGTTAGAAACAAAACTCCAAATGAAGCATGGAGTGGTAGCAAACCATCAGTGGGACATCTCAGAATTTTTGGGTGTATTGCATATGCCCATGTTCCTGATCAGAAAAGAAAGAAGTTGGATGATAAAGGCGAGAAGTGCATATTTACCGGATATGACAAAAGGAGCAAGGCGTACAGAATTTACAATCCCCTGACGAAGAAATTAATCATTTCTCGAGATGTTGAGTTCGATGAATCAGATTACTGGAGATGGAGTGAGGATGAAAGAAAAGTTGCTGGTTTATTTTTCAATGGCGATGACGATGACGGTGATAACCAGAACATTGAAGATGACGGAGATGATGATCAAACTTCTCCACCAAGTCCAAATCAACAAACTCCTGGATCGACACCATCCACGGGAGGAAGCAGCAGCTCAGGGGGAGCACCACGAAAGATGCGGAGTCTGGATAATATCTACGAAGCTACAAGTCCGGTACAAACATCCTTTGATTATTCATTGTTTTGCTTAATGGCTGAATGTGACCCAGTTACATTTGAGGAAGCTTCTGAAGAAAGCAAATGGAACAAAGCCATGGATGAAGAAATTGGCGCAATCAAGAAAAATGATACATGGGAGCTCACAGATCTTCCAGAAGGACACAAAGCAATTGGTGTCAAATGGGTCTACAAGACCAAGACGAATCAAGATGGAGAAGTGGAGAAATACAAGGCAAGGTTGGTGGCTAAAGGCTACAAGCAAAGATACGAAATTGACTATGATGAAGTGTTTGCTCCAGTTGCACGAGTTGACACAATCAGACTTCTTACAGCAATTGCCGCTCAGAATCAGTGGAAGATTTATCAGATGGATGTGAAGTCAGCATTTCTAAATGGTTATCTCGAAGAAGAAGTTTACATCGAGCAACCTCCCGGATATGTTCAAAAAGGCCAGGAAAATAAAGTCTACAAACTGAAGAAAGCACTATACGGGTTAAAGCAAGCCCCGAGAGCATAGAACACAAGGGTTGATGAATACTTCCATAAAAATGGTTTTGTAAAGAGTCCATACGAGCATGCCCTCTATACGAAGACAAATTCAGGGGGAGATATTATGATCGTGTGCTTGTACGTGGATGACATGATCTTTACAGGAAACAACCCTGGTATATTTGATGATTTTAAGAAAGTTATGACTAACGAATTTGAGATGACAGATATTGGTCAAATGTCATACTTTCTTGGAGTCGAGGTGAAGCAAAACAAAGACGGGATTTTTATGTCTCTGAAAAAATATGCAGAGCATATTTTAAAGAAATTCGGGATGGAGGAATGCAAACCAGTGAGCACGCCAGCAGAACCGAGCATAAAGCTCAGAGTTGATTCAACGAGGGAGTCGGTAAATCCGACACTATTCAAAAGTTTGGTTGGAAGTCTGAGGTACCTAACTTTTACTCGTCCAGATATTATGTATGCAGTTGGATTGGATAGTAGGTACATGGAGAAGCCAAAGCAAGATCATTTCATGGCGGCTAAAAGAATTTTGAGATACATAAAAGGTACGCTAGATCATGGCTTATTTTACACGCATTCTCAAGATTCGAAATTAGTTGACTACTCAGACAGTGATTATGGCGGTGATTTGGATGACGGAAAAAGCACATCGGGATATGCTTTTCATATCGGTTTAGCAATATTTTCATGGTCATCAAAGAAGCAACAGACAGTTGCCCTCTCAACATGTGAGGCAGAGTACATGGCAGCAGCAGCATGCGCATGTCAGGCTATGTGGCTAGGCTACATATTGGGCGAGTTAAATCTTGCGAAGAAAGGTCCGGTTAAAATTTATGTGGATAATAAATCTGCAATTTCTCTAGCGAAAAATCCAGTATCACACAGTCGGAGCAAGCACATCAATATCAAATATCACTTCATTCGAGAACAGGTGAACGAGAAAATTGTGGAGTTAGTGCACTGCAAGACAGAAGAAAATTTAGCGGATATATTTACAAAGCCGTTGAAGCCGGACGTGTTCTATAAAATGAAAGAGAAGCTTGGAATGCAAAGTCGAGTTTGAGGGGGAGTGTTAGAATTTCAAACTCTTTTAGATTCATTATTAATATAATTAACTTCTTGGAGTAATATGAATGAAAGAAAATAAGAATCACATTAATAGTAATACAGCTATGGAGTTGAAGGTGCATGCATGAACCAGTTGGAGAAATCAATGAGAAAGAATCACTGCAGCTGTGAAATTTCAAAAGAACAAAAAAAGTCAAAGAAGGCGGCTATCTAGAAGAATTATTAGTAGAAATGCAAAGCTGGAACCTGGTTGTTAATTAATTATCCCATGAAAAATGGTGGTCTGTAGTTTGACAATCTTTAGGAGCCTGCATGGTAATCTGGTCATACTAGAAGATAAAATTGTTGCTGATCGGATAGTCTAGTTTGTAGGCTGTAGTATTAATTAAGGCATGATGTAAGGCATGATGTAAACTCTAAGTCTTAAGCCTATAAATAAGGCACCCTCTGTGTAATATTATGTACTAAGTGAATTGTAAGAGTAAAAGAAAAGAGCTGTAGCTCCAGAGAGATAAAAAGGCTGAAGCCTGTGAAAGAAAATATGTTGTATGCTCTATTTAATATATATACAAAGTGGGTTGAGTGTGAGTTTTATTATCAAAATAATATAAACATACTGCCTGTATTCTTGAGTCAAAGAAGTTGTGTAAAGCCCATTCACGTTTCCAACAGATTCATGACTCCTGGAATACATTTATATATGAAGAAAGAACTCTTCTTGCAGAATTAACTTTAATATGACTTTTTATCCGAGAAGAGAATTAAGAGCTACTTTTTTAGGATCGTAAACTAAGATTCTAGACACGGGATCAACATAAGCCACTCTAAGCCTAAAAAAGACATGATATAAGAAAATGAAATTAGTCAATCCTAGCAGTTGAGACAATACAGCTCCCGCGGAGCTGTTATCAACTATGCAGTTGTTGTCTGGCTCTACGTGCTGCAGAAAGATGAATAGTGTCGGTAACAAGAATGAAAATAAAAATAAGAAAATGAAAAACTCTACTCCAAATTTGAACACTTTTTGAATGAGGATTCATGATCCGCGGATGAGGAGAAGAAACCTTCTCCTAGCCAAATTATTTTCCGCGTCTTCAGAATGACTACAAGGGAACACCTAGTCACTGGAGGCCATAGAGCTCATAGGAATGGATGTTGATGATGCACTAAGACAAAATTATATCTGTTATCCTGCTTCAGCTGCAATACCTATGCAATTGTTATTGTGCTTGGGCTGCAACATAAATATGGATAATGTTTGTGACAGATGTAAAAAAATACAACAAGATAAAGAGTTCACTGCAAACCTAAACACTTTTTGCATGAGAATTCATGAGTCCTGGAATATATCGAAAAATTGAAGAAAGAATTCTTCTACAATTAATTCTAGCATCTTTAAGATGAATGTTAGTGAACTTCTCTAGAAGATTCATTGGAATGACTATTGCTGATGTATTATGCATTGATACCTTAATACTCTCTAATATACTCATTGCTCAAGTTAGAAACCTGAATGAATTTTGGTAAACGGAGTGATAATAAACAATCTTAGAAGAATCCTTCCTATTGTTACCTTGTACATACACAATTATTAACAACTATTTTATCAGATTTTTGACTAATGATTCAGCCGCTTTTTTCTATATCTCCAGGCAAGTTTTAGACGATTTGCTGGAAGCCGCTGCCTGCAAGAAGAATCCTTCCTATTGTTACCTTGTACATGAGAACTCTTAATCAGATGCCCAGAGAAAAGACAGGTAACTTCTTCCAAATCTGCAACTCGGAGTGTGAATGCTTCGACATTTGTTAAGCAAATTACTGACCTATTGCTTACCAATTTGTGTGCCAGAATTTTAGCCTGTTTTCCATCTCTAATCAGAGCATAATGCTCAAGGCTCAACGTAATTAGTTCCTCGCCACAAACATCTCCTTCGGACAAAGGAACTATGTTATTATCTTCTCCGATGCTCTGAAGCTTCCCTTGAACAATAAAAACCATCTTATCAATAAGACCTCCACAAACCAGAACTTTGCTTCCTTTAATATAAATCTTTTGTTTCAGTCTTTCCCTAATAGCATCTAAGATTGGTTCTTCCATTAAAGAAAAGAGTGGAAAATTTTCAACAAAATTGAAGAGGTGTCGACGTATATCTCTTTGAAGATCTTCAGGTAGATTCTCCAATAGCATTAATTCATTCACACCTCTGGTGGCTAGCCAATTATACCGTTCTGATTCACGTATTTGCCTTTTAAGTTCCTGTGGCAACCGTCGATGGCTCATCCACTCCTCAAGATCCAAACTCCTTACAGACATTTCTAAACTCCTGCGTCCTAGAGCTTGGAGAAAGTTCTGTATGTTCCCAATGAGAAGAGAGAATAGCAAAAGACCTGTAGCACCCACAAACATAATGAAGAGAACTTCAACCACAAAAAAAGCTGGAGTCTGATTTCCAGCCAAAGTACTAATTTGCTGAAACCCCCAAGACAGTGAATATAAGTATCTCACTGATAGATTAGATTCTCTCATTAGAAGGACAGCTAACTTATAGATTCCATACTCGAAACCTTCTGGATCGAAACAAGCAGTAACATTGCTGTTGTCCTTCCACTCTTTCCATAATGCTGGTTCATATTTGGATAGATCAAAACTACAAGATATAAAAGTTAAGCAGGACTGGTGAAAACGTGCACCGCATGCATTTATAAGACACTGTGCTACCCTTATGGTTGCAAAGTAATACCAAAATGATCCGACCACATGACTAAAAAGAAAAAATGCGAGAATATTTATAACACACTTTGATAACCATGACTTGCAGACAAAGATGCTTGCAGACTGATCAGCCAACATTGATAGAATTCTACATAACACAATCAAATACTGCAAAATCGATACGACCTCAACTAGACCAGAAAACCCAACTAGATCAAAAGACCATACCCACGTTTCCAGTATGAACCCTAAAATATTTTGGGCAATCGGTAATACCAAGAAAAAGTCAATAATAAAGTATCCAAAAAGATAGTTGAGAGCTACTTTTTTCGGATCATAAACTAAGACTCTAGATTCAGGATCAACATAAGCCACTCTAAAATTCAAAATCATGTGCAGTAAGAAAAATATATTTGTCAGGCCTAGCAGAACAGATACCACAGTCCCTAAGGTGCCGTAACCAGTCCATGAGTTTAAGTAATCAGCTATGCAATTTTCTTCCAGATTTATGCGCTGCATGAAAATGAAGAGTGTTTGCAACAAAAATGCAAATAAAAACACGAATATGAAGAAGTTACTCCAAATCTGAACACTTTTAGTATGAGGATGCATGATCCCTGGTATACATCTATAAAGTGGAGAAAAGATCTTCCTTGCCCAATTATCATCAGCATCTTTGTTATGACTACTAGGGAAGTCCATGACATCGGAGTCCAGAGAGTTCACTGGAATGGAAATAGACGTTGTACAACGCATCAGTACCTGATCTTTCTCTGATACATGCATTTGCTCAAGGTACCAGGTAAGACTTAATTTGGAATGTGACTGATTATGAAGAATCAGCGACGATGACTGTTCATGAACCAAGAGGAGTGAGTGTGTTAAACAGCTTTACTGTAGTTCATTGGCAGAGTTGCATAAATGCTAAACATGTAAACCTGCTCATTATGTAATCATCTACCTCAATCTACTGCTTCTACAATGAAATTTGTTTTTCACATTTGGCAAATTCGTAGGCTATCAATTACCAGAAAACAGAAAAGCCTACTCCTAACCAACTTCCTTCTTGTAACAATCGTCATTTCTGAAAAGCACTTTTTGGAAAAAACATTTTCCTCAGGTTTCATTACAAAATTGGTCTATGTTTTGCCAATCTGTCATCAGTATAAAACAAACTTGAGATTCTGCTTATTATTATGATCAGATACAGACAGGAGCAAGGCTTTGGACAGAGAATCATTGCTTGACATAAAACTAAACATTGCAACAACAATGTCAAACAGGCATGTACAACGAAATTTTAAAAATATTCAGTTCAAAGTTAAGGATTATGTAAAAAAATTGAATGTATTGAACATGACTTTTTATTTCCATTTTTAACAATTGTATATACTCGCAAACCCAATTCTTGAAGACTTAGCGTCTTAAAACGATATGTTCAGAATTCGGATAAAAAGGAACAGGTCTTAAAAGCCTACAAATGTAGCACATGTAGAATCTTTATTCACTACTTATGAGGATTTTGAATGATTCAGTTGCTTTCTCTTGTAACTCCATGCAAGTTTAAGATGATTTGCTGGAAAACCCTGCCAGCAACGAGACTCCTTCCTAATGGTACTGAGGAATCTGGTAACAACAAAGTTTAAGGTTTCTCGCCGGAATTAAGATCTATGATGGTGGTTCTTAGCCGTAAAATCAAGCGGTGTGTGGTGGTTGTGTATTAATCGGTGGCTAAGATTGATTAGGGCAAGTGGTGGCTCCTTTTCAGCTCTCAACTTCTTACCCCTCTCAATGTGCCTACGTACCCTTTATATAGGGATCAAGCATGACGTAGTTTTTGAGGAACAAGAAATCTAACGGGCTTAGACTTCTTATCCCTAGGCCCGGTAGAAGCCCATCCAGAATCCATCTTCCGCTAGCTTTAGGAATGTCCAACTATGAGGCCCAACCGTAAAGGCCCAAGGCTCGTCCATAATCGTATGACTTCACGGATAGTGCATCTCCCTGCGCAAGGATAACACTCCACTACAGCTATCTCCCTTAATTTACGGATGCAGGTATAGCCACGGTTCACCCCAAGTGTCGGACGCATCCATGTCCCCCGAATGAGGATAACCCACCAGATAACATGACAGGTGATCCCAAGCTCTTGGGTGCAAAGTGCAGGATGACTCCAAAGTTCTCCAATGAGTACACCCGTTGAAAACAAAAACAGAGTTCCCAAAGCACACACCAATATTAACCCCGCATCCCCAACAAGGACACCCGTTGAATACAGGAGGAGACCTTCAATCATCAGGCACACCCCTAGAGGCCTTAAAGCTTTTCACAGACATCCCCCTCCTTGACCATCTCAAGGAGGGAATTCTTCAAAGAGTACCTGCAACAAATATGTTAGTAAAAATAATCCCCACTGCTCATCCGCATGCATGCTTTGTCCTCGGTTTACCTTTAAGAATGCATTCACCACACATGGGACGCGTCCTAAGACAATCCACAAACAAAGGACGCGTCCTAACCATTATAAAAAGCTTATAGGACAATCCATCAACACAAGACGCGTCCTACCTACTAGACGCGTACTCCACACTTCTTTGCCACATAACCAGTCCTAAGCAAGCAACTTCAACACGGTTGACGCGTCCTGGGCATCAGGGACGCGCCTAGATGCCCTTCTTTGCAACACAACACCTTTTGACTTTAATTATCCCGCGTTTGATCCGAGTCAAACCAATGTCAAATTTTGGGTATAACAATACCCAAGATGACCTATTCGCCTTTTGAAGGATCAAGTACATAATTACTTGGGAAAGTGGTACCAAGACAAACAAGTCAATAAGAAAGTATCCAAAAAGATAATTGAAAACTATTCTTCTTGCATTTTTAACCAAGACTCTAGATCCAGGAGCAACACAAGCCAGTCTAAACTGAAGAAGCATGTGCAATAAGTAAATGAAATCAATCAGGCATTGCAGAAAAATAAGTACCTTTGTCATGGTCCGATCAACCACTATGCACTTGTCATCCCACTTCACCGACAGCAGAAAAAGGAAAAGAGAGTCAAAAAAACCTTTAAAAACACAGGAGAAGATGAAGAACTTGTTCCATCTTCGAACACTTTCAGCATGAGGATGCAGGACACTGCTTGGAAAATATTGATACATTGACGAAAAAGTTCTCCTTGCCCAACTACTTTTAGTATCCCTGTAATAGCTTTTACGGAACTCCTGGTCACTGGAGTCCAGAGAATTTACTGTAACAGATATTGATGATGGCATTCTAGATACAGACCTTCTAAACCGAGGGTCTCGTATTCAGCCATTAGTACATATGAAGCAGTTAGTACTAGTATACCATACGTTATCAAAGTGTTTCTTGATAACTCCTATACTTTTAACATCTCTTTGCATAAAACCACAAAGTGTCCATCCATGTGATGCTAACTCGTCCCTTTACTAAAGATTTGGAGCACCAGTTAAAAGTTTGCACAAGGTGTACATGTGATATCCTAAAATATGTTATCTGGAATCACAAAAATTTACTTTTTCAAGTAAAAAAATGTCTAGTTAAAGGAACCTGCTACTTTTTCAGTTTAAAATTATTGTCAGGCCTTTCTCATCTTTACACCATTTCTCGGAATCCTATTCCCTCCTGTAATCCTGTTACGCCTCCCTTGTAGGGAGCTGGAGCCTTGGTCGAGGCTCTCGGGGCTGTTTCTCCCACCCCTTCTCCCTCGAACCCTCTGCCTGTCCCTAAAACATCAAAATTTTGTAGATAACAAATGATGATAACAAATTATGGATTGATAGTGCACAAGACAAAATCACACTCAAGTTAAATTCGAATAAGAATCAGACAATCTTTTCGCAGTTATTCCCTGACCCCACCCCCCCCCTCCCCCTCAAGCTGAGAGGGTAAGCTAAGTTTTTAAGCTTGGTGGTAGTGATGACAATGTACAAACCAAAACAAAAGTCTTGCAAACGATACGTTTGATTCTTTAGCACACGTCAAGTATGGACATAATACAGGGAACTTTCGTTTTTGAAGAATTACAACAGCTCATTCATGCATCTCTGTGGAAGTTTAAAATGATTTGCTGCGCTTGAGACCCTTTCTGTAAGGAGCTTCCTGCCTAATGGCACCTTGAAAATGAGGATTTCTAATTAGTAGCCCGGAGTAAAGACTAATGACTTCCTCAAGCTCTGAAGCTTGGACTGTGTATGCTTGGACATCTGTTAAGCATCTTACCATCCTTTTGCTTACCAATTTGTGTGCTGGAACCGTGATTTTTCTCTCAACTCCGTGTAAAGCAATATGTTCAAGGCACAGTGTAATGAGTTCTTCACCGCAAAGATCTCCTTCGGTCAAAAAAACTGCATTCTTATCTTCTCCAATGCTCTCGAGCTTTCCATTAACAATGAAAACCATTTTATCAATTAGACCTCCACAAACAAAGACTTTATTTCCCATAAGATACGTTTTCCGTTTCAGTCTTTCCATAATGGCATCTAAAATGGAATCATCCATCAAAGAAAAGATTGGGGATTCTCTGACAAATTTGAAGCGGTGTCTACGTATATTTTTTTTAAGGTCTTCAGCTAGATTTTCCATTAGCATGATATCATTAAGACCTCCTGTGGCAGCCCATTCATATTGTTCTGATCGAAGGACTTGCCTTCTAAGTTCTTCTGGAAACTTCATGTTACTCATCCATTGCTCAATATCCAAACGCCTTACAAACCTTTCTAAACTCCTGCGCCCCAGAGCTTGTAGAAAGTTCTGCATATTTCCAATAAGCAGAGAGAACAGCACAAGACCCATGGCAGTGATCAACATCGTGAAGAGCACTTCCAACACAAAAAAAGCCGGGGTTTGATTTCCAGCCAAAGTACTAATTTGCTGGAACCCCCAAAACAGCGAGTAAATGTACCTCATTGGTAGATTAGACCCTGTCGTAAGACTAACAGCTTGAACATAGATTCCATAGTTGAAATTTCCTGGACCAAAACAAGCAGTAGCATTTGTGTTGTCCTTCCACTTTTTCCGTGATGCTGGATCATCTTTATATCTTCCATTGCCGTTTTCTTGGCCACAATACAAATACTTAAAACACCAAAACTGGCTACAAACATTTCGGAGACAATGGTTTAACCTCTGTAATGCAAAGAGATACCAGCATGACCCAACCACATGACTAAAGAGAACAAAACCAAGAAGATTGATAACAAACTTTGTTGACCATGAATCACGTATGAAGCTGCTTTGAGACTTGTGACCAACAAGAATAGGAATAACTCTACTTAACATGGCCATGTACTGAAAAATCATTACTACTTGCAAAACATTTACCACATCATGTTCCCCAGAATACCCGTATGATTTTCGGAGGATCATCCACATAATCACTTGGGAAAGAGGTAACACTACAAAGAAATCCACAAGAAAATATCGAGAAAGATAATTGAGAGCTATTCTTTTCGGATGATCGACTAGATTAAAAAAGCCCGGGTTGCCAGGTTCAGGTGCGACATAAGCCAATCTAAACTTAATAAGTATACGCAATAAATAAATAAAATTAGTCACGCTTCGCAGAAATATAAGTACTTTTGTCATAGTTTGATTAACAGCTATGCAATTGTGCCTTTGCTTTGCCGACAGCAGAAAAAGGAACAGCGAGTCCAATAAACCTGAAAATAAACACGAGAAAATCAAGATTTTGTTCCATTTCAGAACAATTCTAGCATGAGGATTGATGACTGCCGGAATATATTGACACAGTGAAGCAAAAAGTCTCCTCGCCCAGCTGTGTGCATTCGGGGCTATTAAAAAGCTTCTGGTCATCAGAATCCAGAGAGTCAACTGGGATGGATACTGATGATGGACTTCGCATTCTGGAAACGGACCTTCTAAACAGAGATTTTGCTTGTGGATTATTTTCTACATTAGCGGAAGATTGCGTTAACTGCCTTGTCTTTATCAGGATCATCCATTTGTCAGTTACAAAGCAACATGAGTTTTGCAATCTGAGTGATAGTAAAGTATCAGAGAAGAAGACGGATCACTACGATTTAACTCAAAAAGGAGCAAGAACAAAACGTGCAGAGAATGAAAGAGCTTAACAACTTCATTTTTTTCTTGGTAGAAGAAATTGCTAGGAAGGAGGAAGTGAATGAGAATCCTTGATGTTGGGTGGTGTCAACCAAAGCATCCAGTTAACTCCATTAGTATAAGTCCATCTGGGGTTACCAAAAACAAATCCTACCACGTATGCACTGGGGACTACCAGGATACAATCACACTAGTGACAAGAAAGTTGCATGTGACACCAGAAGACAAAAGTTTAATTATTGTAAAATTGCTGAATTCTGATGTATATTTTTCCTCACTACTGAGCAACACTTAAAGTAGACATAGGCATCCAATGAAGAAAAGTATCAACTTCACCGCAAAAAGCAAATAGCACCGGGCCTAGGAAGCAAGGACACGGTTGCGGGAGTGCGAGTGCGTAGTGCGGGGATACGGAAATTCGACAAATATACAATTATGGATACGGGTGTGGGGACACGGAAAAATAAACAAAAAAATTCATATATATTTCATGTTAACATAATAAAACTTACTAACAAAACCAGAAATTGCTTAAAAAATGAATCAAATGCATTATTTATTAATCTAAAACACAAAAATACGAGTATAATCTTTTAGTTTATGAAAAATGAATACGATAATGCAGAATACTGGATTGTTCTCTGTTCATTCTGAATATCAATTATCACAGATTGTTCTCTGTTCATTCTGAATATCAATTATCAAAATACTGGAAGTCATCGACTCATCGTGAAGATCGGAACATCTGTGCTTTGCAATTCAACAATTATAACACATGTATGGTTTACAGATTTCTATTCTAATTACTTTTTTAATAATATTGTAATTTACTATTTGTTTATTATTATTTTTCAATTTAAGGATTTGATGTGAATAATTAGAGAATAATTGAGATTTGTTTTTGTAAAAAGTAGTATGTCTTTTGTCATTTACTGATTTGGGATTGATGACTAAAATTAATTGCATTATTTTGTTTGATGACTAGATAATTTGGAAATGAAGCGAAACCAGTTATCGGGGCATCAAAAAAGGCAAAAGAAATTAAAAGCGGCGGAAGTAGAGAAATTGCAAATGGGCTCTCTTGACAAGTTTTTTGGGAAAAAAATAACTAATAGTGGTGATATTGGGGTTCCTATTGAGAATACAGATATTAGAAAAGAATCTGAGAATGAAGCTACATATACTGAATTTGAGCAGGAGACTGAAACCGAGGAGCCAGAAACTCAAAATTTAAAAGATGGGCTTGTCGAGAATAATGTAGAAGAGACTGAGAAAGAAATTTCAGATGTTAGTATCAATTATGATCCTGGTACGTGGAAGAAAATTGATCAGTGGCTATGAGATTCATTGGTAAGAAAAGGACCTATTAGAATAATTTTAGAACATTTTCCAAAAAATTCAAGAAATAGACATTTGATCAAGGTGCTTTTCAACTCAAAGAACGGTTTAAACAGTTTCAAGATTATAAGGAAAAATTTGGGTTTTTATTTAACCTGAAGAAGCATTTATCTGGTGATGATGAGGGGTTAAAATCTTGTTGCATGAAGCTTGAGGGATTTCTTAGACATGATACGCGATATGATATTGTTGGCGCAGAGTTGTTTAACGAGTTACTAGTGCTTCGAATGGTAATACCCGATGAGATAACAAAGGCAATAGATGTGCTTAATTATTTAAGTTCTAGTTCAACACAAATAAATTATCCAAATGCTTGGATAGCTTATAGAATCGTTGTGACCATTCCTGTTACAGTGGTAGAGGCGGAAAGGACATTTTCTAGATTGAAACTGATCAAATCTTATCTCCGCTCTTCGATGTCTCAAGATAGACTTAATGGATTGGCTTAATTGTCTATTAAAAGTGAGCTGTCAAGTTCTCTAGATTATAGCAAAATCATAGAGAGATTCACATCTCAAAAGCCTAGAAAAAAGTTTCAAAATCAATAAAGGTAAACTCATTTTTATAACTTTATTTTGACATTGTTGTGTACTAGTAATGATGACTATTCTATATTCATGATACTACATCAGTGGCTTGCAGGAGATTATTGCAGGAGGTTGAAAACTTGGATATTTAGCGTACAAGAAATTCATTATATTCACTTGCTACTTTAGATTCAAGTAAGTTTTCTTTTATACAATGAATATATCTTATTGTGATTTTTTGGTTATGAATATGGGGCACCATTTTTGAATCCCGCCTAGGGCACTCAAATACATAGGGTCTGCCCTGGCAAGAACAAAACGTGCAGAGAATAAAAGAGCTAAACAACTTCATTTTTTTCTTGGTGGTGGCAAACGTAGTATCACATCGAGGAGATAAGAGATAATACTCTTGTATATAGAGCATCCGGTTAACTCCATAAATATAAGGCCATTTGGGGTTACCAAAAACAAATCCGTAGGGGCTCGGCCATGCGGGGATACGGAAATTCGACAAATATAAAAATATGCGGATACGATTGCGGGGGACACGGAAAAATAAATAAAAATTCATATATATTTCATGTTAAACATAATAAAACTTACTAACAAAATCAGAAATTGCTTGAAAAATGAATCATCCTTTATCCTATATATAGCCAGTAATAGCCCGGGGTTAGACAGGTACATGTCAAGTCTCCCTCCTGAGCAAATAAATTACCTAACTCCGAACCTAGCTCCTCCTCATACTCCTCCTCATATATAAAAAATATTGTCATTCACAAGAATTGAACCCATGATCTCTTGAATGTAAAAACACCACATAAACCATTTGAGCTACACAAACATTCACTTTGTTATTAAAAAACATTAACCACATACATTAAGACTGTTGTATTTATATTCTCTTTAATATCTTATTTATTCGAGATCAAGTTATTATTTCAGGTAAGTCTCGTATATTGTTTAAATGTAGATTACTACCTATAAATTAATAATTCACGTTAATGAATTTTAAAATGAAAAAGAATCTGAATAATCGGGCTCAAACCATGATTCAGATATAACTCATTTCGAATAAAAATGAACGAATTCAAATCTAACTTAATAGTTTAAACGAGTACCAATACAATATTATAGAAACTTTAAGTCATGAATGTGACGAATTAATTAAGCACAAAAATTAAAATTTCAGTAAACATCTTTGAAAGGAAAAATTGATGGACTTTCAACATGGACTATATCATATTAATTTTTTTTTATATAAAAGGTGATTTATAAAGAGATTACAATTTTTTGGAGAACACTAAATAAGATAACTGAAAGAATATTCTTATTTAGATTATTTTTTATTTTAAATTTATGAATTCAGAATTCGACGTGTAACTAAATCTTTTAAAAAAATTATAGATATAAGAATAGTGATAAAGACATCAAATTTGGTGTCAGAAAATATATCTAAATGATGTAATATTGATGATATATGAATTTGAAATATTATAACATGTGATTTAAAGGTGAATTTAGGGGAATTCTATATTCTTAATCAAAAGTCAACCAAATAATAATAAAAAGCGTTTACAAGACCTACTAAAAGAATTGAGTTATAAATTTTAATTGGTTAAAATAAAATAAAATAAAGAAATAAGTTACTTATATTAAAGTCTTAAAACTATCATTTATAATATGCCGTCAATCAATATATAACATACCAATTAAAAAATGAATCAAACTACAATTAAATTGATTAATCATTTACAAATTAAACTAAAAATAAAGAATTAATTCTGAACCGGATAATCTCAGGCGATATGGTTAAAACTAATATCTGATTAAAGGGAACTAGAACAAGAATAGTTTTTCATAATTCAGAATATCGAATATCTGATTTGATCTTTAACAATTGAACATGATATGCTACATTGCTCACCCCTAAGAAATACAAGTATCAAAAATTATTTAAAAATGTGAATTTGCTCAAAGCTAAAATAGTAACTACACATCTAATTGAGCTAAATATTTCATGTTTTTATGAACTTTAAAGGGCCTAACTCATATCTACTCTCTTTTTGCTATTTGAAATTGTTGAAAATCATTTATTTGAGATTTGGTTTATAAGAATTACATGAAAATCATTAAAAATCTTAATTATCAAGCTCAGAAAACTAATGATAAAAAATTAAATTTTTATAACGAGTCAATTTTATAACATACTGTATCAAAGTAATAATCTTCTAATATTTTAAATTAACAATAAAAATGTATGACATTGAAGTACTATATAGTTGATATGAAAATTAAAAGGGTAAACCATATTAAAGATATCAAAAAAAAATTGGGTACAATTATAAGGTTAGTAGTTCAATTATACTTTTATAATAAATTAGGCATGAGTTTTTTTACATACAACATATGTTCCAACTTCTATTTATACAAAGTGTGTGCAACATATGCTAAAAAAGACTATGTTAATGATATGCTCCATCATGTATTACTTAACTATGACGCCAAATCTACGCTAAAAAAAGAAATATATATAAAATAACACATGTCATACATCTTCATCTAATCACGATTTAGGATATCGTAATTCACATATCAAGAACATGTTTTCATCAAAATCATGTTATATTATATGAAATAATTTAATAATTTTCAATAATAAATTACAGATACTTTTAATGTAGGTATAATAAATTTAAAATCTAAAAGTTTCAGTATCTATTTCGAATGTAATTTTGAACATATAGATAATATGATAATGACCTTATATCCTAACGAATTTGAAAATAGAAAAACCAGTTCAAATGTATTTTTGATCCATAATTTTTTTTAAAACATAGTACTTATTATTATTATTAATGCTATTAGGTTGCAAATATTACATTTTCATATTTACATATTTTGTCAAAGGAATAAAATATTATATTTAC
This sequence comes from Apium graveolens, assembly GCF_009905375.1. Classification (NCBI taxonomy): domain Eukaryota; kingdom Viridiplantae; phylum Streptophyta; class Magnoliopsida; order Apiales; family Apiaceae; genus Apium; species Apium graveolens. The sequence continues at coordinate 196,862,651 of NC_133647.1, forward strand.
GCTCGAAATAATATAATGACACATAAATATTATTTAAAAATACTGCATAAACGAACGGCACGTGCCTCGCACGGGCTTTTATGCTAGTTATTTATTAATCTAAAACACAAAAATACGAGTAAAATCTTTTGGTTTATGCAAAAATGAATACGATAATCAATATTTATGTACATGGATACTTAATTTTGTAAATGTAGTTTGCTAAAATAGATTTGAACTACAATTTCTAAAGATAAAATTTCATATTAATATCATAGAAGAATCGGTGTGCCCATACGGGGATACGTGTGTCCGAGAATCCGACATGGGACTCCGCAGCGACCAACTTTGGGCCAATTTAGCTGGAAATAAAAGTGTCCCTGCTTCTTAGCACCGGGCAGATAATTCTAATGAATAATTCATTTTAAAATACATCACCTGTAATTTAATCTTTGTTACTCAAGATTTTATGTGAGCATCTGTGACTCTGTAAACAAATTGCAGATCCACCAATTTAAGGGTTAAATCTCAATATGGTCACTGAACTGAAGGACACATATCAGAAAACACACTCAAGCTACCGGCGTCTCACTTGCACCACTGTAGTTGCAAGTAATGATAGGCCCGTTAGTCTTCGTTGTTGACTTGACGGGAGAATTGACGTGGCATGCATCTGTTTGACAGCGTGTATGTAACGGTTCTTTTTTTTTTGACGTGACTGACTGCAACGGTTACTTCTTTTACAGCTGAGTCAATATATATATAACAATTAAGGTTCTTGATTGTTGAATGAACCCAAATACAAATTTCCTTCATTTCACTTCAATTCGGATTATATAGCTATTGCTGATATGTCGACCAATAGAAGCCCCATGGGTAGAAGCACCGGAAGTTCCTCCTCTCTGCAGTCGGTGAAGAAGGAAGAACATAAATTGTGTTTTTGTGGGAGACAAGCTAGAATTTGTGTTTCTTGGACTTTAAAAAATCCTAGAAGGCGATTCTATACTTGTCACATAGCTAAGGTAATAATTTGTTTGCATTGAACACTTGATAATTTTTTTTTTAAATTGTGGTGGTTTGTAATTATAGGAAGGGCTAGGATGTCATTATTTTCAATGGTTTGAAGATGATTTCTGTCCAAGAGCTTTGGAAGTGATTACTTACTTAAATCACAGGAGGATTTATTTGGAGGAGAAGTTGAAGCTTGTTGAAGATGATTTATCCGTGAGTGTTGAAAAAAAGAAGCTTTTGAAGGAAGAAAGAAAGGTGCTGATTGATGATAGAATTATGTTGGAGGCTGAGAAGCAAAAAATGAAAAGACAATTGAAGATTTGTATATTGGTAGCTGTGTTGGTGGTTGCATTTGTGATGAACATGTAGTAGTTGGTTTATGGCAGTAAATGTGTATGTGTAATGGTGGTTAGGAGTAATTGTTTTGATCAGAATGTGTTGTATGTTTGGCATATATGCAATGAATGAAAAGGTCATAAAGACCAAATTTTGCTACTTGTACTACTTTGCAATTTGTCATGACAATTATAATAAATTTTGACATATAACAGTTGAGAGTAACATGAAAAAAATCTAAATAAATAGCATAAATTAGCCAATAAGTCTTGAATACCAAATCCAAAGAAGTCTTACAATTACATCAAAAGCACATCCAAGGTCTTAAACCAACACAGATAATAAAATTACATCAAAAGCAAATCCAATGTCTTAAAGTCATAATGTTTAGGCCTAAAATGCAAACTTGATTCACTCAGCTAGGTTAATTGGATCTTCTGGAGTGTTCTTGAACCCACTCAGCCTCTTTAACTCAGTGCTTAGTCTAAATGCATTAGTCCTTTTCTCTGGTGAACTACTGCTCTGTTTAGCTCTTGTAAGTGGTGTGTTTGCAGGTGGTGTACATCTTGGTGGTCTGAAAGGGACCAATCCTGGTATAGGCATGAGCACAGCCTTTGTCCCTACAAGACCTCTAAGCTTCTCACTGAACTGAGCATAGTTCTTGCCACTAACCTCCCATTCATCTGCACCCTTACCTTTCACCAAAGGCATCTTCTTTCTTGGAACTTTCTTAAAGAAAGCAAGGGGCTCATCATCAGCCAGCTGAACTCCTTCTGTTCCACCTTCAGCCACTGCCTTGGCCTTCTTCTGTTTCATCCTAAATGTTGAAATTGTTTCCTCAATTAAATCATCAATGCCTTGACACTTCTCTGCATCCTCCCTTTCCTGGTGATCAGCTTCATCATTTGTATAATCCTGCTCAAACAATCTCTATACATCTTCTTCACCTATCTCACTTTCATCACTGTCATCTTTTTCTTCCTCCTGCATAGGCAACTTCCCTTTACCTTTATATGGTGGCTCATTTACCTTTTTAGCACCAGTGTGTGAGCTTTGAGTTTGTGGCTCATTAATTTTAATTCCTTTTTGAGGCCTTCTCACAGCTAGCTTTTGCCTTTTCTTCTCCTTGGCTGACTTGTTCACAGGTTCTGTGGTGTTGTCTTTTCTTTTCTTACTTGCCTCTTCATCAAGTGCAGCTTCATTCTCACCAGACTTCTTAGTTGGGCATTTAGAGACTCTATGGCCTGGAAGTCTGCAATTACTACAATGCATTACTCTCTTATTGGTGAACCTCTGTAGTAAAACTCCAGGGGATGGTGTTGCTTGACTTCTGCTACCTCCCTCTCACTCCTCTCTCCTCCTCATTTTCTTGGGCCTTCCTCTTAGTTTTTTAGGAATATCTGGTGGCAACATTATTTCAGTTGAGTGGAAATCCCAATATTCTTCCCCCTTCATTGCTTCCAGTGAAAATTTGTAGGTAGCAAGGTCTTTATCCCTTTTATAGTACACAGACACATAGTCAAGTGGTTCTTGCCTCCTTGAGTGGATAGCAGCAATGGCATGATGGCATGGTATGCCTGTGAGATCATACATTCTGCAGTCACAACTTCCATTCTCCAAATCAACTGTTACAGATCTTGTTCCACTCTTCACCTGAAACTTCTTGGCCCCATCCCAAGCAGCAGACCATTTTCTTGATTCTGTGACTAGAAAATCCAATTTCTTCTTAATTCTGGGACATATCTGGAGATTAGTGTTCAGCATTTCATCCCTTCTTGTAGTCATTCTTGTCATCAGCTTATAGTGAATCTCTTGTAGCATTGTAAGCAGGGGCATAAACCTAGTCCACAAAATAGACTGTGATCAAAATAGACTGTGATCAAAATAGTTACATGTACAGGGGACACAAAACATTAAAAAAAGTTAAGTGTAAGTACCTTTCATTGATGATCCAGTTGTTGAAACTTTCAGACATGTTATTGTCTGTATTGTCAACCAAGGAATGGGTTGCAAAATAAGATCTGCACCATTGCTTGGGGTCAAACTTTGACAGGTGTGCATGGGCAGCCTTAGAATATTTCTCAAGTTCTCTCATAGCTCTTGCATAAGCCACCTTGTGTGTTGATAATGCAATTGTCCAAAAGCACCTCTTCAAAATCCCAGTATTAAACCTGAAATAAGTGGAAGCATTAGAAACATTACACTTGAAATAAAAACAGTGAAGTAAAGAAATTGAATAGTAAGGTAAGTAACATTACTTCTTCTTGAAGTTGGCACAAAGATGCCTTGTGCAGAGTCTGTGTTCAACAGATGGTAGGAGCTCATTCACAGCATTTTCTAATCCCTTCTGCTGATCACTTATTATTGTCAATCCAAAGCCATCTTCTAAATCCAAATCATCCCTCATCAAGGAAATAAACCATCTCCAAGAATATGTGTTCTCAGATTCAACAACAGCATAACAAATTGGAAACATTTGGTTGTTTCCATCCCTTCCAACAGCAGATAATAACTGACCACCACAAACTGTTTTAAGAAAACATCCATCTAATCCTATTACTTTCTACAACCAGCCTTCCAGCCACTTTTCAGAGCAAAGTAGCATAGATATATCCTCTTGAACTTGACAGGATCCTCTTCATTCAATCTGGTTGTTGAAATTTTTACAGTGTTGCGAGCATTACTAAGAAGCACCTCATGACCAAAATCTCTGACCCTTGAATAATGTTGTTTAAGACTGCCTGCAATTCCTTCAAGTGCCATTTTTCTCAACCTAAGAATCTTTATCTTAGGAACTTGAATTTCCAATTCATTTTTTATAGTCTCAGCCATCTCCTTACAACTCCACTGAGGGTTCTTTCTAATCCTATCTCCAAACAAATCACACAAGTATCTAGTTGTTGCCATTTTGTTACTGTATAGTTTAGTGCACAAGTGTGAGTCAACAAGTGTTTTGATTGTGCATGTCTCACTGTCTTTGTCCCTACTACACCACATGTAGAAGGGACACTCTCCCTCACAACATACTTGGCATTATCTACCATCATTAGTAACAAACTGAATCCCTCTTCTCTCAAGGACACCATATCTCCTCACAGACTCCCTAAATTCAGCCATGCTCACAAATTTTATCCCAACTTCCCATTTTGGAACCTCATCCCTACCTCCAATTTTCTTAAATGCTCTTCTTTTCTTGGGGTTAGGTGGACCTACATACCCAATTTTAGAATTCTCATCCTCACTTGAGGATGACAGAGACCTCAAGTTTTGAGACTCAAAGCTAGAGTCTTCACTTGGAGATTTCTGAGGTATATTCATAGCATTATAAAGGCTGTCTTTAAACTTCTTAGCATTGGCCCGTATAGCATGCAACTCATCATCACTTCCACATTCATTATCAGGAACTTCACTCTCTTCATTTGATTCCTCACTTTCTCTCACATTTTCATACTCAGGATCATCAGGATCATCCGTGTCATCACTCAAACCATCCTCCTCCTTTTCATTATTATCACCAACTGTTTCTACTTCTACAATTTTCTCCACAACACTAGCAATCTTATTACTCTATTTTGGGGTGTGTGGAACATCGACTAACTCATCAAGGTCAAAATGATCAACATAAAGGTCTATCCTACCATAGGGCTTAGATAATGCTACCAAATCTCTGACAGATACATCATCATAAATTAATCTAGTCCCATCTTTAAAGCTGTGACCATCACACTTAAAATATACCAAAGCATTCACATCATATTCATATTTTACAGCAAAATCTTCAAGATCCCGAAACGATAACAAATCACTATCAAAATCTTTTATAACTTCAGTTCTACCCCCAACATAAGTGACAGTAGGAGGAGGTGTGAAATCACTATGATGGTGAAGATATATAGTGGTAGACATGCTGTGAAAACATAAAATAACACATAAATATACACCTACATACATATAAAATCAAATGCACACATACATACATCTCAACACATATATGAGTTCATATATTGAACAACACGGACATACCTTTTACTGCAGAGATTGAAGATGTAGGTTGGTAATCCAACTCCTAAACGCCCTCAATCGATCAATTTTATGAATGATCTAACCCTCAATTGACCGATTTTATGATTAGGGTTTTTTCCCCCAATTCTCCACTCGCACCCAATTGCTCTCTGTTTGTTTTATGACAGTTTATATTTCTTTTTGCCTATTATAATTCCTCCTGCTTAGTTGGCGTACACGTAAATCGCCACCTGTTGCCATGTCACTCCACGTGTAACTTCCGTTACGACTGTAACGTCTCCCATCAAGTCAACAACGAAGACTAACGGGCCTATCATTACTTGCAACTACAGTGGTGCAAGTGAGACGCCGGTAGCTTGAGTGTGTTTTCTGATATGTGCCCTTCAGTTAAGTGACCATATTGAGATTTAACCCACCAATTTAAGTATTTTCATTATCTACTTCTTAGAAGGCTGAGCAGTTGGGATGAATTACAATTTTTTTTCTTTTTGAAATCTCCAGATGTCCGAGGACTGGAGAAAAAGACTTGTTTTACAAGAACTGTAAAAGAGGAAACTAAATTGCAATTTAATAAGAACATACAATGCAAATCATACAATGCAAATCTAAGTACCTATGTATAGGTATGCTATTACATGTAGAATCTGTTAACACCTTATATCAGCTTTCTAACTAATTGTTCACGCTTCTTCTGTTCTTCCTACATCTCCATGCAAGTTTAATATGATTTGATCCAAGACCCTTCCTGTAAGCAGATACCTTCCTAGTTACACCTTGATCATAAGGAATTCTTGTCAGATTGCCCGAGTAAAGACCGATGACTTCCGTGAGATCTGCAGCCTGGAGTGTATATGCGTCCACATTAGTTAAGCACCTCACCATTTTACTGCTTACCAATTTGTACACAGGAATCCTAATTCTTTTTCCATCTCTATTTATACCAAAATACACAAGGCAAGATGTAATAAGTTCCTCCCCACAAACATTCCCTTCGGACAAAATAACAGTATTATTATCTTCTCCAATGCTCTCAACCTTCCCTCTAACAATGAAAACCATCTTATCAACTAGACCTCCACAAACAAGGATTTTGCTTCCTTTGATATATGTTTTATGTTTCAATCTTTCCCTAATGGCATCCAAGATGGAGTCATCCATCAGAGCAAAGGTTGGGAATCTTTCAACAAAATAGTAGGCATGTCGACGTATATTTCTCTGAAGGTCTTCAGGTAAATTTTCCAAGAGCGTCGATTCATTTAGGCCTCTGGTGGCAGCCCAATTAAATCGTTCTGATTCACGGGCTTGCTTTCTAAGTTCCTCTGGCACCTGCCGAAGGCTCATCCACTGCTCAATATCCAAACGCCTAACAGACATTTCTAAACTCTTGCGCCCCAGAGCTTGGAGAAAGTTCTGCATATTTCCTATGAGAAGAGAGAACAGCACAAGACCCGTAGCAGTAATAAACATAGTGAAAATAACTTCCAACACAAAGAAAGCTGGAATTTGATTTCCAGCCATAGTACTAATCTGCTGGAACCCCCAAAATAGGGAATATAAGTATCTTATTGGCAGGTTGGTTTCTGTTGTAAGACCAACAGCTTGAACATAGATTCCATTGTTGAAATTTCCTGGACCAAAACAAGCAGTAGCATTTGTGTTGTCCTTCCACTTTTTCCGTGATGCTGGATCATCTTTATATCTTCCATTGCCGTTTTCTTGGCCACAATACAAATACTTAAAACACCAAAACTGGCTACAAACATTTCGGAGACAATGGTTTAACCTCTGTAATGCAAAAAGATACCAGCATGACCCAACCACATGACTAAAGAGAACAAAACCAAGAAGATTGATAACAAACTTTGTTGACCATGAATCATGTATGAGGCTGCTTTTAGACTTATGACCAACAAGCATTGGAAGAACTCTACTTAACATGGCCATGTACTGAAAAATCATTACTAATTGCAAAACATTTACCACATCATCTTCCCCAGAATACCCGTATGATTTTCGGAGGATCATCCACATAATCACTTGGGAAAGAGGTAATACTACAAAGAAATCCACAAGAAAATATCCAGAAAGATATTTGAGAGCTATTCTTTTCGGATGATCGACTAGATTAAAAAAGCCCGGGTTGCCAGGTTCAGGTGCGACATAAGCCAATCTAAACTTAATAAGTATACGCAATAAATAAATAAAATTAGTCACGCTTCGCAGAAATATAAGTACTTTTGTCATAGTTTGATTAACAGCTATGCAATTGTGCCTTTGCTTTGCCGACAGCAGAAAAAGGAACAGCGAGTCCAATAAACCTGAAAATAAACACGAGAAAATCAAGATTTTGTTCCATATCAGAACAATTGTAGCATAAGGATTGATGACCCCGGGAATATATTGACACAATGAAGCAAAAAGTCTTCTCGCCCAGCTGTGTGCATTGGGGCTATTAAAAAGCTTCTGGTCATCAGAATCCAGAGAGTCAACTGGGATGGATACTGATGATGGACTTCGCATTCTGGAAACGGACCTTCTAAACAGAGGTTTTGCTTGTGGATTATTTTCTACATTAGTGGAAGATTGCGTTAACGCCTTGTCTTTATCAGGATCATCCGTTTCTCAGTTACAAAGCAACATGAGTTTTGCAATACGAGGGATAGTAAAGTATCAGAGAAGAAGACGGATCACTATGATTTAACTCAAAAAGGAGCAAGACCAAAACGTGCAGAGAATGAAAGAGCTTAACAACTTCATTTTTTTCTTGGTAGAAGAAATTGCTAGGAAGGAGGAAGTGAATGAGAATCCTTGATGTTGGGTGGTGTCAAACGAAGTATCACATCGAGGAGATAAGGGATAATATTCTTGTATATAGAGCATCCGGTTGACTCCATTAGTATAAGGCCATCTGGGGTTACCAAAAACAAATCCTACCACTTATGCATTGGGGACTACCAGGATACAATCACACTAGTGACAAGAAAGTTGCATGTGACACCAGAAGACAAAAGTTTAATTATTGTAAAATTGCTGAATTCTGATGTATATTTTTCCTCACTTCTGAGCAACACTTAAAGTAGACATAGGCATCCAATGAAGAAAAGTATCAACTTCACAGCAAAAAGCAAATAGCACCGGGCCTAGAAAGCAAGGACACGGTTGCGGGAGTGCGAGTGCGTAGTGCGGGGATACGGAAATTCGACAAATATACAATTATGGATACGGGTGTGGGGACACGGAAAAATAAACAAAAAATTCATATATATTTCATGTTAACATAATAAAACTTACTAACAAAACCAGAAATTGCTTAAAAAATGAATCAAATGCATTATTTATTAATCTAAAACACAAAAATACGAGTATAATCTTTTAGTTTATGAAAAATGAATACGATAATGCAGAATACTGGATTGTTCTCTGTTCATTCTGAATATCAATTATCACAGATTGTTCTCTGTTCATTCTGAATATCAATTATCAAAATACTGGAAGTCATCGACTCATCGTGAAGATCGGATCATCTGTGCTTTGCAATTCAGCAATTATAACACATGTATGGTTTAAAGATTTCTATTCTAATTACTTTTTTAATAATATTGTAATTTACTATTTGTTTATTATTATTTTTCAATTTAAGGATTTGATGTGAATAATTAGAGAATAATTGAGATTTGTTTTTGTAAAAAGTAGTATGTCTTTTGTCATTTACTGATTTGGGATTGATGACTAAAATTAATTGCATTATTTTGTTTGATGACTAGATAATTTGGAAATGAAGCGAAACCAGTTATCGGGGCATCAAAAAAGGCAAAAGAAATTAAAAGCGGCGGAAGTAGAGAAATTACAAATGGGCTCTCTTGACAAGTTTTTTGGGAAAAAAATAACTAATAGTGGTGATATTGGGGTTCCTATTGAGAATACAGATATTAGAAAAGAATCTGAGAATGAAGCTACATATACTGAATTTGAGCAGGAGACTGAAACCGAGGAGCCAGAAACTCAAAATTTAAAAGATGGGCTTGTCGAGAATAATGTAGAAGAGACTGAGAAAGAAATTTCAGATGTTAGTATCAATTATGATCCTGGTACGTAGAAGAAAATTGATCAGTGGCTATGAGATTCATTGGTAAGAAAAGGACCTATTAGAAAAATTTTAGAACATTTTCCAAAAGATTCAAGAAATAGACATTTGATCAAGGTGCTTTTCAACTCAAAGAACGATTTAAACAGTTTCAAGATTATAAGGAAAAATTTGGGTTTTTATTTAACCTGAAGAAGCATTTATCTGGTGATGATGAGGGGTTAAAATCTTGTTGCATGAAGCTTGAGGGATTTCTTAGACATGATACGCGATATGATATTGTTGGCGCAGAGTTGTTTAACAAGTTACTAGTGCTTCGAATGGTAATACCCGATGAGATAACAAAGGCAATAGATGTGCTTAATTATTTAAGTTCTAGTTCAACACAAATAAATTATCCAAATGCTTGGATAGCTTATAGAATCGTTGTGACCATTCCTGTTACAGTGGTAGAGGCGGAAAGGATATTTTCTAGATTGAAACTGATCAAATCTTATCTCCGCTCTTCGATGTCTCAAGATAGACTTAATGGATTGGCTTAATTGTCTATTAAAGTGAGCTGGCAAGTTCTCTAGATTATAGCAAAATCATAGAGAGATTCACATCTCAAAAGCCTAGAAAAAAGTTTCAAAATCAATAAAGGTAAACTCATTTTTATAACTTTATTTTGACATTGTTGTGTACTAGTAATGATGACTATTCTATATTCATGATACTACATCAGTGGCTTGCAGGAGATTATTGCAGGAGGTTGAAAACTTGGATATTTAGCGTACAAGAAATTCATTATATTCACTTGCTACTTTAGATTCAAGTAAGTTTTCTTTTATACAATGAATATATCTTATTGTGATTTTTTGGTTATGAATATGGGGCACCATTTTTGAATCCCGCCTAGGGCACTCAAATACATAGGGTCTGCCCTGGCAAGAACAAAACGTGCAGAGAATAAAAGAGCTAAACAACTTCATTTTTTTCTTGGTGGTGGAAAACGTAGTATCACATCGAGGAGATAAGAGATAATACTCTTGTATATAGAGCATCCGGTTAACTCCATAAATATAAGGCCATTTGGGGTTACCAAAAACAAATCCGTAGGGGCTCGGCCATGCGGGGATACGGAAATTCGACAAATATAAAAATATGCGGATACGGTTGCGGGGGACACGGAAAAATAAATAAAAATTCATATATATTTCATGTTAAACATAATAAAACTTACTAACAAAACCAGAAATTGCTTGAAAAATGAATCATCCTTTATCCTTTATCTATATAATAGCCCAACAGGTACATGTCAAGTCTCCCTCCTGAGCAAATAAATTACCTAACTCCGAACCTAGCTCCTCCTCATATATAAAAAATATTGTCATTGCCAAGCCTCCCTCCTAAGCAAATAAATTACCTAACTCCGAACCTAACTCCTCCTCATATATAAAAAATATTGTCATTCACAAGAATTGAACGCATGATCTCTTGAATGTAAAAACACCACATAAACCATTTGAGCTACACAAACATTCACTTTGTTATTAAAAAACATTAACCACATACATTAAGACTGTTGTATTTATATTCTCTTTAATATCTTATTTATTCGAGATCAAGTTATTATTTCAGGTAAGTCTCGTATATTGTTTAAATGTAGATTACTACCTATAAATTAATAATTCACGTTAATGAATTTTAAAATGAAAAAGAATCTGAATAATCGGGCTCAAACCATGATTCAGATATAACTCATTTCGAATAAAAATGAACGAATTCAAATCTAACTTAATAGTTTAAACGAGTACCAATACAATATTATAGAAACTTTAAGTCATGAATGTGACGAATTAATTAAGCACAAAAATTAAAATTTCAGTAAACATCTTTGAAAGGAAAAATTGATGGACTTTCAACATGGACTATATCATATTAATTTTTTTTTTTTTTATAAAAGGTGATTTATAAAGAGATTGCAATTTTTTGGAGAACACTAAATAAGATAACTGAAAGAATATTCTTATTTAGATTATTTTTTATTTTAAATTTATGAATTCAGAATTCGACGTGTAACTAAATCTTTTAAAAAAAATTATAGATATAAGAATAGTGATAAAGACATCAAATTTGGTGTCAGAAAATATATCTAAATGATGTAATATTGATGATATATGAATTTGAAATATTATAACATGTGATTTAAAGGTGAATTTAGGGGAATTCTATATTCTTAATCAAAAGTCAACCAAATAATAATAAAAAGCGTTTACAAGACCTACTAAAAGAATTGAGTTATAAATTTTAATTGGTTAAAATAAAATAAAATAAAGAAATAAGTTTCTTATATTAAAGTCTTAAAACTATCATTTATAATATGCCGTCAATCAATATATAACATACCAATTAAAAAATGAATCAAACTACAATTAAATTGATTAATCATTTACAAATTAAACTAAAAATAAAGAATTAATTCTGAACCGGATAATCTCAGGCGATATGGTTAAAACTAATATCTGATTAAAGGGAACTAGAACAAGAATAGTTTTTCATAATTCAGAATATCGAATATCTGATTTGATCTTTAACAATTGAACATGATATGCTACATTGCTCACCCCTAAGAAATACAAGTATCAAAAATTATTTAAAAATGTGAATTTGCTCAAAGCTAAAATAGTAACTACACATCTAATTGAGCTAAATATTTCATGTTTTTATGAACTTTATAGGGCCTAACTCATATCTACTCTCTTTTTGCTATTTGAAATTGTAGAAAATCATTTATTTGAGATTTGGTTTATAAGAATTACATGAAAATCATTAAAAATCTTAATTATCAAGCTCAGAAAACTAATGATAAAAAATTAAATTTTTATAACGAGTCAATTTTATAACATACTGTATCAAAGTAATAATCTTCTAATATTTTAAATTAACAATAAAAATGTATGACATTGAAGTACTATATAGTTGATATGAAAATTAAAAGGGTAAACCATATTAAAGATATCAAAAAAAAATTGGGTACAATTATAAGGTTAGTAGTTCAATTATACTTTTATAATAAATTAGGCATAAGTTTTTTTACATACAACATATGTTTCAACTTCTATTTATACAAAGTGTGTGCAACATATGCTAAAAAAGACTATGTTAATGATATGCTCCAACATGTATTACTTAACTATGACGCCAAATCTACGCTAAAAAAAGAAATATATATAAAATAACACATGTCATACATCTTCATCTAATCACGATTTAGGATATCGTAATTCACATATCAAGAACATGTTTTCATCAAAATCATGTTATATTATATGAAATAATTTAATAATTTTCAACAATAAATTACAGATACTTTTAATGTAGTATAATAAATTTAAAATCTAAAAGTTTCAGTATCTATTTCGAATGTAATTTTGAACATATAGATAATATGATAATGACCTTATATCCTAACGAATTTGAAAATAGAAAAACCAGTTCAAATGTATTTTTGATCCATAATTTTTTTAAAAACATAGTACTTATTATTATTATTAATGCTATTAGGTTGCAAATATTACATTTTCATATTTACATATTTTGTCAAAGAATAAAATATTATATTTACGCTCGAAATAATATAATGACACATAAATATTATTTAAAAATACTGCATAAACGAACGGCACGTGCCTCGCACGGGCTTTTATGCTAGTTATTTATTAATCTAAAACACAAAAATACGAGTAAAATCTTTTAGTTTATGCAAAAATGAATACGATAATCAATATTTATGTACATGAATACTTAATTTTGTAAATGTAGTTTGCTAAAATAGATTTGAACTACAAAATATCATGGAAGAATCCGTGTGTCCGATATGGGAATACTGTGTCCGAGAATCCGACGTGGGGACTCCACAACGACCCACTTTGGGCCAATTTAGCTGGAAATAAAAGTGTCCCTACTTCTTAGCATCGGGCAGATAATTCTAATGAATAATTCATTTTAAAATACATCACCTGTAATTTAATCTTTGTTACTCAAGATTTTATGTGAGCATCTGTGACTCTGTAAACAAATTGCAGATCCACCAATTTAAGGGTTAAATCTCAATATGGTCACTGAACTGAAGGACACATATCAGAAAACACACTCAAGCTACCGGCGTCTCACTTGCACCACTGTAGTTGCAAGTAATGATAGGCTCGTTAGTCTTCGTTGTTGACTTGACGGGAGAATTGACGTGGCATGCATCTGTTTGACAGCGTGTATGTAACGGTTCTTTTTTTTTGACGTGACTGACTGCAACGGTTACTTCTTTTACAGCTGAGTCAATATATATATAACAATTAAGGTTCTTGATTGTTGAATGAACCCAAATACAAATTCCCTTCATTTCACTTCAATTCGGATTATATAGCTATTGCTGATATGTCGACCAATAGAAGCCCCATGGGTAGAAGCACCGGAAGTTCCTCCTCTCTGCAGTCGGTGAAGAAGGAAGAACATAAATTGTGTTTTTGTGGGAGACAAGCTAGAATTTGTGTTTCTTGGACTTTAAAAAATCCTAGAAGGCGATTCTATACTTGTCACATAGCTAAGGTAATAATTTGTTTGCATTGAACACTTGATAATTTTTTTTTTAAATTGTGGTGGTTTGTAATTATAGGAAGGGCTAGGATGTCATTATTTTCAATGGTTTGAAGAGGATTTCTGTCCAAGAGCTTTGGAAGTGATTACTTACTTAAATCACAGGAGGATTTATTTGGAGGAGAAGTTGAAGCTTGTTGAAGATGATTTATCCGTGAGTGTTGAAAAAAAGAAGCTTTTGAAGGAAGAAAGAAAGGTGCTGATTGATGATAGAATTATGTTGGAGGCTGAGAAGCAAAAAATGAAAAGACAATTGAAGATTTGTATATTGGTAGCTGTGTTGGTGGTTGCATTTGTGATGAACATGTAGTAGTTGGTTTATGGCAGTAAATGTGTATGTGTAATGGTGGTTAGGAGTAATTGTTTTGATCAGAATGTGTTGTATGTTTGGCATATATGCAATGAATGAAAAGGTCATAAAGACCAAATTTTGCTACTTGTACTACTTTGCAATTTGTCATGACAATTATAATAAATTTTGACATATAACAGTTGAGAGTAACATGAAAAAAATCTAAATAAATAGCATAAATTAGCCAATAAGTCTTGAATACCAAATCCAAAGAAGTCTTACAATTACATCAAAAGCACATCCAAGGTCTTAAACCAACACAGATAATAAAATTACATCAAAAGCAAATCCAATGTCTTAAAGTCATAATGTTTAGGCCTAAAATGCAAACTTGATTCACTCAGCTAGGTTAATTGGATCTTCTGGAGTGTTCTTGAACCCACTCAGCCTCTTTAACTCAGTGCTTAGTCTAAATGCATTAGTCCTTTTCTCTGGTGAACTACTGCTCTGTTTAGCTCTTGTAAGTGGTGTGTTTGCAGGTGGTGTACATCTTGGTGGTCTGAAAGGGACCAATCCTGGTATAGGCATGAGCACAGCCTTTGTCCCTACAAGACCTCTAAGCTTCTCACTGAACTGAGCATAGTTCTTGCCACTAACCTCCCATTCATCTGCACCCTTACCTTTCACCAAAGGCATCTTCTTTCTTGGAACTTTCTTAAAGAAAGCAAGGGGCTCATCATCAGCCAGCTGAACTCCTTCTGTTCCACCTTCAGCCACTGCCTTGGCCTTCTTCTGTTTCATCCTAAATGTTGAAATTGTTTCCTCAATTAAATCATCAATGCCTTGACACTTCTCTGCATCCTCCCTTTCCTGGTGATCAGCTTCATCATTTGTATAATCCTGCTCAAACAATCTCTATACATCTTCTTCACCTATCTCACTTTCATCACTGTCATCTTTTTCTTCCTCCTGCATAGGCAACTTCCCTTTACCTTTATATGGTGGCTCATTTACCTTTTTAGCACCAGTGTGTGAGCTTTGAGTTTGTGGCTCATTAATTTTAATTCCTTTTTGAGGCCTTCTCACAGCTAGCTTTTGCCTTTTCTTCTCCTTGGCTGACTTGTTCACAGGTTCTGTGGTGTTGTCTTTTCTTTTCTTACTTGCCTCTTCATCAAGTGCAGCTTCATTCTCACCAGACTTCTTAGTTGGGCATTTAGAGACTCTATGGCCTGGAAGTCTGCAATTACTACAATGCATTACTCTCTTATTGGTGAACCTCTGTAGTAAAACTCCAGGGGATGGTGTTGCTTGACTTCTGCTACCTCCCTCTCACTCCTCTCTCCTCCTCATTTTCTTGGGCCTTCCTCTTAGTTTTTTAGGAATATCTGGTGGCAACATTATTTCAGTTGAGTGGAAATCCCAATATTCTTCCCCCTTCATTGCTTCCAGTGAAAATTTGTAGGTAGCAAGGTCTTTATCCCTTTTATAGTACACAGACACATAGTCAAGTGGTTCTTGCCTCCTTGAGTGGATAGCAGCAATGGCATGATGGCATGGTATGCCTGTGAGATCATACATTCTGCAGTCACAACTTCCATTCTCCAAATCAACTGTTACAGATCTTGTTCCACTCTTCACCTGAAACTTCTTGGCCCCATCCCAAGCAGCAGACCATTTTCTTGATTCTGTGACTAGAAAATCCAATTTCTTCTTAATTCTGGGACATATCTGGAGATTAGTGTTCAGCATTTCATCCCTTCTTGTAGTCATTCTTGTCATCAGCTTATAGTGAATCTCTTGTAGCATTGTAAGCAGGGGCATAAACCTAGTCCACAAAATAGACTGTGATCAAAATAGTTACATGTACAGGGGACACAAAACATTAAAAAAAGTTAAGTGTAAGTACCTTTCATTGATGATCCAGTTGTTGAAACTTTCAGACATGTTATTGTCTGTATTGTCAACCAAGGAATGGGTTGCAAAATAAGATCTGCACCATTGCTTGGGGTCAAACTTTGACAGGTGTGCATGGGCAGCCTTAGAATATTTCTCAAGTTCTCTCATAGCTCTTGCATAAGCCACCTTGTGTGTTGATAATGCAATTGTCCAAAAGCACCTCTTCAAAATCCCAGTATTAAACCTGAAATAAGTGGAAGCATTAGAAACATTACACTTGAAATAAAAACAGTGAAGTAAAGAAATTGAATAGTAAGGTAAGTAACATTACTTCTTCTTGAAGTTGGCACAAAGATGCCTTGTGCAGAGTCTGTGTTCAACAGATGGTAGGAGCTCATTCACAGCATTTTCTAATCCCTTCTGCTGATCACTTATTATTGTCAATCCAAAGCCATCTTCTAAATCCAAATCATCCCTCATCAAGGAAATAAACCATCTCCAAGAATATGTGTTCTCAGATTCAACAACAGCATAACAAATTGGAAACATTTGGTTGTTTCCATCCCTTCCAACAGCAGATAATAACTGACCACCACAAACTGTTTTAAGAAAACATCCATCTAATCCTATTACTTTCTACAACCAGCCTTCCAGCCACTTTTCAGAGCAAAGTAGCATAGATATATCCTCTTGAACTTGACAGGATCCTCTTCATTCAATCTGGTTGTTGAAATTTTTACAGTGTTGCGAGCATTACTAAGAAGCACCTCATGACCAAAATCTCTGACCCTTGAATAATGTTGTTTAAGACTGCCTGCAATTCCTTCAAGTGCCATTTTTCTCAACCTAAGAATCTTTATCTTAGGAACTTGAATTTCCAATTCATTTTTTATAGTCTCAGCCATCTCCTTACAACTCCACTGAGGGTTCTTTCTAATCCTATCTCCAAACAAATCACACAAGTATCTAGTTGTTGCCATTTTGTTACTGTATAGTTTAGTGCACAAGTGTGAGTCAACAAGTGTTTTGATTGTGCATGTCTCACTGTCTTTGTCCCTACTACACCACATGTAGAAGGGACACTCTCCCTCACAACATACTTGGCATTATCTACCATCATTAGTAACAAACTGAATCCCTCTTCTCTCAAGGACACCATATCTCCTCACAGACTCCCTAAATTCAGCCATGCTCACAAATTTTATCCCAACTTCCCATTTTGGAACCTCATCCCTACCTCCAATTTTCTTAAATGCTCTTCTTTTCTTGGGGTTAGGTGGACCTACATACCCAATTTTAGAATTCTCATCCTCACTTGAGGATGACAGAGACCTCAAGTTTTGAGACTCAAAGCTAGAGTCTTCACTTGGAGATTTCTGAGGTATATTCATAGCATTATAAAGGCTGTCTTTAAACTTCTTAGCATTGGCCCGTATAGCATGCAACTCATCATCACTTCCACATTCATTATCAGGAACTTCACTCTCTTCATTTGATTCCTCACTTTCTCTCACATTTTCATACTCAGGATCATCAGGATCATCCGTGTCATCACTCAAACCATCCTCCTCCTTTTCATTATTATCACCAACTGTTTCTACTTCTACAATTTTCTCCACAACACTAGCAATCTTATTACTCTATTTTGGGGTGTGTGGAACATCGACTAACTCATCAAGGTCAAAATGATCAACATAAAGGTCTATCCTACCATAGGGCTTAGATAATGCTACCAAATCTCTGACAGATACATCATCATAAATTAATCTAGTCCCATCTTTAAAGCTGTGACCATCACACTTAAAATATACCAAAGCATTCACATCATATTCATATTTTACAGCAAAATCTTCAAGATCCCGAAACGATAACAAATCACTATCAAAATCTTTTATAACTTCAGTTCTACCCCCAACATAAGTGACAGTAGGAGGAGGTGTGAAATCACTGTGATGGTGAAGATATATAGTGGTAGACATGCTGTGAAAACACAAAATAACACATAAATATACACCTACATACATATAAAATCAAATGCACACATACATACATCTCAACACATATATGAGTTCATATATTGAACAACACGGACATACCTTTTACTGCAGAGATTGAAGATGTAGGTTGGTAATCCAACTCCTAAACGCCCTCAATCGATCAATTTTATGAATGATCTAACCCTCAATTGACCGATTTTATGATTAGGGTTTTTCCCCCAATTCTCCACTCGCACCCAATTGCTCTCTGTTTGTTTTATGACAGTTTATATTTCTTTTTGCCTATTATAATTCCTCCTGCTTAGTTGGCGTACACGTAAATCGCCACCTGTTGCCATGTCACTCCACGTGTAACTTCCGTTACGACTGTAACGTCTCCCATCAAGTCAACAACGAAGACTAACGGGCCTATCATTACTTGCAACTACAGTGGTGCAAGTGAGACGCCGGTAGCTTGAGTGTGTTTTCTGATATGTGCCCTTCAGTTAAGTGACCATATTGAGATTTAACCCACCAATTTAAGTATTTTCATTATCTACTTCTTAGAAGGCTGAGCAGTTGGGATGAATTACAATTTTTTTTCTTTTTGAAATCTCCAGATGTCCGAGGACTGGAGAAAAAGACTTGTTTTACAAGAACTGTAAAAGAGGAAACTAAATTGCAATTTAATAAGAACATACAATGCAAATCATACAATGCAAATCTAAGTACCTATGTATAGGTATGCTATTACATGTAGAATCTGTTAACACCTTATATCAGCTTTCTAACTAATTGTTCACGCTTCTTCTGTTCTTCCTACATCTCCATGCAAGTTTAATATGATTTGATCCAAGACCCTTCCTGTAAGCAGATACCTTCCTAGTTACACCTTGATCATAAGGAATTCTTGTCAGATTGCCCGAGTAAAGACCGATGACTTCCGCGAGATCTGCAGCCTGGAGTGTATATGCGTCCACATTAGTTAAGCACCTTACCATTTTACTGCTTACCAATTTGTACACAGGAATCCTAGTTCTTTTTCCATTTCTATTCATACCAAAATACACAAGGCAAGATGTAATAAGTTCCTCCCCACAAACGTTCCCTTCAGACAAAATAACAGTATTCCTATCTTCTCCAATGCTCTCAACCTTCCCTCTAACAATGAAAACCATCTTATCAACTAAACCTCCACAAACAAGGATTTTGCTTCCTTTGATATATGTTTTATGTTTCAATCTTTCCCTAATGGCATCCAAGATGGAGTCATCCATCAGAGCAAAGGTTGGGAATCTTTCAACAAAATAGTAGGCATGTCGACGTATATTTCTCTGAAGGTCTTCAGGTAAATTTTCCAAGAGCGTCGATTCATTTAGGCCTCTGGTGGCAGCCCAATTAAATCGTTCTGATTCACGGGCTTGCTTTCTAAGTTCCTCTGGCACCTGCCGAAGGCTCATCCACTGCTCAATATCCAAACGCCTAACAGACATTTCTAAACTCTTGCGCCCCAGAGCTTGGAGAAAGTTCTGCATATTTCCTATGAGAAGAGAGAACAGCACAAGACTCGTAGCAGTAATAAACATAGTGAAAATAACTTCCAACACAAAGAAAGCTGGAATTTGATTTCCAGCCATAGTACTAATCTGCTGGAACCCCCAAAATAGGGAATATAAGTATCTTATTGGCAGGTTGGTTTCTGTTGTAAGACCAACAGCTTGAACATAGATTCCATTGTTGAAATTTCCTGGACCAAAACAAGCAGTAGCATTTGTGTTGTCCTTCCACTTTTTCCTTAATGCTGGATCATCTTTATATCTTCCATTGCCGTTTTCTTGGCCACAATACAAATACTTAAAACACCAAAACTGGCTACAAACATTTCGGAGACAATGGTATAACCTCTGTAATGCAAAAAGATACCAGCATGACCCAACCACATGACTAAAGAGAACAAAACCAAGAAGATTGATAACAAACTTTGTGTTAGAAAATTAGGATTTTAGAGCTTAATTTAATTATGTTCTTGATGTTAATCCTAAAATCTAATGATTGGAAATTGTTTAATGATATTTGAACTTAAATTTTCATGTATGGTTTTAAGAATTTTCTTAATGAAATCCATATGAAATGAGAGATGAAAGTAGCTTGGAAAAGCTTGGAAAATTTGAGAATGTTTGTCCCACATTGAAATAAATAAAGGGGGTTGTGTGCTTTATATGGTATTACCCACATGAGTAGTATACAACTACTAAGGTGTGTGATGGTCCATTGTGTTGTTGTGTGCTTCACGCGCACACACGCGCGCCCCGCACCGCACCGGACCGAAGGGCGATTTGGGCGAATGTCTCGGCGTCTCGCGTACGCGAGGCGACCTGGGCGAGGATTTTATTTATTTGAGAATTATTTTAATTCGAATTTATTTATCGGTGATTGGATTATTGGGCTGGGTTCTGAAATAGGCTAAGTAGTCTAAATATATTGAACCTGCAAATAATCTGATCTGTAACAAGTTCTGATATAAGAATCAGAACTGATGAATAAAATCAGAACTTAACAAGTTCTGATATCAGAATCAGAACTTAAGTACTGATGAGTCGAATCAGAACTTAAGTACTGATGAGTCGAATCAGAACTTAACTTAAGTTCTGATAATAATGTGGGTGTTAATGTGAAAAGCTGTTACAAATAATTTAAATTCAAAAGCTGTTCAGTTTTGATTTTTTCATTTATGAATTCAAAATCTGATCAGTTTTGATTTTTTCATTAATGGAGCAGTTTAATTCAGACATTAAGTGTGTGGACAGTTTCATTTTTCCTCTCCTATAAATAGAGGCTAAACTGAATGAATATATATACACAACACACTACATTCTCATCTCTTCTCTTCAACCTCTCTGCATTTCTCTCCCATAAGTCCTAAAGTGCTGATATTTTCCGGCGACTGAGGTGCTGGTCGAAGTGGAGGTTTTGTTGCTGCTGTTAACATAAACTCCGAGCTGTTTTATCCTGGTGGAGATATTGCGCACATCCCAAACGCAGCAGGTAGGGGGCAATAATCTCTTCAAGAGCAGCCAGGACTTCGAGCAAGGCCTGGTGACTCAGCTGTGATTATTTTCTTGGCATTTTGTATCTGTAAACCTTTATTTCAGTCACTGTTGAAAGCTATGGTTTCGGGTACATCTTTCTTTCTCTCTTCGTTATTTCAGTTACTGATTTTGTTTACCTGCATGTTTTGTTTTGTTAACTGTGGTCTTGTCCTAAACTTGTTAAATTCTTTATACACTTGCCTCTATGTTGCTATACTTGTTAGTGAGAAGATCAACATTCTTGAAGAGATTATTGGTTATTTAGAATTTAGCATAATGGTTAACGAAAGTGAGGTTATCGTTGGTGGTGGTAGCAGTTCGGGTGTAACTGCTGGGGCCATTGATTGGACCACCTATAGTTTCCCACAAGCTGTTGAACTAACCGGTTTACCGGAGAAATTCAACGGTGGCATTGGCTTTTCTCGCTGGCAGAAAAGGATGAAGTTGTGGTTGACTATAAAGGGTCTGTGGCCGGTTGTGGAATATGAGAAACCAGTAGTGGATCAAGAGAAGGCTGACACAGTTAAGGCTTTTGCGAAGTGGGCTGAGAAGGATGGAGTGGCTAGAGCGGCCATTCTGGCGGCACTAACAAACACTTTGTTTGATGTCTATTCTTCTGATGCCTACTCTGCAAAACTCTTATGGGAGAAGCTGGACCAGACACATAATACTGACTCACAAGGTCTAGAAAAGTATTATGTGGCAAGGTTCCTCGAGTTCAAGCTGGTGGACAATAAGTCCATGACTGAGCAGGTGCATGAGTTCGAGATGATAGTGCATGCTTTGAAGGAGTCTGGAATGAATCTCCCGGAGAAGTTCAAGGTGATGAGTGTGATTGAAAAGCTCCCGAAGTCTTGGGAAGAGTTCTCTCTCTCCCTGAAAAGACAGAAAGGAGAGATCACCTGGACCAACCTTATGCTGGACATCTCGGTGCAAGAACAACACAAGTCCAAACAGGGACATGTGATGCCAACTGAACACGGTACCTCGAAGGTAAACATAGCAACTGTAGGACAAAAGAGGAAGGCTTTTGCTAAGAAAGCTAATAGTAATAAACCTAAGAGTGACAAGGACAAGGCCAAGAAACCCAAGGCAAACAAACCATGCTGGTCTTGTGGGCAGGTTGGGCACTGGAGTAAGGACTGCCCTACGAAGAAAGCGAAGAAAACCGAGGTAGCACAAGCAAATGTTGTGCTTGGAACCGCAAGTGGGCCTGTAGTGAACATGGTTGTTGGTGAGGCTACGGCTTCTGAAACCAACGTTGACCGGTATGTATCCTACAACCCTGTGATATTTTCTACCTATCTGTCAAATGAATGGTTGATAGATACTGGAGCTAATGTACATATTTGTGCTGATATTAGTTTATTTGTATCTTATCAACAGAGTCATAGCCTGACTGTAAAGATGGGGAATGCTAGTGCTGCTCAAGTACATGGAGTTGGAAACGTGGATCTGAAGTTCCCTTCAGGACGTATTCTATCTCTGACGAGAGTGCATCATGTTCCCGACATGCGTAGAAATATAATAAGTGGAAGCTGTTTAGTTTCTAGTGGTTTTGAAATTTCGTTCAAGTGTAATAAAGTAGTTCTTATTCACACTGGTACATTCTTTGGCAAGGGTTACTTGTCAAATGGTTTATTTGTTATTAATGCGGATCCCGTTTTGGGAAGTTTGAATAATAATGTTATTCCTACTGTTAATTGTATTGAATCCTCAAATATATGGCATGCTAGACTAGGTCATTTAAACTTTGGTGCTCTTAAGAACATGATGAACTTAGAGTTGATTCCAAAATATACCATAGAAAAGAATTCTAAATATCAAGTATGTGTGTCTGCTAAACAGATAAGGAAACCTTTTCATAACGTTGTTAGGGATTCAGACTTGTTAGATTTAGTACACACTGATATTTGTGAATTTGGTGGTGTGTTGACCAAGGACCAGTTTAGATACTTCATTACTTTTATAGATGATAGTAGTAGATATTGTTATGTTTATTTACTTAGACATAAGGATGAAGCACTTAGTAAATTCATTATATATAAAACTGAAGTAGAAAAACAAACTGGTAAGTTACTTAAAAGATTGAGATCTGATAGAGGTGGTGAGTATACGAGTAATGCTTTTAATGAATTTTGTGCAAACAATGGTATAGTTCATGAAGTTACTCCACCATACACACCTGAGTCTAATGGGGTTGCTGAGCGAAAGAACAGAACATTTAAAGATATGATTAATAGTATGCTTATTAACTCTGGGTTGCCTAAATACATGTGGGGAGAGGCTCTAAATACGGCTTGCCATATTTTGAATAGAGTCCCTCTGAAACACATGGATAAAACACCCTTGGAGTTATGGAAAGGCAGGATGACTAGTCTTAAGTATCTTCGTGTGTGGGGGTGCCTTGCTAAGGTGCTTGTTCCTGAACACAAGAGAAAGAAACTAGGTCCAAAGACTGTTGACTGTATCTTTCTGGGTTATCTTGAAACCACTACAGCTATGAGATTTTTAGTGTTAAAATCTGACATAGATGGTATAGTGGCAAACACGATAGTTGAATTTCGAGATGCGACATTCTTTGAGGATGTCTACCCTATGAAGACTGGAATACCTGAAACGACTTCTGAGGAAGATCCTACTCACACATCAAGTTCTATTCCTGATCATGTGGAAAAGATGACAAATGTGGGGGCGGAACCTAGTAGTAGCTCTATTCCTAAGGAATTAGAGGAACCAAGGAGAAGTAAGCGTGCAAAAATAGTCAAGGATTTTGGAGGTGATTTCATCACTTACAATATCGAGGACGAACCTTTAACTTTCCGGCAAGCTATGGATTCTTCTGAGTCAAGGCACTGGAAGGGCGCTATCAAGAGTGAAATTGACTCTATTGTTTCCAATGGAACATGGGAGTTGGTTGATCTCCCTCCTGGGTGTTCTACTATTGGATGCAAATGGGTCTTTAAAAGGAAGTTGAACCCTGACGGCTCAATAGATAAGTACAAAGCTAGACTGGTAGCTAAGGGTTTTAAGCAAAAGGAAGGAATTGATTATTTTGATACATACTCTCCAGTTGTAAGAATGGTAACAATCCGAATGCTTATAGCATTGGCTTCAGTCCATGGTCTTATCATCCATCAGATGGATGTAAAGACGGCTTTTCTTCATGGTGAACTTGAGGAAGAGATTTATATGGATCAACCTGATGGATTTGTTGCATCAGGCAATGAAAGGAAAGTATGTAAGTTGATCAAGTCCATCTATGGCTTGAAACAAGCTCCCAGAGATTGGCATAAAAAGTTTGATGAAACTATATTGCCTTTCAGTTATAAGATTAATGAAAGTGATAAGTGTGTCTACACTAAAGTTAAAGGTAATGAGTGTGTTATTTTGTGCCTATATGTGGATGACATTTTACTGTTTGGAACCAATATTGAGATTATTAACGAGACTAAAGAATTCTTGAAAAGGCATTTTGAAATGAAGGATATGGGTGAGGCAAGTGTGATTCTTGGAATCAAATTGATTCAGTCCACTGAAGGAATAACCTTGACTCAATCTCATTATATAGAGAAATCTATACTTGAGAAATATGGTTATTCACAGTGTAGAATCGCTAGTACACCTTATGATTCGAAAGTTGCCCTTGTCAAGAATACTTCAGGAGTGCCTGTGTCTCAGTTAAGGTATTCTCAGATTATTGGGAGCTTGCAGTATCTTGCTAACTGTACTAGACCAGATATTTCATATTCTGTGTCTAAATTGGCGAGATATACAAGCTGTCCAAACAGAACTCATTGGGATGCTCTTGATAGAGTACTTAGATATCTAAAAGGCACAATGTACCTTAGTTTACACTACAGGAGATTTCCTGGTGTGCTTGAAGGGTACAGTGATGCAAGTTGGATAGCTAAGAAGTCTGGTTCCAATGGAGTGACTGGATACGTGTTCACCTTGGCTGGTGGAGCAATATCCTGGAAGTCAAGCAGACAGACTATTGTTACTCGGTCTACTTTTGAGGCTGAGTTGTGTGCACTTGATGCCACAGGGACGGAGGCTGAATGGTTACATGGACTTATGTCTGCAATACCTGTAGTAAGCAGACCGCTTCCTGCTATTGCTATTCACTGTGATAGTCGAACAACTATCGACAAGATTAGCAGTAAAAAACATAATGCTAAAACTAAGAGACACATCCAAGTTAGACTCAAGTCTATAAGGGGTTTAGTGACTGATAGGATCATAGCTATAGAGTTCATAGGAACTCAGAATAATATAGCTGATCCTCTTATTAAAGGACTGGAACCTGCAGTGGTCCTTAAGTCAAGGTTGGGGATGGGATTGTCAACCCATCATAATTCATCAACAGTGGGAACCCAATACACATGAGAGGAGATCCCTTGAAGTGTATTCAATGGGTAATAACAAGCTGTAAGGATGAGTTGGTAGTACCTTTGCTACATAGATGATACTACAGTATCTGAATCTATTCCCTGTAAACCTAGAAGGTACTGACACTGCCAGAAAAGCAAGAGTGTTGAAACTCTGAATGGGATCAAGTCATTTGACGAGATAGAGGCAGTATATCTCTGGAGATGCCCAGCTAAGCGAATGTAATTGTGTGGTCGCAATTAGAGGATAGGGTTAATCCTTGAAGCATTCGACGAACAGGATCGAGACATGACCATTAATGTCTCAAAGCCGTAGATTGGCACCATAACCTTTGACTTGTCGTCGTCTATGGAATATGGTTATACTAAACGGATTAAGATTCAAGGTGAAACATTCCATCTGAGTCCGATAGCCATTGAAGTAGAGGAATTAGGAGGGTTCAAACCCGGAAGGGTACCGACTCTGAAAAACAAGTCATGATGGGAAATTGATCACATTTCTGTATGGATTTGTGGGGGATTGTTAGAAAATTAGGATTTTAGAGCTTAATTTAATTATGTTCTTGATGTTAATCCTAAAATTTAATGATTGGAAATTGTTCAATGATATTTGAACTTAAATTTTCATGTATGGTTTTAAGAATTTTCTTAATGAAATCCATATGAAATGAGAGATGAAAGTGGCTTGGAAAAGCTTGGAAAATTTGAGAATGTTTGTCCCACATGGAAATAAATAAAGGGGGTTGTGTGCTTTATATGGTATTACCCACATGAGTAGTATACAACTACTAAGGTGTGTGATGGTCCATTGTGTTGTTGTGTGCTTCACGCGCACACACACACACACACGCGCGCGCGCCACGCATCGCACCGCACCGGACCGGACCGGACCGGGTCGGGTCGAAGGGCGATTTGGGCGAATGTCTCGGCGTCTCGCGTACGCGAGGCGACCTGGGCGAGGATTTTATTTATTTGAGAATTATTTTAATTCGAATTTATTTATCGGTGATTGGATTATTGGGCTGGGTTCTGAAATAGGCTAAGTAGTCTAAATATATTGAACCTGCAAATAATCTGATCTGTAACAAGTTCTGATATAAGAATCAGAACTGATGAATAAAATCAGAACTTAACAAGTTCTGATATCAGAATCAGAACTTAAGTACTGATGAGTCGAATCAGAACTTAAGTACTGATGAGTCGAATCAGAACTTAACTTAAGTTCTGATAATAATGTGGGTGTTAATGTGAAAAGCTGTTACAAATAATTTAAATTCAAAAGCTGTTCAGTTTTGATTTTTTCATTTATGAATTCAAAATCTGATCAGTTTTGATTTTTTCATTAATGGAGCAGTTTAATTCAGACATTAAGTGTGTGGTCAGTTTCATTTTTCCTCTCCTATAAATAGAGGCTAAACTGAATGAATACAACACACTACATTCTCATCTCTTCTCTTCAACCTCTCTGCATTTCTCTCCCATAAGTCCTGAAGTGCTGATATTTTCCGGCGACTGAGGTGCTGGTCGAAGTGGAGGTTTTGTTGCTGCTGTTAACATAAACTCCGAGCTGTTTTATCCTGGTGGAGATATTGCGCACATCCCAAACGCAGCAGGTAGGGGGCAATAATCTCTTCAAGAGCAGCCAGGACTTCGAGCAAGGCCTGGTGACTCAGCTGTGATTATTTTCTTGGCATTTTGTATCTGTAAACCTTTATTTCAGTCACTGTTGAAAGCTATGGTTTCGGGTACATCTTTCTTTCTCTCTTCATTATTTCAGTTACTGATTTTGTTTACCTGCATGTTTTGTTTTGTTAACTGTGGTCTTGGCCTAAACTTGTTAAATTCTTTATACACTTGCCTCTATGTTGCTATACTTGTTAGTGAGAAGAACAACACTTTGTTGACCATGAATCATGTATGAGGCTGCTTTTAGACTTATGACCAACAAGCATTGGAAGAACTCTACTTAACATGGCCATGTACTGAAAAATCATTACTAATTGCAAAACATTTACCACATCATCTTCGCCAGAATACCCGTATGATTTTCGGAGGATCATCCACATAATCACTTGGGAAAGAGGTAATACTACAAAGAAATCCACAAGAAAATATCTAGAAAGATATTTGAGAGCTATTCTTTTCGGATGATCGACTAGATTAAAAAAGCCCGGGTTGCCAGGTTCAGGTGCGACATAAGCCAATCTAAACTTAATAAGTATACGCAATAAATAAATAAAATTAGTCACGCTTCGCAGAAATATAAGTACTTTTGTCATAGTTTGATTAACAGCTATGCAATTGTGCCTTTGCTTTGCCGACAGCAGAAAAAGGAACAGTGAGTCCAATAAACCTGAAAATAAACACGAGAAAATCAAGATTTTGTTCCATATCAGAACAATTGTAGCATAAGGATTGATGTGTTAGAAAATTAGGATTTTAGAGCTTAATTTAATTATGTTCTTGATGTTAATCCTAAAATCTAATGATTGGAAATTGTTCAATGATATTTGAACTTAAATTTTCATGTATGGTTTTAAGAATTTTCTTAATGAAATCCATATGAAATGAGAGATGAAAGTAGCTTGGAAAAGCTTGGAAAATTTGAGAATGTTTGTCCCACATTGAAATAAATAAAGGGGGTTGTGTGCTTTATATGGTATTACCCACATGAGTAGTATACAACTACTAAGGTGTGTGATGATCCATTGTGTTGTTGTGTGCTTCACGCGCACACACACACACACACACACGCGCCCCGCCCCGCCCCGCACCGCACCGCACCGGGTCGAAGGGCGATTTGGGCGAATGTCTCGGCGTCTCGCGTACGCGAGGCGACCTGGGCGAGGATTTTATTTATTTGAGAATTATTTTAATTCGAATTTATTTATCGGTGATTGGATTATTGGGCTGGGTTCTGAAATAGGCTAAGTAGTCTAAATATATTGAACCTGCAAATAATCTGATCTGTAACAAGTTCTGATATTAGAATCAGAACTTAAGAACTGATGAATAAAATCAGAACTTAACAAGTTCTGATATCAGAATCAGAACTTAAGTACTGATGAGTCGAATCAGAACTTAACTTAAGTTCTGATAATAATGTGGGTGTTAATGTGAAAAGCTGTTACAAATAATTTAAATTCAAAAGCTGTTCAGTTTTGATTTTTTCATTTATGAATTCAAAATCTGATCAGTTTTGATTTTTTCATTAATGGAGCAGTTTAATTCAGACATTAAGTGTGTGGTCAGTTTCATTTTTCCTCTCCTATAAATAGAGGCTAAACTGAATGAATATATATACACAACACACTACATTCTCATCTCTTCTCTTCAACCTCTCTGCATTTCTCTCCCATAAGTCCTGAAGTGCTGATATTTTCCGGCGACTGAGGTGCTGGTCGAAGTGGAGGTTTTGTTGCTGCTGTTAACATAAACTCCGAGCTGTTTTATCCTGGTGGAGATATT
This sequence comes from Apium graveolens, assembly GCF_009905375.1. Taxonomy (NCBI): domain Eukaryota; kingdom Viridiplantae; phylum Streptophyta; class Magnoliopsida; order Apiales; family Apiaceae; genus Apium; species Apium graveolens. Next base: position 196,891,828 of record NC_133647.1, read on the forward strand.
GCGCACATCCCAAACGCAGCAGGTAGGGGGCAATAATCTCTTCAAGAGCAGCCAGGACTTCGAGCAAGGCCTGGTGACTCAGCTGTGATTATTTTCTTGGCATTTTGTATCTGTAAACCTTTATTTCAGTCACTGTTGAAAGCTATGGTTTCGGGTACATCTTTCTTTCTCTCTTCGTTATTTCAGTTACTGATTTTGTTTACCTGCATGTTTTGTTTTGTTAACTGTGGTCTTGTCCTAAACTTGTTAAATTCTTTATACACTTGCCTCTATGTTGCTATACCTGTTAGTGAGAAGATCAACATTCTTGAAGAGATTATTGGTTATTTAGAATTTAGCATAATGTTTAACGAAAGTGAGGTTATCGTTGGTGGTGGTAGCAGTTCGGGTGTAACTGCTGGGGCCATTGATTGGACCACCTATAGTTTCCCACAAGCTGTTGAACTAACCGGTTTACCGGAGAAATTCAACGGTGGCATTGGCTTTTCTCGCTGGCAGAAAAGGATGAAGTTGTGGTTGACTATAAAGGGTCTGTGGCCGGTTGTGGAATATGAGAAACCAGTAGTGGATCAAGAGAAGGCTGACACAGTTAAGGCTTTTGCGAAGTGGGCTGAGAAGGATGGAGTGGCTAGAGCGGCCATTCTGGCGGCACTAACAAACACTTTGTTTGATGTCTATTCTTCTGATGCCTACTCTGCAAAACTCTTATGGGAGAAGCTGGACCAGACACATAATACTGACTCACAAGGTCTAGAAAAGTATTCTGTGGTAAGGTTCCTCGAGTTCAAGCTGGTGGACAATAAGTCCATGACTGAGCAGGTGCATGAGTTCGAGATGATAGTGCATGCTTTGAAGGAGTCTGGAATGAATCTCCCGGAGAAGTTCAAGGTGATGAGTGTGATTGAAAAGCTCCCGAAGTCTTGGGAAGAGTTCTCTCTCTCCCTGAAAAGACAGAAAGGAGAGATCACCTGGACCAACCTTATGCTGGACATCTCGGTGCAAGAACAACACAAGTCCAAACAGGGACATGTGATGCCAACTGAACACGGTACCTCGAAGGTAAACATAGCAACTGTAGGACAAAAGAGGAAGGCTTTTGCTAAGAAAGCTAATAGTAATAAACCTAAGAGTGACAAGGACAAGGCCAAGAAACCCAAGGCAAACAAACCATGCTGGTCTTGTGGGCAGGTTGGGCACTGGAGTAAGGACTGCCCTACGAAGAAAGCGAAGAAAACCGAGGTAGCACAAGCAAATGTTGTGCTTGGAACCGCAAGTGGGCCTGTAGTGAACATGGTTGTTGGTGAGGCTACGGCTTCTGAAACCAATGTTGACCGGTATGTATCCTACAACCCTGTGATATTTTCTACCTATCTGTCAAATGAATGGTTGATAGATACTGGAGCTAATGTACATATTTGTGCTGATATTAGTTTATTTGTATCTTATCAACAGAGTCATAGCCTGACTGTAAAGATGGGGAATGCTAGTGCTGCTCAAGTACATGGAGTTGGAAACGTGGATCTGAAGTTCCCTTCAGGACGTATTCTATCTCTGACGAGAGTGCATCATGTTCCCGACATGCGTAGAAATATAATAAGTGGAAGCTGTTTAGTTTCTAGTGGTTTTGAAATTTCGTTCAAGTGTAATAAAGTAGTTCTTATTCACACTGGTACATTCTTTGGCAAGGGTTACTTGTCAAATGGTTTATTTGTTATTAATGCGGATCCCGTTTTGGGAAGTTTGAATAATAATGTTATTCCTACTGTTAATTGTATTGAATCCTCAAATATATGGCATGCTAGACTAGGTCATTTAAACTTTGGTGCTCTTAAGAACATGATGAACTTAGAGTTGATTCCAAAATATACCATAGAAAAGAATTCTAAATGTCAAGTATGTGTGTCTGCTAAACAGATAAGGAAACCTTTTCATAACGTTGTTAGGGATTCAGACTTGTTAGATTTAGTACACACTGATATTTGTGAATTTGGTGGTGTGTTGACCAAGGACCAGTTTAGATACTTCATTACTTTTATAGATGATAGTAGTAGATATTGTTATGTTTATTTACTTAGACATAAGGATGAAGCACTTAGTAAATTCATTATATATAAAACTGAAGTAGAAAAACAAACTGGTAAGTTACTTAAAAGATTGAGATCTGATAGAGGTGGTGAGTATACGAGTAATGCTTTTAATGAATTTTGTGCAAACAATGGTATAGTTCATGAAGTTACTCCACCATACACACCTGAGTCTAATGGGGTTGCTGAGCGAAAGAACAGAACATTTAAAGATATGATTAATAGTATGCTTATTAACTCTGGGTTGCCTAAATACATGTGGGGAGAGGCTCTAAATACGGCTTGCCATATTTTGAATAGAGTCCCTCTGAAACACATGGATAAAACACCCTTGGAGTTATGGAAAGGCAGGATGACTAGTCTTAAGTATCTTCGTGTGTGGGGGTGCCTTGCTAAGGTGCTTGTTCCTGAACACAAGAGAAAGAAACTAGGTCCAAAGACTGTTGACTGTATCTTTCTGGGTTATCTTGAAACCACTACAGCTATGAGATTTTTAGTGTTAAAATCTGACATAGATGGTATAGTGGCAAACACGATAGTTGAATTTCGAGATGCGACATTCTTTGAGGATGTCTACCCTATGAAGACTGGAATACCTGAAACGACTTCTGAGGAAGATCCTACTCACACATCAAGTTCTATTCCTGATCATGTGGAAAAGATGACAAATGTGGGGGCGGAACCTAGTAGTAGCTCTATTCCTAAGGAATTAGAGGAACCAAGGAGAAGTAAGCGTGCAAAAATAGTCAAGGATTTTGGAGGTGATTTCATCACTTACAATATCGAGGACGAACCTTTAACTTTCCGGCAAGCTATGGATTCTTCTGAGTCAAGGCACTGGAAGGGCGCTATCAAGAGTGAAATTGACTCTATTGTTTCCAATGGAACATGGGAGTTGGTTGATCTCCCTCCTGGGTGTTCTACTATTGGATGCAAATGGGTCTTTAAAAGGAAGTTGAACCCTGACGGCTCAATAGATAAGTACAAAGCTAGACTGGTAGCTAAGGGTTTTAAGCAAAAGGAAGGAATTGATTATTTTGATACATACTCTCCAGTTGCAAGAATGGTAACAATCCGAATGCTTATAGCATTGGCTTCAGTCCATGGTCTTATCATCCATCAGATGGATGTAAAGACGGCTTTTCTTCATGGTGAACTTGAGGAAGAGATTTATATGGATCAGCCTGATGGATTTGTTGCATCAGGCAATGAAAGGAAAGTATGTAAGTTGATCAAGTCCATCTATGGCTTGAAATAAGCTCCCAGAGATTGGCATAAAAAGTTTGATGAAACTATATTGCCTTTCAGTTATAAGATTAATGAAAGTGATAAGTGTGTCTACACTAAAGTTAAAGGTAATGAGTGTGTTATTTTGTGCCTATATGTGGATGACATTTTACTGTTTGGAACCAATTTTGAGATTATTAACGAGACTAAAGAATTCTTGAAAAGGCATTTTGAAATGAAGGATATGGGTGAGGCAAGTGTGATTTCTTGGAATCAAATTGATTCAGTCCACTGAAGGAATAACCTTGACTCAATCTCATTATATAGAGAAATCTATACTTGAGAAATATGGTTATTCACAGTGTAGAATCGCTAGTACACCTTATGATTCGAAAGTTGCCCTTGTCAAGAATACTTCAGGAGTGCCTGTGTCTCAGTTAAGGTATTCTCAGATTATTGGGAGCTTACAGTATCTTGCTAACTGTACTAGACCAGATATTTCATATTCTGTGTCTAAATTGGCGAGATATACAAGCTGTCCAAACAGAACTCATTGGGATGCTCTTGATAGAGTACTTAGATATCTAAAAGGCACAATGTACCTTAGTTTACACTACAGGAGATTTCCTGGTGTGCTTGAAGGGTACAGTGATGCAAGTTGGATAGCTAAGAAGTCTGGTTCCAATGGAGTGACTGGATACGTGTTCACCTTGGCTGGTGGAGCAATATCCTTGAAGTCAAGCAGACAGACTATTGTTACTCGGTCTACTTTTGAGGCTGAGTTGTGTGCACTTGATGCCACAGGGACGGAGGCTGAATGGTTACATGGACTTATGTCTGCAATACCTGTAGTAAGCAGACCGCTTCCTGCTATTGCTATTCACTGTGATAGTCGAACAACTATCGACAAGATTAGCAGTAAAAAGCATAATGCTAAAACTAAGAGACACATCCAAGTTAGACTCAAGTCTATAAGGGGTTTAGTGACTGATAGGATCATAGCTATAGAGTTCATAGGAACTCAGAATAATATAGCTGATCCTCTTACTAAAGGACTGGAACCTGCAGTGGTCCTTAAGTCAAGGTTGGGGATGGGATTGTCAACCCATCATAATTCATCAACAGTGGGAACCCAATACACATGAGAGGAGATCCCTTGAAGTGTATTCAATGGGTAATAACAAGCTGTAAGGATGAGTTGGTAGTACCTTTGCTACATAGATGATACTACAGTATCTGAATCTATCCCCTGTAAACCTAGAAGGTACTGACACTGCCAGAAAAGCAAGAGTGTTGAAACTCTGAATGGGATCAAGTCATTTGACGAGATAGAGGCAGTATATCTCTGGAGATGCCCAGCTAAGCGAATGTAATTGTGTGGTCGCAATTAGAGGATAGGGTTAATCCTTGAAGCATTCGACGAACAGGATCGAGACATGACCATTAATGTCTCAAAGCCGTAGATTGGCACCATAACCTTTGACTTGTCGTCGTCTATGGAATATGGTTATACTAAATGGATTAAGATTCAAGGTGAAACATTCCATCTGAGTCCGATAGCCATTGAAGTAGAGGAATTAGGAGGGTTCAAACCCGGAAGGGTACCGACTCTGAAAAACAAGTCATGATGGGAAATTGATCACATTTCTGTCTGGATTTGTGGGGGATTGTTAGAAAATTAGGATTTTAGAGCTTAATTTAATTATGTTCTTGATGTTAATCCTAAAATCTAATGATTGGAAATTGTTCAATGATATTTGAACTTAAATTTTCATGTATGGTTTTAAGAATTTTCTTAATGAAATCCATATGAAATGAGAGATGAAAGTAGCTTGGAAAAGCTTGGAAAATTTGAGAATGTTTGTCCCACATTGAAATAAATAAAGGGGGTTGTGTGCTTTATATGGTATTACCCACATGAGTAGTATACAACTACTAAGGTGTGTGATGGTCCATTGTGTTGTTGTGTGCTTCACGCGCACACACACACACGCGCGCCCCGCCCCGCCCCGCCACGCACCGCACCGCACCGCACCGCACCGGGTCGAAGGGCGATTTGGGTGAATGTCTCGGCGTCTCGCGTACGCGAGGCGACCTGGGCGAGGATTTTATTTATTTGAGAATTATTTTAATTCGAATTTATTTATCGGTGATTGGATTATTGGGCTGGGTTCTGAAATAGGCTAAGTAGTCTAAATATATTGAACCTGCAAATAATCTGATCTGTAACAAGTTCTGATATTAGAATCAGAACTTAAGAACTGATGAATAAAATCAGAACTTAACAAGTTCTGATATCAGAATCAGAACTTAAGTACTGATGAGTCGAATCAGAACTTAAGTACTGATGAGTCGAATCAGAACTTAACTTAAGTTCTGATAATAATGTGAGTGTTAATGTGAAAAGCTGTTACAAATAATTTAAATTCAAAAGCTGTTCAGTTTTGATTTTTTCATTTATGAATTCAAAATCTGATCAGTTTTGATTTTTTCATTAATGGAGCAGTTTAATTCAGACATTAAGTGTGTGGTCAGTTTCATTTTTCCTCTCCTATAAATAGAGGCTAAACGGAATGAATATATATACACAACACACTACATTCTCATCTCTTCTCTTCAACCTCTCTGCATTTCTCTCCCATAAGTCCTGAAGTGCTGATATTTTCCGGCGACTGAGGTGCTGGTCGAAGTGGAGGTTTTGTTGCTGCTGTTAACATAAACTCCGAGCTGTTTTATCCTGGTGGAGATATTGCGCACATCCCAAACGCAGCAGGTAGGGGGCAATAATCTCTTCAAGAGCAGCCAGGACTTCGAGCAAGGCCTGGTGACTCAGCTGTGATTATTTTCTTGGCATTTTGTATCTGTAAACCTTTATTTCAGTCACTGTTGAAAGCTATGGTTTCGGGTACATCTTTCTTTCTCTCTTCGTTATTTCAGTTACTGATTTTGTTTACCTGCATGTTTTGTTTTGTTAACTGTGGTCTTGGCCTAAACTTGTTAAATTCTTTATACACTTGCCTCTATGTTGCTATACTTGTTAGTGAGTTTATCAACATGATGACCCCGGGAATATATTGACACAATGAAGCAAAAAGTCTTCTCGCCCAGCTGTGTGCATTGGGGCTATTAAAAAGCTTCTGGTCATCAGAATCCAGAGAGTCAACTGGGATGGATACTGATGATGGACTTCGCATTCTGGAAACGGACCTTCTAAACAGAGGTTTTGCTTGTGGATTATTTTCTACATTAGTGGAAGATTGCGTTAACGCCTTGTCTTTATCAGGATCATCCGTTTCTCAGTTACAAAGCAACATGAGTTTTGCAATACGAGGGATAGTAAAGTATCAGAGAAGAAGACGGATCACTATGATTTAACTCAAAAAGGAGCAAGACCAAAACGTGCAGAGAATGAAAGAGCTTAACAACTTCATTTTTTTCTTGGTAGAAGAAATTGCTAGGAAGGAGGAAGTGAATGAGAATCCTTGATGTTGGGTGGTGTCAAACGAAGTATCACATCGAGGAGATAAGGGATAATATTCTTGTATATAGAGCATCCGGTTAACTCCATTAGTATAAGGCCATCTGGGGTTACCAAAAACAAATCCTACCACTTATGCATTGGGGACTACCAGGATACAATCACACTAGTGACAATATATTTTTCCATGGGCATCCAATGAAGAAAAGTATCAACTTCACAGCAAAAAGCAAATAGCACCGGGCCTAGGAAGCAAGGACAGGGTTGCGGGAGTGAGAGGGGATACTGAAATTGGACAAATATAAAAATGAAAAATAAACAAAAAATTTATAAAAATATATTTTATGTTAAACATAATAAAACTTACTAACAAAACCAGAAATTGCTTGAAAAATGAATCAAATGCATTATTTATTAGAGTTAATTGCACTTTGAAACCTCCATCTTTCAATTAAAATCAAAATAGTATCTCTACTTTATAAAAAAAGTTTGTAACCCTTAACTTTCAATAATAACTTCAACATGCATCCCTTCCTATTATAAAATTGAAATTGAGATGTTAATATTAATAATTTAAATTTCAAATCAATAAAAATATTTATTTTAATGCATATTTTACTTGAAAAAAAATTATACAACACCCGTTCTTTACTTTGGTGACAGAAAATCGGCACGAATTTTAAAATTTCCGTAAAGTATGCACAATTAAATAATTTTAATTATTTTTTCTTTAAATAAAAATATAATGTTTAAATTTTTATATTGAAAAAGAAATTTTTAAAAATAAATTATAGAATATATTTTATAGTAGCCTTAATGCGTGCCAAGCACGAGGAAAAAATAAGTAAAAAATCAGGGAGTAGCTATTTTTCATTAGTAATGCTCTAAATTAATCATAATGCTAAATACTTAAAATATATTTATCAAGCAAAATATATATTTTTATATATTTTTATATATAATCATAAAGTTTCTAAATATATTTATATTTTAAAATTTTAAAAATTATACTGAGTAAAATATAAAATAATTGATATTAATATTAATTTGAAATTCCAACTTTTAGTTTAATTTAAAAAAATAAAATTATTATTTAAATATTTTGTTAAATTTTAATTTTACTCTTCAAATTATAATTTTTTTTAATAAAATGGTTAAACGGATGCATATTGTATTTGATGTCGAAAGTTAGGGTTTACAAACTTTATTTTTTTAAATTAAACTAAAAGTTAGAATTTTAAATTAATATTAATATCAATTATTTTATATTTTACTCAATATAATTTTTAAAATTTTAAAATATAAATATATTAAAAACTTTATGATTATATTTAAAAATATATATTTTGCTTGATAAATATATTTTAAGTATTTAGCATTATGATTAATTTAGAGCATTACTAATGGAAAATAGCTACTCCCTGATTTTTTACTTACTTTTTCCCCGTGCTTGGCACGCATTAAGGCTACTATAAAATATATTCTATAATTTATTTTTAAATTTTTTTTTCTATAAAAATATTTAAATATTATATTTTTATTTAAAAGAAAAAATAATTAAAATTATCTAATTGTGCATACTTTACGGAAATTTTAAAATTCGTGCCGATTTTCTGTCACCAAAAGTAAAGAACAGGTGGGGTATAATTTTTTTTCATGTAAAATATGCATTAAAATAAATATTTTTATTGATTTGAAATTTAAATTATTAATATTAACATGAGTAATTGGCAGTTTGTACCCTACTATTATTTTCATTTTTTCAATTTGGGCCTATATTATTTTTTCTGTCAGTTTGCACCCCGAACAATTATTTTCGCTTCTTTTTGCACCCCATGGGCGCTTTTCCATCCAACTGTGTCGTTAACGTTAACGGGAATGGGGGCATTTTAGTCAATTACTAATTAAAAACAAAAAAACAGAGTAAAATAAACAAAAACAGGAAACCAAACTCCACATCAATTAAACCTAACCACTCTCTCATTTCCGTTAATTTGTGAACCCCTAATTGAAACCCCTAATTTGTGAACCCTAGACAACTATGAGAAAATGAGAGGCCGTATGCGAGTAGTAAGTGATGATAACTTGAGAACAATAAGTTGGAATGAAGTTCCAGAGGATTATTGGCTACAAGTGTTGGACAAAGGAGTTGAAATCCCGGTGATTGAAGCACCAATAATGGAAGATGATGCTGAAATACCAGAATATGGGGGTAAATTTCTATTCCAAGTCTGGTTATAGTGTTTGTATGGTATCGATTAAACTCAATATGTTTGCATACATGATTTTTAGGGTTTCTATTGTTTATTGAACAATTTGTGGTCCCTAAATACTTTGTCATCTAGCAATTTCAGTTATCAGTTATACAAGTGGGGTTACTTTGTCATCTGAGTTTTTAGGGTTTTTTTTGTCCAATTCGTGGTCTTTTTTAACCGTGACAATGTGTTTATGTTGTGATATTATTGTTTACATGTATACAAAATTGGTTTTGTTTCAGATTATTCACTTAATTTCTCCATTAAACTGTTATATGGGGGAGAGTTTAGTCAAGATTTTACTGCGTACATTGACGGGGAATGCAAATTTTTTGATATGTGCTCTCTTAGAAATTTTAGAATGGTTGATTTGGACTCAATGTGTAAGGAAATAGGCATAGGAGAGGGTTCATATGATCTGTGGTTTTCCCTTCCTGAGAGAGAGTTATGTGTTAATACTATAAATCCATTAGATTTTGATGATGATATTGGGACCATGTTGGATATGTTAGTTTACACTAAGTGCCTTCAAGTTTATACCACTGCCAAAGATAATTATAGTGACTTGCTTGACTTTGATTTCACTCAATTTAACACTGATGAGAGAATACAAAGAGTTGAGAGTATGATTGAAGAGTGTCAAGCAAAAGGAAAATAGGAAGAAGTGGGGAAAGATGACTGTGAGGGGGATGAAGAGAAAGATGATGTGAGTTTTAATGGAGATAGTTCAAATATGGATTCCAGTGAGAGTGAGGTTGAAATTAGTCCTAAAAAGAAGAAGAAGAGAAAACCACCTCCCAATCCTCCTTTCAAAACCAGGAAAAGAGGAAGATACTCAATGCTAAGGGTAATATCTAACTCTCCTTATCAATTTTTAATTATTGCATTTTCATAAATTCTGCTTGATGGTGCATTTTCAAATATGGTGCATTGTTTCCTAACAGGGCTTGTTCAAGAATACTGTTGACACTCCTGTAGTCCGTGATGAAGATGATGGTCCACCTGTAAGTCAGAGTAGTCAGCCAAAGAAGAAAACTAAAAAAGGACAAACACAGTCAAGTAAAAAAGGAAAAGAAGCAGTTAGGGATGATGCATATGAAGGGGACAGAGAAGAACAAGTGAGAACCAGTGCAGATATAGGTGATGATGAAGGTTTGAATGAAGTTGAGGGTGATAGAGTTGAATGTGAAGAACCAAAAGTTGTTGATGAAGAAAGTTCTGAGGGTGGTTTTGACAGTACTGATGAGAGGATGGCTGTTGACTCCTGTGATGAGGTTGACACACAATTCCCTGAGTTTAATGAGTTCATTGATATGGATGACCCTAAGTTTGAGCTTGGTATGTTGTTTACAAGTGCTAAGGTGTTTAGAGCAGCAGTTAGAAAGTATGCAATCAAGAATCAGAGGGCCATTAGTCTTAAGAAGAATCATACTGATAAGGTGAAATGGATGTGCTCACCTGGATGTGAATGGAAATGTTATGGTATAAAGCATAGAAGGACAGACACCTTTCAGATAAAGACATTATGCAAGACACACTCTTGTAATCCCACATGGGAACAGAAGTGTATAACTTCTACATGGATTGCAGAGACATATGAGGATGAATTAAGACTGAACCCAACCTGGGCAACAGTTGCTTTTCATGCTAGGGTTGTGAATGATGTAAAGTGTAAAATTTCTTTGTCAATGATATATAGGGCACTGAAAAAGGCTAGAGATAACATCACAGGTAAGCATGAGGCTGAATATGCTAAGGTCTTTGCATTTGGGAATGAGATTAAGAAACAAATGCCTACCTCCACTGTCAAAATCATGTATGAGCAAGAGGAAGATGGAAACATGAGATTTAAAAGGATGTACATTTGCTTAGGTCCATTAAAGGAGGGGTTCTTAGATGGCTGCAGACCTGTTATAGGTCTGGATGGGCGCCACCTTAGGGGACCATTAGGTGGGATTTTGTTGACAGCAATTGGGACTGATCCCAATGATGGGATGTACCCAATTGCTTGGGCACAAGTAGAGGCAGAGAACAATGATTCTTGGGATTGGTTTATTGGCCTTCTGAAAGCTGACTTGTATATGGAGCATGAAGGAACTTACACCTTCATCTGTGATAGACAAAAAGGCTTGGTCAATGCATTGAAGAAGCAAGTACCTATGGCAGAACATAGGTTTTGTGTGATGCACCTCTACAGAAATCTTTGGAAAGAGCACAAGGGAATTGGAGTGAGGAAACTTCTATGGCTAGCTGCTAGATCAACTACAGACTATTTCTTCCAAAAAAATATGGCAGAATTGAAAAAGGTATATATGTTTCTTTCTCTTGTGCATTATTAGACTGATATTTAGTCTAGTTTTAGACTGTTTGTAGACTGTTTTTCTTAATATGTTTTTATATTATTATCAGATTGCACCCAGGGCCCATGATTGGTTGGCATCTAAGCCAAGGTCTCAGTGGAGTAGGTCTGGATTTAGAGATATCTCTAAATCAGACATTTTTGTTAATAATAACTGTGAAGTATTCAATAATGCCATTAACAGATTCAGAGATATGGCCATTGTCACTATGTTCACCAAAATCCATAATACATGCATGGAGAGGATTAGTAGAAGGAAACAGAAGATGGAGCAAAGGAGGACTAAATTTTGTACTAAGCCTCTTAAGAAACTGCACAAGTATGTACTAATGATATGTACTTATTTTTTTCGGTATAAAACAGATTGACTTACTTGCTAAATATTATTTTGAAATAGAGCAATGGAAATGGCTGGAACAGCAATTCCTGTGTGGAATGGTGGTTACAAATACCTAGTTACTATGTCAGAAGGTGGCCACCAAGTTGTTGTTGACTTGAAGCACCATATTTGTGCATGTAGAAAGTGGCAACTAACAGGTATACCGTGCTTCCACGCTTGTGCTTGTATATTTTTTCAAAAACAAAGCCCTTTAGAATACATGCATGAGTGTCACAACAAAGATTGGTACCTAAGGGTCTATAGCCATGTACTTGAACCACTAAATGGAGAGGAGTTTTGGGAGGAGATAAATGAAACTCCCATCTTTCCTTCAAAACTGAGAGTGGCACCTGGTCGACCTAAAAAAAAAGAGAAACACAGCCACTGATGTTGTTGAGACAAGAGAAAATGACCCAACAATGTTAAAAAGGAGTGGCACAACAAATCAGTGTGCTTGGTGTAAGGCTTTGGGGCACAACACAAGAACATGTGAAGCTAAGGTATATATCACTGTGCTTTTGGTTTATTTATGCAAATGGTCTGATTTTGGGACTAATTGGAGCTATTTCATTGCCAGAAATTTGATGAGGAGAGAAAGAATAAAGAAGAAGGTGTGGAAGAAAGTACCTCAAAAGTTGCATCAAGATGCGGCAATTGCCAGGGCCATGACCACAATAAAAGAACCTGCAAAAAGGTAATCAATTACAACTCAATTCATGTCTAAACACATCTGAAGTTAACAACTCATTTAATTACATTACAGCCTTCTGTGGAGCCAAAGAAGAAGGAAAAGAAGAAGCCAACAGTGGAGGCAAAGAAGAACCCAAAAAAGGAGGCAATGAAGGACCCAACTGTAAAGGGAAGGAAGGAAGTCAGGAAGGAGTCAGATCTGGAGCCAAGGAAGGAGGTGCAAAACACACCAAAGAAGGCTAGGACCAATATAGATGCATCCAGTCATGGAGAAATTATCAAGCCCTTCAGGGCACCAGGCCCAAGTACTGGGAAGAAGAAGAATTTGGGTGTGCCGCCAGTCGAAGGTCGAAAGTTCACATCTTTGAGGAATTTGGAAGCAACAAGGCTTCATAAGGAGAAAAATTTGGGAAAGCAAAAGAAGTGAAGAACCAATGTTAAATGAACATATGCACCTACTTTTGTGCTCTTTTGTTAAAACCAAACATTTACTCTAGGTCCATTTATAGTTTTATGTGGCTGCAGTTTGGTGCAATGTTTTAAATATTATTGGATTCGGTTGGTTTGAAGTTAATACTAACGGTTTCAAGTTTGCTTTCCTTTTTATTGCATTGTACAATTCAGTTACATCCTAACATACGATTTCCACAACATACAAAAAATAGCTAAAAACTTGAGACTTAAGAATAGTTTCATTACAAACATCTGTCATGACAAATATATTTACTCCTTATCAGAACACAAATAAATGAAAATACATATCCATGTCAATATTAGAAAAGTCATGGTTTTGCTACACCATTTCCCTTTTCCTCCAATCTCCACAACATTTTCATTCATCACTTCGAAATTCTTGATTTCTTCTTCGAGATTATTATTTCTTCGAATAAGTCCCGGAATGATAACTTGAGCACGGTGACACAAAGGGCCATCTACCCATCGGAAAAAAATTGCACCTGCGATCCGGACATGCCAAGAAACGTCGACCCGCATTTGCCGTTGTCCAAGCCGTCTGTTGTGCTGCAAATTTTAGACAATAACATCTTGTAGTCATTTCTTATGGCTGATTTGTTGAGAGTAAAGAGTTTAGGCCTGATTTGTTGAGAGAAGAAGAAGAACACAGATAGTACATAATGGAAAGGGGCTGCATATATATATATATATATATATATATATATATATATATATATATATATATATATATATATATATATATATATATATATATATATATATATATATATATATACAGGACATACACATTGCAAAAGAGCCGTTCAAAAGTATTTTTCCATATTTACCCCTTCTCCCGTTAACTTTAACGTCACAGTTGGATGGAAAAGCGACCGTGGGGTGTAAAAAGAAGCGAAAATAATTGTTCGGGGTGCAAACTGACAGCAAAAATAATATAGGCCCAAATCGAAAAAATGAAAATAATAGTAGGGTACAAACTGTCAATTACTCTATTAACATCTCAATTTCAATTTTATAACCGGAAGGGATGCATGTTGAAGTTAATATTGAAAGTTAAGGGTTGCAAACTGTATTTTACAAAGTAGATATAATATTTTGATTTTAATTGAAAGTTGGGGGTTGCAAAGTGTAATTAACTCTAAGATATATTACATTACATTGGCCAATGAAGATGTAACAGCAACTAGAGCCGGCCACATGTGCGGGTTTGAACTGCTCATTCGAGACCGGCTCGTACGAAAACCGGTCGGGCCAGTTCAAACCCGCCCAACTCGCTAAAATAGCCGAACCAAGTATAGTATTCGTTGTTTTCCGGGTCCAACCCGCTCCGAGCTCGGTCCGGCCCGCACTACTGGCCACCTCTAACAGCAACTATGATAACTATGATAAGAATAGATATGACCTCCAACCAGGGAGAGAACTGTTAGTACTCTTTAAGCCGCTTTTTTGTACCTCTCCATGAAAGTTTAACAGGATTTTTTACAGAACGCTGTAGGCGAGGAGACACATTGTCAATGGCACCTTGTCTCCGAGGATTCTTGATTTTTAAAGAGAAAAGACCGGTGACTTCCACAAGGTCTGCAACTTTGAGTGTAAATGCTTCCACATTTGTTAAACATCTGACCATCCTCTGTAATTTACTCTTAAATAATAGGTTCTGAGGGACAAATTATTATTACACAATATCCATTGTTTATCTCCAGTACGATATATTGCAAACAATCGCCTATCGATTATTCATGATCCGAATGATGGTAACATATATTGTGAACTAGTGCAGTAATTTATCGGATTATAAAATCAAATCAGCAGAGGATATTGGAATGATTAATCGAGCGATTAACGATATAGTCGAGCGATTAACGATATAATCGATGATTTTAGAATAGAGGCTACATCCTTTATTCATTGGACCATTGTTATTATAATTTAATAACTAGTTGGTAACCCATGCGAAACACGGGTCCAAAATTTAAAATAATAATATCATGTTATTATTTCCATAAAACTGAAACTCATAATTCGTGCAAAATACAGATCTAAATATAAAAGATAAAATGTTGTTAAAATATGTAGTTAAAAAAATCGAAATTAAGTGTTACTCTAAAATTTCACCGTATAGTTCTAGTTAATTATGCACCTAATTATTTAATTATACAAATCTGATATTTTAACTTACTAATACGATTATTTTAAAGTGAACCGACGCTTGATGTTCAGCAACAAATAAAAATTGAAGGAAAATAAAATTTACAGAGAGTAGAAGTTAATTTTTGTCGGTTGAGATTTTATTACATAAAATTTTAAAAGTAGTTGTATAATTTTTTAGTGAGTACCAAGATTTGGGACCTAAACATGGTTTCGATTATTAGTATAGACTAGTAGATAACCCGTGCGAAGCACGGAATCAAAATATCAATATTTAATAATGATTATAGAAATTTTTTTTAATTTTTTTTATTAAAATATATAATAAATAAAATTGTACGATTATTGCAATTTTCATTTTTAAATTATATGTATCTTTCATTAATTCAAATCTTATTATAACAATAAACTCAACGTTATTATGTATATATTGTTCAAAAAGACATAACTAATATTTTACATAAAAACTTTAGTCGCGACACGATTGATGAATAATTTAACAAAAAATTAAATCAATAGCACTAAGTAATTGCATATTAAATTTCTCATTGTTAGCTAAATTTGTGTTTTTATATAGTTTGTGATTGCATAATTTTTTCTGATAAAATATTCATTATATATGTATAAATTTGCAATTGGTGCTAAAATAGCATTATGTAGGTATGAATCAAGAAACTACAATGTATATACGATTTTGGTTATATAAAAACAATATAAATATGTGGTATATAAGAATCAAAAAACGGGTAAAGTATTACATATAGAATTATAAGTCATATATGAATACAAAAGAATAAAAATGGTATATTTAGAGCTATAGCAAGATTTAAAAAATGGCGAAACCTAAAAGTTCGTAAAATCGAAAAAGAGGTGAAACCAAAGTATCCCTTAAAAGATGATTTCCTTATTAATTAATAATAACATTGTTTAAAGGATTCCATTTTAATATTTTAATAAAAAATAAAAAAGAATTCTATGAAAAATAGAAATATTGTAATTATAATATGATTCCAATCTATATTTTGTTAAAAAATAACATAAAACTCTATATGAAAGAGAACTATATGGGTGAAACCCAAATAGGGTGATGTTTAAAAATAACCATTTTTGGATGTAATGGCTGAAAAGACCCATTTTCAAAACACATGGCTGAAAATACCGTTTTGGTTACGCATTTTGTAATTGGGTAAGTGTAATGCACATTTGAGAATTGGGTATTTAAGAAAATTACTAAAGATACGCATTTGTAGTCTGGGTAAAAACATTTGGATACGCATTTGCCAAATGCGTATCTTAAAAAAAATAAAAAAAAATTAAATTGGATACTCATTTGACAAATGCATATCTAGTATAAAAGAGGATACCCAAATGGCAAATGCGTATTTAAAACGGTATTTTCAGCCATTCACTTTCAGAATAGGTATTTTCAGCCATTTGTACCAAAAAATGGTTATTTTTAACATGATGAAACCAAGTACCCTATCAAGAAATAATTTGGAGTTCTACGAAAATGGAATTGTAATCATATTACGGTTTGAACAATTTTATTATTTTCTAGTGGTGAAACCAAAATACAATTTTTTATAATATTCATATCATTTTATTAAAATGGAATTCTACCAACAAATTAAAAAATTCTAATTTAAAAAATTTCAATTTAAACACATGGCCTATTTACTTGGTCGTGGTTCATATTTCTCGGAACCTATTTAGTTGAGCCAATTTATGAATTTATTTACTTTAAAATATAATTAAAAATAGGATTCAAACCTATAAAAATAATAAAAAATTATAGCTTATAAAAAATTTAAAAATGAGTAAAAATAATACATATACAATTATAAGTCATATAAGAATAAAAGGTGATAAAAATAATAAACTTGGAGTTATAAAAGGTGAAACCAAAAAGTGGTGGAACTAAAAAATAAGTGAATATGTTTCGTTTATTAATAAAGAAAAACGGGTAAACATAATATATATAGAATTATAAGTCATATAGAAATAAAAAATGATAAAAATATTACACCTAAAGTTAAAACATGAATAATAAAAACAAAAAATAAAAGGTGATAGAACCAAAAAATAAGTGAAAACAAAGTATACTTAAAAAATTATTAATAAAGAAAAATGGGTAAAAATAATATATATATATATATATATAATTATGTGTCATATAGGAATTAAAAAGGATAATAATAATACAATTAGAATTAGGGTTATAACATGAATCATGAAAAGTGAAATCAAAAGGTGGTGGTACCAAAAAATAAGTGAAACCAAGTACCACTTGAAAGGAGGTTTCGCTTATTAATAAAGGTTATTAATTGTTGATACTCCCTCCGTCCTAAAAAACATCTCATGTTTTGACTTTTTACACTATTCATGATAAACGATTGACTACTAATTTAGATCTAATAAGATCAAATATAGTCATGAGTGATTTTGTTGGATTCGTATTTATGAGTACTTTAATACAATGAAATTTTTATATTTAATACTAATACGAAACTAAAGATATTAACAATCAAAAGTGAGTATTGGTAAACGTGTCCAACACAAAAAAAAATATTTAGGGACATAGGGAGTAGTTGATAACCCGTGCGAAACACGGGTCCGAGACTAAAAATATCGAATTAATATTTATAGAGAATTATTAATAATCTGTGCGAAACACGAATTAAAATTAATATTTTAATATCAAGTATTAAATTCGTACTTGCAAAAATAGTTATTTGGTTAAAAAGAATCGAATCAGTTATGAAATTTTTCACTATAATTCTAGTTTTGCTTGTTTTACTTGATATAGAAATCTAACATATTAGTTTTATTTTTGTAAAACGAATTGTATCTCTATCTTGCAAACCAAATATCTGTTCTTTAGATAATTTAATATTAATTAATATTATTTGATAATTATCTTATAATTAGTCTTTTCTCTTTTTTTGCTAAATATAATTAGCCTTTTCAATATAGTTTATTTAATATTACTTAATTATCGATAAAAATTAATTTACAAATTAAAAGTAAATAGATATTATTAAACTTAATTTAATATTACTTAATATGATCTAAATACAGCCCATAAATTTGTTATTGTTAAAATATATTTTTTAATTTTAAGTAAATAAATGTTGTGATGGACAGTAACAAATACGATCGTTAAATCAATAATTTTCAGTGTAAAAGTTAATAACTGTTACCAAAGTCATTTGCTATTATTTAATTATTTTTAAAATAATATTATCCAATTTAAAAGTAAAGAGACACTAGGATTGACACTAACTAATAGAAAATAAAGTTATTTTACTTAATTTAACGTAACTTAATAAATTTCTTATATAATTTATAAATAAATAAAATTTATAGAGAATATAAGTCAATTCTTGTTAGTAATTTACTTAGTAGTTTGCAAAGAAAATATAATTTACAACGAATGGAAGTCGATTTGTGTTAAAAATAAAGTTTATAATGAATAGAAGTCAACTTATATCACCTAACTACCAAAATTTGATACTTTGATACTTTTAACACCAAATTATACATGGTTTCGTTTATTGATAAAGAGTATAGATAGATGTGAAAAATGTCCATAATACGTAGGGAGTTTGGTGGGTACATAATATAGTTTTTAATGGTAAAGTTCTAATTTTTTAATAGCCCTTGCATTTATATTAAAAATTCTTTTGTATTTGTTAGGTGAGTATGTACTTGGAGCAAGTACAACAATGGGTCTATTTGTGTACGGGCTTATAAGTTACTTATAGCTTAAAATGTCCGCAAGTACTTATCTTTACAACTTATAAACTACTGATAAGTTGAAATGTTAGTAATTACGTATTTTTTCTCAACTTATTTTGATTTTTCATCTTTTAATTAATTTTAGTTTTTAAATATATATTTTTAAATATTAAGTTAATTTAAAAGTCATGAACTAAGATAATAATATTTAAAAATTTATTTATTTTAGGTCATTTAATTTTAAAAAAAAATCTGACTTATAAGTAAAATTAACCAAACACTTACATAACTTATAAGTATTCATCTATTTATCAATTTTAAGTCACTTATTAATTTTAAGTCATAAATTACTTATTTTAAAATTTTCTATACCGGCACAATGTCCTAATCATACACAGTCCAAGCTTCAGAGCTTGAGGAAGTCATTAGTCTTTACTCCAGGCTACTAATTAAAAAACCTCATTCTGAAGGTGCCATTTTAAACTTCCACAGAGATGCATGAATGAGCTGACCATACTTGACCTGTGCTAAAGAATCAAACGTATTGTTTGCAAGTCTTTTGTTTTGGTTTGTACATTGTCATCACTACCACCAAGCTTAAAAGATTGTCTGATTAATTTAGCTTGAGTGTGATTTTGTCTACAAGTGAAAGCATAAATTCGCTGTTTTGGGGGTTCCAGCAACTTAGTACATTGGCTGTGAATCAAACTCCATCTTTGTTTCTGTGGAAAATTATCTTTGTTGAAAATCTCACTAACAAATATAGCAACATAGAAGCAAGTGTATAAAGAATTTAGCAAGTTTAGGCCAAGACCACAGTTAACAAAACAAAACATGCAGGTAAACAAAATCAGTAACTGAAATAACGAAGAGAGAAAGAAAGATGTACCCGAAACCATAAGCTTTTAACAGAATGAAATACAGGTTTACAGATACAAAATGCCTAGAAAAATGATCACAGCTGAGTCACCAGGCCTTACTCGAAGTCCTGGCTGCTCTTGAAGAGAATATTGCTCCTACCTGCTGCGTTTGGGATGCGCACAATATCTCCACCAGGATAAAACAGCTCGGAGTTTATGTTAACAGCAGCAACAAAAGCTCCACTTCGACCAGCACCTCAGTCGCCGGAAATATCAGCACTTCAGGACTTGTGGGAGAGAAATGCAGAGAGGTTGAAGAGAAGAGAAGAGAATGTAGTGTGTTATCTTTTATTCATTTAGTTTAGCCTCTATTTATAGGAGAGGAAAAATGAAACTGTCCACACACTTAATATCTGAATTAAACTGCTTCATTAATGAAAAAATCAAAACTGATTAGATTTTGAATTCATTAATGAAAAAAAATCAAAACTGATCAGCTTTTGAATTTAAATTATTTGTAACAGCTTTTCACATTAACACCCACATTATTATCAGAACTTAAGTTAAGTTCTGATTTGATTCATCAGTACTTAAGTTCTGATTCTGATATCAGAACTTGTTAAGTTCTGATTTTATTCATCAGTTCTTAAGTTCTGATTCTGATATCAGAACTTGTTACAGATCAGATTATTTGCAGGTTCAATATATTTGGACTAAGCCCACTAACAAAGTGACTTAGCCTATTTCAGTACCCAGCCCAATAATCCAATCACCGATAAATAAATTCGAATTAAAATAATTCTCAAATAAATAAAATCCTCGCCCAGGTCGCCTCGCGTACGCGAGACGCCGAGACATTCGCCCAAATCGCCCTTCGACCCGACCCGACCCGACCCGGTCCGGTGCGTGGCGGGGCGGGGCGCGCGTGAAGCACACAACAACACAATGGACCATCACACACCTTAGTAGTTGTATACTACTCATGTGGGTAATATCATATAAAGCACACACCCTCCTTTATTTATTTCAATGTGGGACAAACATTCTCAAATTTTTCCAAGCTTTTCCAAGCTACTTTCAACTCTCATTTCATATGGATTTCATTAAGAAAATTCTTAAAACCATACATGAAAATTTAAGTTCAAATATCATTGAACAATTTCCAATCATTAGATTTTAGGATTAACATCAAGAACATAATTAAATTAAGCTCTAAAATCCTAATTTTCTAACAATCCCCCACAAATCCATACAGAAATGTGATCAATTTCCCATCATGACTTGTTTTTCAGAGTCGGTACCCTTCCGGGTTTGAACCCTCCTAATTCCTCTACTTCAATGGCTATCGGACTCAGATGGAATGTTTCACCTTGAATCTTAATCCGTTTAGTATAACCATATTCCATAGACGACGACAAGTCAAAGGTTATGGTGCCAATCTACGGCTTTGAGACATTAATGGTCATGTCTCGATCCTGTTCGTCGAATGCTTCAAGGATTAACCCTATCCTCTAATTGCGACCATACAATTACATTCGCTTAGCTGGGCATCTCCAGAGATATACTGCCTCTATCTCGTCAAATGACTTGATCCCATTCAGAGTTTTAACACTCTTGCTTTTCTGGCAGTGTTAGTACCTTCTAGGTTTACAGGGGATAGACTCAGATACTATAGTATCATCTATGTAGCAAAGGTACTACCAACTCATCCTTACAGCTTGTTATTACCCATTGAATATACTTCGATGGATCTCCTCTCATGTGTATTGGGTTCCCACTGTTGATGAATTATGATGGGTTGACAATCCCATCCCCAACCTTGACTTAAGGACCACTGCAGGTTCCAGTCCTTTAGTAAGAGGATCAGCTATATTATTCTGAGTTCCTATGAACTCTATAGCTATGATCCTATCAGTCACTAAACCCCTTATAGACTTGAGTCTAACTTGGATGTGTCTCTTAGTTTTAGCATTATGCTTTTTACTGCTAATCTTGTCGATAGTTGTTCGACTATCACAGTGAATAGCAATAGCAGGAAGCGGTCTGCTTACTACAGGTATTGCAGACATAAGTTTGTGTAACCATTCAGCCTCCGTCCCTGTGGCGTCAAGTGCACACAACTCAGCCTCAAAAGTAGACCGAGTAATAATAGTCTGTCTGCTTGACTTCCAGGATATTGCTCCACCAGCCAAGGTGAACACGTATCCAGTCACTCCATTGGAACCAGACTTCTTAGCTATCCAACTTGCATCACTGTACTCTTCAAGCACACCAGGAAATCTCCTGTAGTGTAAACTAAGGTATATTGTGCCTTTTAGATATCTAAGTACTCTATCAAGAGCATCCCAATGAGTTCTGTTTGGACAGCTTGTATATCTAGCCAATTTAGACACAGAATATGAAATATCTGGTCTAGTACAGTTAGCAAGATACTGCAAGCTCCCAATAATCTGAAAATACCTTAACTGAGACACAGGCACTCCTGAAGTATTCTTGACAAGGACAACTTTCGAATCATAAGGTGTACTAGCGATTCTACACTGTGAATAACCATATTTCTCAAGTATAGATTTCTCTATATAATGAGATTGAGTCAAGGTTATTCCTTCAGTGGACTGAACCAGTTTGATTCCAAGAATCACACTTTGCCTCACCCATATCCTTCATTTCAAAATGTCTTTTCAAGAATTCTTTAGTCTCGTTAATAATCTCAATATTAGTTCCAAACAATAAAATGTCATCCACATATAGGCACAAAATAACACACTCATTACCTTTAACTTTAGTGTAGACACACTTATCACTTTCATTAATCTTATAACTGAAAGGCAATATAGTTTCATCAAACTTTTTATGCCAATCTCTGGGAGCTTGTTTCAAGCCATAGATGGACTTGATCAACTTACATACTTTCCTTTCATTGCCTGATGCAACAAATCCATCAGGCTGATCCATATAAATCTCTTCTTCAAGTTCACCATGAAGAAAAGCCGTCTTTACATCCATCTGATGGATGATAAGACCATGGACTGAAGCCAATGCTATAAGCATTCGGATTGTTACCATTCTTGCAACCGGAGAGTATGTATCAAAATAATCAATTCCTTCCTTTTGCTTAAAACCCTTAGCTACCAGTCTAGATTTGTACTTATCTATTGAGCTGTCAGGGTTCAATTTCCTTTTAAAGACCCATTTGCACCCAATAGTAGAACATCCAGGAGGGAGATCAACCAACTCCCATAGTTCCATTAGAAACAATAGAGTCAATTTCACTCTTGACAGCGCCCTTCCAGTGCCTTGACTCAGAAGAATCCATAGCTTGCCGAAAAGTTAAAGGTTCGTCCTCGATATTGTAAGTGATGAAATCACCTCCAAAATCCTTGACTACCTTTGCACGCTTACTTCTCCTTGGTTCCTCTAGTTCCTTAGGAATAGAGCTACTACTAGGTTCCGCCCCCATATTTGTCATCTTTTCCACATGATCAGGAATAGAACTTGATGTATGAGTAGGATCTTCCTCAGAAGTCGTTTCAGGTAATCCAGTCTTCATAGGGTAGACATCCTCAAAGAATGTCGTATCTCGAAATTCAACTATCGTGTTTGCCACTATACCATCTATGTCAGATTTTAACACTAAAAATCTCATAGCTGTAGTGGTCTCAAGATAGCCCAGAAAGATACAGTCAACAGTCTTTGGACCTAGTTTCTTTCTCTTGTGTTCAGGAACAAGCACCTTAGCAAGGCACCCCCACACACGAAGATACTTAAGACTAGTCATCCTGCCTTTCCATAACTCCAAGGGTGTTTTATCCATGTGTTTCAGAGGGACTCTATTCAAAATATGGCAAGCCGTATTTAGAGCCTCCCCCCACATGTATTTAGGCAACCCAGAGTTAATAAGCATACTATTAATCATATCTTTAAATGTTCTGTTCTTTCGCTCAGCAACCCCATTAGACTCAGGTGTGTATGGTGGAGTAACTTCATGAACTATACCATTGTTTGCACAAAATTCATTAAAAGCATTACTCGTATACTCACCACCTCTATCAGATCTCAATCTTTTAAGTAACTTACTAGTTTGTTTTTCTACTTCAGTTTTATATATAATGAATTTACTAAGTGCTTCATCCTTATGTCTAAGTAAATAAACATAACAGTATCTACTACTATCATCTATAAAAGTAATGAAGTATCTAAACTGGTCCTTGGTCAACACACCACCAAATTCACAAATATCAGTGTGTACTAAATCTAACAAGTCTGAATCCCTAACAACGTTATGAAAAGGTTTCCTTATCTGTTTAGCAGACACACATACTTGACATTTAGAATTCTTTTCTATGGTATATTTTGGAATCAACTCTAAGTTCATCATGTTCTTAAGAGCACCAAAGTTTAAATGACCTAGTCTAGCATGCCATATATTTGAGGATTCAATACAGTTGACAGTAGGAATAACATTATTATTCAAATTTCCCAAAACGGGATCCGCATTAATAACAAATAAACCATTTGACAAGTAACCCTTGCCAAAGAATGTACCAGTGTGAATAAGAACTACTTTATTACACTTGAACGAAATTTCAAAACCACTAGAAACTAAACAGCTTCCACTTATTATATTTCTACGCATGTTGGGAACATGATGCACTCTCGTCAGAGATAGAATACGTCCTGAAGGGAACTTCAGATCCACGTTTCCAACTCCATGTACTTGAGCAGCACTAGCATTCCCCATCTTCATAGTCAGCCTATGACTCTGTTGATAAGATACAAATAAACTAATATCAGCACAAATATGTACATTAGCTCCAGTATCTATCAACCATTCATTTGACAGATAGGTAGAAAATATCACAGGGTTGTAGGATACATACCGGTCAACGTCGATTTCAGAAGCCGTAGCCTCACCAACAACCATGTTCACTACAGGCCCACTTGCGGTTCCAAGCACAACATTTGCTTGCGCTACCTCGGTTTTCTTCGCTTTCTTCGTAGGGCAGTCCTTACTCTAGTGCCCAACCTGCCCACAAGACCAGCATGGTTTGTTTGCCTTGGGTTTCTTGGCCTTGTCCTTGTCACTCTTAGGTTTATTACTATTAGCTTTCTTAGCAAAAGCCTTCCTCTTTTGTCCTACAGTTGCTATGTTTACCTTCGAGGTACCGTGCTCAGTTGGCATCACATGTCCCTGTTTGGACTTGTGTTGTTCTTGTACCGAGATGTCCAGCATAAGGTTGGTCCAGGTGATCTCTCCTTTCTGTCTTTTCAGGGAGAGAGAGAACTCTTCCCAAGACTTCGGGAGTTTTTCAATCACACTCATCACCTTGAACTTCTTCGGGAGATTCATTCCAGACTCCTTCAAAACATGCACTATCATCTCGAACTCATGCACCTGCTCAGTCATGGACTTATTGTCCACCAGCTTGAACTCGAGGAACCTTGCCACAGAATACTTTTCTAGACCTTGTGAGTCAGTATTATGTGTCTGGTCCAGCTTCTCCCATAAGAGTTTTGCAGAGTAGGCATCAGAAGAATAGACATCAAACAAAGTGTTTGTTAGTGCCGCCAGAAAGGCCGCCCTAGCCACTCCATCCTTCTCAGCCCACTTCGCAAAAGCATTAACTGTGTCAGCCTTCTCTTGATCCACTACTGGTTTCTCATATTCCACAACCGGCCACAGACCCTTTATAGTCAGCCACAACTTCATCCTTTTCTGCCAGCGAGAAAAGCCAATGCTACCGTTGAATTTCTCCGGTAAACCGGTTAGTTCAACAGCCTGTAGGAAACTATAGGTGGTCCAATCAATGGCCCCAGCAGTTGCACCCGAACTGCTACCACCACCAACGATAACCTCACTTTCGTTAACCATTATGCTAAATTCTATATAACTTATATTCTCTTCAAGAATGATGAAAATCTCACTAACAAATATAGCAACATAGAAGCAAGTGTATAAAGAATTTAGCAAGTTTAGGCCAAGACCACAGTTAACAAAACAAAACATGCAGGTAAACAAAATCAGTAACTGAAATAACGAAGAGAGAAAGAAAGATGTACCCGAAACCATAGCTTTTAAAAGTGAATGAAATACAGGTTTACAGATACAAAATGCCAAGAAAAATGATCACAGCTGAGTCACCAGGCCTTGCTCGAAGTCCTGGCTGCTCTTGAAGAGAATATTGCCCCTACCTGCTGCGTTTGGGATGCGCACAATATCTCCACCAGGATAAAACAGCTCGGAGTTTATGTTAACAGCAGCAACAAAAGTTCCACTTCGACCAGCACCTCAGTCGCCGGAAAATATCAGCACTTCAGGACTTGTGGGAGAGAAATGCAGAGAGGTTGAAGAGAAGAGAAGAGAATGTAGTGTGTTATCTTTTATTCATTTAGTTTAGCCTCTATTTATAGGAGAGGAAAAATGAAACTGTACACACACTTAATGTCTGAATTAAACTGCTTCATTAATGAAAAAATCAAAACTGATCAGATTTTGAATTCATTAATCAGTTCTTAAGTTCTGATTCTGTTACAGATCAGATTATTTGCAGGTTCAATATATTTGGACTAAGCCCACTAACAAAGTGACTTAGCCTATTTCAGTACCCAGCCCAATAATTCAATCACCGATAAATAAATTTGAATTAAAATAATTCTCAAATAAATAAAATCCTCGCCCAGGCCGCCTCGCCGTGCGCGAGACGCCGAGACATTCGCCCATCGACCCGGCCCGGTGCATGGCAGGGCGCGCACGTGTGTGTGCGCGTGAAGCACACAACAACACAATGGACCATCACACACCTTAGTAGTTGTATACTACTCATGTGGGTAATACCATATAAAGCACACACCCTCCTTTATTTATTTTAATGTGGGACAAACATTCTCAAATTTTTCCAAGCTTTTCCAAGCTACTTTCAACTCTCATTTCATATGGATTTCATTAAGAAAATTCTTAAAACCATACATGAAAATTTAAGTTCAAATATCATTGAACAATTTCCAATCATTAGATTTTAGGATTAACATCAAGAACATAATTAAATTAAGCTCTAAAATCCTAATTTTCTAACAATCTTCACTATGTTCATTACTGCTACAGGACTTGTACTATTCTCTCTTCTCATTGGAAATATGCAGAACTTTCTCCAAGCTCTAGGACGCAGGAGTTTAGAAATGTCTGTAAGGCGTTTGGATGTTGAGCAGTGGATGAGCCATCACCAGTTGCCTAAAAACCTTAAAAGACAAATCCGTGAATCAGAAAGATATCATTGGGCTGCCAACAAAGGTCTAAATGAATTGAAGCTATTGGAAAATCTACCTGAAGACCTGCAGAGAGATATACGTCGACATCTATTCATTATGGTCGAACGCTTCCCAATCTTTGCTAGGATGAATGAGTCCATCTTAGATGCCATTAGGGAAAGACTGAAACAAAGAACATATATCACAGGAAGCAGAATCCTGGTTCCCGGAAGTCTAATCGATAAGATGGTTTTCATTGTTCAAGGAGAGGTTGAAAGCATTGGAGAAGATAATAATGTTGTCCTTTTGTCGACAGGGGATGTTTGCGGTGAGAAACTTCTTACAGTGTGGCTAGAGCATTTTGCTCTGAATAGATATGAAAAAAGAGTTGGGATTCCAGTACACAAATTGCTAAGCAATAGGACTGTAAGATGTTTAACAAATGTAGAAGCACTTACACTCCAAGCTACAGACCTTGAGGATATCATTAGTCTTTACTCTGGGCTTTTGATCAAAAATCCTTATGTTCAAGGTACCATTAGGAAGGAATCTCGTTGCTGGCAGGGTTTTCCAGCAAATCGTCTTAAACTCGCATGGAGTTACAAGAGAAAGCGACTGAATCATTCAAAATCCTCATAGGTAGTGAATAAAGATTCTACATGTGCTACATTTGAATTCCACATTGATAAGTGATATATTCCAGGACTCATGAATCCTCATGCAAAAAGTGTTTAAATTTGCAGTGAACTCTTTATCTTCTTGTATTGTTTTTACATATCTGTCACAAACACTATCCATATTTTTGTTGCAGCCGAAGCAGGATGACAATTGCATAGTTATTGCAGCTGAAGCAGGATAACAGATGTAATTTTTCTCAGAAACACAACAGAACATTCTCTATCTCTTGTTAAAACAAATAGTAATCAAAGAAATCAACAATCTTAGACTGATGTTCTATGTTACTTTGTTTTGAGATACCTTTTCTGAACCATACTGGTAATTTTTTCTTCTGTGATTTTTAATCCTCATGCTTCACCTACTATTCCATGCCTCAATCAACAATAATTTTCTGGTTCCAACAATATTAGCTTCTTCTCTGGCTTTTAATCCTCATGCTACTATTCCATGGCTTTTAATGTTTACATTTTTCTCTTTGTATTGTACCTAATACCTTATGTCTTAGTTCAGCATGTTCTTGTAACTAAACTCGAGGCAAATTTTGTCTTAAGTGCATCATCAACATCCATTCCTATGAGCTCTATGGCTTCCAGTGACCAGGTGTTCCCTAGTACTCATTCTGAAAATGCCGAAAATAATTTTCTAAGGTGGATACCAGAAATGTCTAGCTGGTCTTCTGGGCTATTTGAGGTTGTATATTTTCTGCAGTATCTGGCTGTGTTATGTAGACTTTTATATATGTTTGCTGATCAGTCCACAAATGTCTTCGTATTTGAGTCATATTCATCGAAGTTTTAAGATGCATACCAGAGGTGTGAATGAACTAATTGTTGATTTGCAGATTTCTGATGATGACCTAATTCAAGATACGTGGAGAATGCAGATTATGGGTCTTAGTTGTTGTAAGTGATAGGATTTGGTGTAATTCTATTTGACTGGGTAAACAAGTTTATCTCCAAAACAAACTCTATCTTGATAAACATATTTGAACTATTCTAATCTTATCATTTCTAAGGTTTATCTTTTACAACCAACTAACAGGTTGTTTTACAAAAACTTATTTAAATATTTTCAAACAAATAGATTATCCAATCTTATATCTTCTTTATTTTGAAAATCAAACCCGTTAGATTTGTGTATATAAATACACATCTTGTTCTTCAGATTCAACAAGAGTGCTTATTCCACGTTCTATCTTTATTCTCTGAAAAACTCTTCTTATTCCATTCTCTTGAATATTCTATTTAAGAAGAAGACACATCTCATATTTTCAGATTACACCTAATGATTCCATGTTCTATCTTTATAATCTGAAACACCATTCTTGTTTTATATCTCTTGAATATCCAGTCAAACAAGAAGCCTAGTTTGAGTTGTAATCAATTTGTTTATTTTTGTACTCGTGTATTCATATCAACTTTGTGTCGGGTTATGGCAAGCTTGATTTCAAAGTATAGCAAGGTAGCTAGAAGGCTAAGGAATAGCAGTGGGCTAGGTAGCAAGGTTTTCTTTCAGGTGCTATATTTGTAATCAAGGAAAAGATTGTAAATTATTTTATTAAAGTTGATATAATACATTCTCTATGCTAGTTGGCATGGGGACTTGGATGTAGGTCATAGATTAGGTGTAGGGGCCGAACCAAGTGAAAACTCTTGGTGTTTTGCATTGTTTAATTTCTTTATTACTGCATTTATATTTCAGTAATTTACTTTCTGCAGTTAAAAGAGACTGTCTCATACCCTGTCTCATTTGTAAAGAGACTGTCCCATTTACATAAGAGACTGTCTCATTTGCCTTGACAGTTAGAATATTATTTTATCTATCGAGCCATCGAATTTCACTAATGTTGTTGGAGAATTTAGTTTTCATCGTTCAAGGGAAGCCAGAGAGCATCGGAGAAGATAATAATCTAGAGAGCATTGGATATGAATTGACGATTGCTAGGATTCAAGTTCTTCATATGATTTAACAATCAGTAAAACTATCATCTTCAACACCTTAACAATCAAACGATCAGTAAAACAAAGAAAGCAGTTGCTTTCTTATTTATGTTATTTGTATGACTTGGGAGTTTGTAAGACATCCGTCGCGAGTGGAAAATCTCGTGCTTGGCACCTTCTATGCGGTGTACTTAAATTGTATGGGCGTGTCGCCGAAGTTGTGGGACACGTATAGCCATGGCTAGTATGTGTATGATTTGGCCTTTTGGGTAGCACGTGCTTATTGCCGTGCAAGCCCCTGTAAGATATTGGGTAGCATTTTCTTTGTGTTGTGCAAGCCCCTGTAAGTTTTGGTGGCTTTATAATTCTGGATTCCCGAAAATGTAGGACATCCTGTAAGTGTAAAGATTGTATCCCATGTTCGTATGTAAGCTATTTTGTGTATTATTTTGTAAGTGTGAGAATATGTGTAAGAGTATGTGTAAAGATATGATTCCATTTTATCAATACACTTTCGATTATATTATTATTGTGATTATATTATGCGTAAGTGGTAAGATTAATTTGTTTAAAAACAAGTGCTTTGATATGTGAGTTGAGTATCCATTTTCTGATTGTCTCATTCATTATTTCAATTGATCTTCATTCAGAAATTCGGTTGTACTTTAGCCTCGTCATCTTTTAATATTTGTTCAGTTATGCTTTGTTTTATATCCGTATATGAGCCTTTCGCTCACTGCCGGTCCTTTGTTCTCTTTGTTTTCCTCCGGCAGGTATTTTCTCTTTTAGATGGGTTGTTTAAGGGGAAGAGTGTGAGTTCCAAGATTTTGAGGAGTTTTGTATTTTCTTAGATTTTCTTTAGAATTTGTTGGTGTAGGTTTAATTTAGTTGTATTGTATTTTCTTTAGATTTTGGCCAAACGGGTCTTTTTCTTATCTGCCAACTGAAAAGGGCAGAAAAGAAAAAATTTTAGGAACAAACTTTATGCAAAGGAGTACCTGAAAACAAAAATACAAAAGAGGATATTTACCTGAAATAATGCCGCAGGCTGGTTTGGAAAAGGCTGAAAGGCTCGAAAACTCTGACCTTCGGTTATACTATGACCTCCAAGACTTTTGAGAGAAGAAAAGAGAAAATAATTTTTTTTGGAAACGAGAAGTGAGAAGTGAGTGGCTCTACTCACTCCTTTATATAGGCAGAAAAGGAAGATGAAAGGGCAAAAAAACCCATTAAGATGAAGGCCCAAAGAAAAAGCCCAAACTCTGGAATTTTCCAGAATATCTTTGAAAATTATTAAGTTCTGGAACCTTCCAGAATATCCTCAATAATTCTTAAGGCCCATGTTGAGGCTCAAATCCAAATATGACTTGTAAAATTAGAGGCCCAAGCTTTGGCCCAAATCCAAATAGGATTTGGAAAAATAGAGGCCCAATTTTAGGCCCAAATCAAAGTTGGATTAGAAAAAGCCCAATATAACCAACAGACCAGAATTGAGATCGAGTTTGAGATCGTGAATCCTGTTCGAATTCTTTCGAACAGGAGCCAGAAAAACACCCTTTAATAAGACCAGGATTCAGGTCGAAATCCTGGTCGTGGATCAAGCTCGAAATCTGTCAAAAATGAACAAAAAATGGTCACAAATTTCGACCAAAATCCAGGTCGTTAATTCGACTAGGATTCAGGTCGTGAATCCTAGTCGAAGTTTCACGAACAGGAGTCAAAAGGTGGCCAAAATTTTGACCAAAATCCAGGGTGTAAATTCGACTAGGATCCAGGTCGAAATCCTGATCGTGAATCCTAGTCGAAATTTCACGAGCAGGAGTCAAAAAATGGTCGAAATTTCGACCAAGATCAAGGTCGTTAATTCGACTAGGATCCAAGTCGAAATCCTGGTCGAAATCTTTCGACCAGGTCTCAAGAGCTGCCCAAAATGTCGACTAGGATCCAGGTCAAAATTTGACTAGGATTCTGGTCGAAAAAGAGCTGAAAATTGGAAAAAAATCCTAAAAAACTGCAGAAAATTCAGAAAATTCCAGAAATTAAGGAAAAATCCCAGAATTAAGGGAAAATTCCTGAAAAATACCAGAAAATTCCTAAAATTAGGGAAAACGGTAAGAAAGTAATAATAAAGTTTTAAAACCCTGAAGTTGTGTACAAGGCAAATCGTTGTAAATGTGTAGGTCGCTCCATAATTTATGTCAAAATGATACCCTGTAAGGGAACGAATGAACTTAACTTCTGCGAAATCTTTTACGATTTTCCAGAAGTTGAGGGGCAAATAATAGGGAATAAAATAAACCCTGATTGCGTAAATAATATCGCAATAATCATATTAACATTAGAAGAGGCCCAAGACCCTTGACAGGGATCCAAAAATAGCCTAGGAATATAATTGGAGTTAAAGTTAATTAAACCAGATACAGTCCAATAACAAAGCCCAATTAGAAAGGGCCCAAAATCCTGAATATTAATTAATTACGAAATTAATTAATAAATGATAAAACATATGTCAAGATGAATCCTAGTGGGGATATAAATCCTTGTAGATTGGCCTCCAAGGGACCTAATAAGATAAATAATCAGTTTCCTACTTCCTAGTACTCCAAAATCCATTCCAATTCTGAGAATTTGCCCACCAAGTCTCCTAGATCTAGTCTAATCCTCGGACTCCCAACATTTATATAAGGGGTTTCACCCCACAACTCAAAACTACGTTTTGGCTTAATCCTCGATTAAGGACATATAGGCCACTACGTCCTTGGTGTGCCCTCACCGTCATAGCCCTGAGGGCATCATCAAGAACTACGTTTTTTGACTTGATTCTCTAATTCACAGAGATACGTTGGCATCTTGTGAATGCAGAGTTTAGCTACGAAACACGAGAGCAGCCATTAAAGGTTTTGAGCTCCCGGACCTTAGTAATTAATACAGCAGTTAATACACCCTAAGATTTTATACATAACAATAACCTATGTGATATTCGGAAACAATACGGTTGTATTTCTGAAGCATTGTTTACGCATGAAGATAAGTTTAAGAGAGAAATGGATGATACAAAAAGGTACTAGGATTTGATGGATAAAATATTGATGGAGGACTGCTCTTACTCAGGTTGCCAACTTAGGAGGCATGACTCCGGAGAACGAAACAAATGCGTAATTTTCATTAACGTATTACTGTTAATAAGACTTCACGTCATATTTTAGTTGTCAAGAAGTCTGACCTGGGTTGTGTGAGGAGCTCGTCCATCCTCGGTTGTAGAAGAATGCCGATAGTCTTGGATGATGTAGATCAAGTTGAACTGTTAGATGCAATTGGGATGTGGAGAGTGGTTTCACCCTGGAAGCAAAATCAGCATTACAACTCTGAATGTGGAATTGCTGGAAGCTCATGAACCCTGTATGAGACATGAGGTGAAAACACTGAATTTTAAGATTTCCTTGGAGTTGTTCCAGTTGGAATGCATCCGGAGAGTCAGCCCCCAGGGTATTATATAGAGCACTCAGAGAGGATATTAAAGAAATGTCATGGTCTTCCTTCAGCCCTTAAAGTTACAGATGCTTCTGGACATGGCAAGAAGGTGGATGTTTGGTGGAGTGCCATTGAGAAATTGGAAATTATTCCTCACTATAAGTCCAGTGTCCAGAAGATATTGCGAATAAGCTATGATTCTTTGCAAGATGACCATGATAGAGATTTATTTCTCGAGATTGCTTGTTTCTTCAGTGGACAGGGTGGTCAGGGTTTTGACAAGTGTAATTATTATACAATAACTGTAATCGAAAATCTTATTGATATATGTCTGCTGAAAATCGAAGGTGAAAAGGACAGAATGCATCAATCAATTCAGAGCATGGGTAGAGAACTTATATGTCAGCAGTGAATTAGAGAACCAGGGCTAGGGTAAGAATTTCCTAAAAGTTGAAATGGTTATCTTGGAAAAAAATTTCCCTGAGATCTTACCAAATGGCATTCCTATGAGCAGTAAAACTGGTGCACAGAAACATTGTATTCATGTTAAGTTCAGCCTTTTTATAAGAATTAATTTAAATAAATAGGTCATGTAATAATTTAAAGAAACAACTATGTAATGCATGTTTAAGTTGACACATATGTTTCCTTTTTCTGTCTAACAGCTTCTTGGCTCCCTGAAGTTTCTGAATCTGAGTCACTGCCATGACATTGTGAAAGCTCCAAACTTTGCAGAACTATGTTATGGAGCAATTGATCCTTGAAGATTGCGTGAGTGCAGTCGAGATTGATGAATCTATTGGAATGGCTAAAGGACTTGAATTTTTGGATTTAAAGGAGTGCAAACTTTTAAAGAGGCTTCCAAATGCATGCTAAAGTATCTGGAAACACTAATAAACTCGGGTTGTTCAAATCTTGGCTTGCCACCTGCAGAGATGAAGAAATTGGAATCTATGAAAGTGTTTCTCCTTTTCACTTTTATATTAGAGAATAAAGCAGCAAAAGAAAAATCTGTATGCTATTAAATAGTGTGCTCCATATAAAAAGTTTAATAATTAAGCATAAGAATTTGACAATGATTAAGTTGGCATTACATATTTACATGCATGCCTAGTATCATGTTTAAGGAATTATACTTTAGACAAATAGATACAAATTTCAGTACCTGGATGACCAAATCAACTTGATATTACAGATACAGGCTAATATGAATGACACCTGGTACAAATTTATCCAATACAAGACATTGGTAAATTTCATCCATGACCACATACCATAATTTGTCTTTCTGTCTAAAATATGTAATTTTACTGATCTTTGGCTCATGGTTCTTCTTCCCGTGGGTTTGAAACCATGAGCCTTTCCTTTGTTTAACTGCTGTTTAGATTCTTTCTTCTGCTAAGGTTCGATTAATCATGCTAAGGTTCGACTAATAGCAACGATTACTATAAGTCCTTGGCGTCTATGGTTTTAAGTCATTAACAGTCTTTTGTTTGTTTCTTGTTGCTGTTTGTTTTTATTGTCTTTCATATGATTTTAATTCTTTTTTGTTTGTAGAACTTGAAATATTGACCTGCTGACTATACAACTAAACTGTCTTACATGGCCAACATTCTTTCTTTCTTCACTGCTATATTCTTTTGACAATTCCCTTGTCCATTAATCAAGTATACTTGTCCAAAGACTATATATTGCCCCCATTTCTCATCATCTTTTTCTCAAGCTTTCAGAAGCACAACATGAACAAGAAAAACAACAACAACAAGGCCCCTTTGTATAATATTCCTTTGCATTTCTGATAGATAGCAAGATGAGTAATCAGTTTACTGTTGGAGGGGTCATTGCATCGCTGCTTTGTTTTGTTCTGTTTTGTTTGCTCAAGTATAAGAAGAACAAGAAGAGTAGATGCTTACTGCAGAATCAAATAAGGGAAAGCATTAAACCAATCCAAGATGGTGAATGTCAGGAAGAGAGAGCGCGAAATCCAGATATCATTATCGTAGGTGCTGGTGTTGCTGGTTCTGCTCTGGCTTGTACACTTGGAAAGGTCATTTTTCATTTCCCTATGACTTACCTGCTCACATGTCATTGCTCTAGCATCGGTTTAATCATTACAGTTTTATGCATAAGACAATGATTTCAAATTATCCGATTACAATGTGGTGGTGGTGGGGAAGGAGATTAAACTACAGATAGTGGTATATTAGCAATATGTTCAGACTTCAAAAGGAAAGAACCTATACTATTATCTTCAAGAATCTTTAAAGTATTTATCTATTGTTTGCGGCATGATTTCACACAGGATCTTGTTTAACCTGTAGTATCTTGCTTGGTTTGACATGAAACAGGATGGGCGTCAAGTTCTTGTAATTGAAAGAGATCTAGTAGAGCCTGATAGAATTGTTGGTGAATTACTTCAGCCAGGGGGCTATATGAAACTCCTTGAGTTGGGTCTAGAAGGTAAGAACATCATACAGTGAAGATGCAATGACAACTCCCAAAGCTGCATTCAGTTTTCAGTACCTCAATTGGTGCTTTAAATTCATGTATAACCTCAAAATGATTGATGATGTAAAAATTTACATTGGTTACAGATTGTGTGAATGGTATTGATGCACAAGAAGTGTTTGGATATGCTCTATTTAAAGACGGGAAAAGTACTAAGTTATCTTATCCATTGAAAGATTTACATCCAGATGTGACAGGAAAAAGCTTCCATAATGGTCGCTTTATACAAAGAATGCGGGAGAAGGCTAGAACAATTTCAAAGTAAGCATATATCTTTAAGATCTTCTAAAAATATGCTTCAAGCCTTGTCAATTTGCTAATCTCGAATTTTTGTGTCATCGCAGTGTGAGACTCGAACAAGGAACAGTAACATCTCTTGTTGAACGAAAGGGAACTGTGAAAGGAGTACAATACAAGACTAAAGGCGGTCAAGATTTAACAGCATATGCTCCTCTCACAATTGTATGTGATGGCTGCTTTTCAAATTTGAGACGTTCTCTTTGCAATCCACGGGTGAGGGCCTTTTCATGGCATTATCTTTTTTCTTTGTGTAGCCAGTTCATCTTAAGAAGCATAACAAATTTGTAGTATCAGGTTTATGACAGAAGTACATTCTGTTTCATGATCTGCAACACACTCAGTTCAGTAAAATTAACGTATCTTAAATTTGAATATGTAGGTGGAAGTTCCTTCATGCTTTGTAGCCTTAATCCTGAAGGACTGCGAGCTTCCATATCCTAATCATGGTCATGTTCTATTAGCAAATCCTTCACCAATTCTGCTTTACCGGATAAGCAGCACTGAGATTCGATGTTTAGTTGATGTACCTGGTAAGAGAATACCTTCCATGTTAAATGGTGATATGGCCAATCACTTAAAGACACTGGTGGCACCTCAGGTATGTGCAATAAATTCAAAACTTACCTAATGATTCTTAGGGCTTCACACTAATGATCAATTATTTCTGTGCACCTCAGATCCCTCCAGAGCTCTACGATGCATTCATAACTGCCGTCAATGAAGGAAACATGAAAGCAATGGCCAACAGAAGCATGCCAGCAGCTCCTTATCCCACTCCAGGCGCACTTTTAATAGGAGATTCATTCAACATGCGTCATCCTTTGACAGGTGGAGGAATGACAGTTGCTTTATCCGATATTGTTGTACTTCGAGACCTTCTTAGACCACTTGTCGATTTAAATGATGCTTCTGCACTCTGCAGATATCTCGAGTCCTTTTACACTATACGCAAGGTCAGTAAAAACCTTGTACAGTAACCTTTTCAATATACAATTACAAATCAATATGTAACATGTATGACATTTCTTGTTTTGCAGCCACTGGCATCAACGATAAATACATTGGCAGGTGCCCTTTATAAAGTATTCTGTGCATCACCTGATCCAGCAAGAACCGAAATGCGCTCAGCCTGCTTTGATTATCTAAGTCTTGGAGGAGTTTGTTCAAGTGGACCGGTGGCTCTCCTATCTGGTTTAAATCCTAGACCACTGAGTTTAGTATTTCATTTCTTCTCGGTGGCTGTATATGGAGTTGGTCGCCTTTTACTTCCATTTCCATCACTTAAACGCGCATGGCTTGGAGTTAGATTAATCATGGTATGACTCATACAAATCACTAAAATGTGTTATCTCATCCTGCAAGTATTGCATGCATCAAAATTATAAACTGGTAACATGATTTGTCCTAAAAAGTCTTGTTTATCATTTCTCGCAGGATGCAATAAGTATAATTTTCCCAATCATAAAAGCTGAAGGAGTAAGACAAATGTTCGCCCCTGTTGTTTGTCCAGCATATTACAGCTCTCCCCTCACTGCTTAATACCATGAGATAAACTTAGAACCCATTTTTTTTTCTTATTTTTTAATATTTCTTGTACTGGAAAGTTTTAGTCCAAATTCAATGCTGTGAAACTTGATGCTTAAAGGGAGCTCGATTGTGTACTGACGAGAAGAGTTTTTCACTAGCATTGTGTGTACCTGATATTTCTGTAATTGTTTTGGAGCTTCAAAAGCTGCAAACCATGTATCATAAGATGAAGTAACTTGCAAGATTTTTCGCACCATCAAGGATATGTACTTAAAAGATATAATTTGCTCCAACCCTAAAATTTTCTTTAGATATCTTGCTGACATTCTTTCCTTTTTGGAGAATTGCAGGAATGGCCAGACATCTTTTATCCGTATTTGTTGGGTATAATTAACACTACGCGCAATAATGGGACAATTATATAATCAGGATTAAGCAAGAATGACCAATAAACCAAATAACGAAACAAAATAATGGGACAATTATATAATCAGGATTAAGGAAGAACGGGCAATAAACCAAATAACGAAATAAAACACGAAGGCAAATAACAAGATAATTCGGTAACTTAATTGACAAAGAGAGGATAGAATACTTAGCTCTAACAGAAACTTTAACAAATACGAAAGAACTAATAACAGCTGAGCCGCCTTATCTTAAAGAAGCCTAGACTGTTCTTGAAAAGATTAGCTGTGTTATATTGTTATTAGCAAGATGGTTAACAAAACTGTTGATATTCTGAAGACTATTGAGACTAGTTCTGGTTCTGGTTGTACCGCATTCATTGATTGGACCACGTATCGTTTTTTCCAGCCTATTGATCTATCGGGTATGCCTGATAAATTCAGTGGTGGAGCTTCTTTTTCTTGTTGGCAGAAAAAGATAAAGCTTGTTAATCTCAAACAATACAACAAAAATTACAGAAGGGGGGTTGAATGTAATTCTGGCTACTTTTTTTGATTTTAAGAATATTTTTACTTAGTATATAACTGTGTTTGATTTGCAGTAGTGCGGAATGAAAGAATAATAGAAATCAAAACACAAAGTAATAAAACACAAGGCTTTAAAACTTTCTGGTGGATTTGAACTTATCCACCAGAGATATATATAAAGATGAGAACGTTGTGATACTTGAATAGCAGCGCAGCTGCTTACAAGATAACTTACAAACTTACAGAGAAATTCTTAACAGATATAGTTTTATCTATCTCTCTGAAAATTATGCTTACTTGGTTAGTTGCTTCTACTTGCTACTCTTGTTTTATATATCACCAAGTTACATGATAGTAAGACAAGATAATAAAACAAAATTATATCTAATTTAACTTTATGTTGCTACATTACTTTATCCAGCATTTTTGAATATCTTCATATTTGCATGGAAATGGTAATGCTTCTTTGTTCTCTAAATCCTACAATTAGGCTGCCACATTCCATTTGCAAACACCCGACACATGTGACTGTGTTGTCACTGTCAACTGCTAATTTAAATATTATCATCCGTCGGGATTATGTTGATCATCCGTCGGGAGCCTTGTTGATTATCCGCCAGTAGCCTTTGTAGATCATCCGTCAGGAGTCTTTCTGTCACTTGATTCTATTCACTTATGCAGAATTACAAGACATCTTATATTTACAATTAGCCAACTTATTCTGCATATCAATCTAGTAGTCAACATGACTTAAAGAATCCTGCAGTGTCTACTCAACTAATACATTGTTGTTTGCAGAAATGTGCTGCAAGACTTATTATTACATAAATCTACACTCTCGATGGATGTTAAATTGTCATCCGTCGGGACTATATTAAAACATTCGTCGAGAGCTACAAAAACACTAAGTTAAATTTACTAAGGTGTTTTGTTAAACTTATCATCAAGTTCACAACATATTTCTAACAATTTCCCCCAATTTATGTCTACTGGAATTGTAGACATAAATTAAGAGAAACTTGATGATAACAAAACACCCTAAATGTACAGATTGAATTATAGTAGATAAAATTAATAAGTGCTACAACTTATTTAAAAATTGAACAAAGTAAAGTGTACAAAAATTTCTCACAATCATTTTCAACATGTTCCTCTAGTCTGAGCAGATGTTTTTTATTTCCTTGATGGTTTTGATTTCTTCCCAAGCTTCCAGTTATAGGATAATGCATGCAAAAGTATAATATAACAAAAATAAAATCATATTTAATAGAATTATAAGACACGTAGAAGTAGAATGTATACATAAAAAAGGATGTAACAATGTTATTGGATAAACTTTGTTTATTAATAAAGGTTATCACTTAAAACTTCTCAAAGGCTTAAACAATGTTCCAACGAGATTCGTAATCTGTGTCCGACGAGATCACATAATGTTATTGCACAATAAAATAAAATGGAATCCGTAAGCTGGTTCCGGTGAGGGACTAATTATTATTGCACAATATCCATTATTTATCTCCTGTATAATATATTGTAAACAATCGCTTATTCATGATCCGGACGGTAACATATGTTGGACATAAAAAACATGTGAACTGTGGTCTGCCTGCTGCGTCCGACGAGATCTGCAATGTTATTGGATTCATATATTTTCTTGAAAAAAGCCCATCCCAAAATTGGGCTCCGATTTACTGTCTACTTAAAATTCTACCAGCTGAAATCCAACCAGATTTTATCAATACTTTCCAACATAAATTAGAGCATTTTTATATCAATACAATAATATGTGATCATGATTTGATTTTACCGTTCCTATTCATTTTTTAAACTAAAAACGATTTCATTAATTCAGAATTGAATCATACATAATCGTGTTCAACAAAATTCTTGAATATTCAAAATTAAATCATACATAATCATTTTCAACGAAATATTTGGAAAAGATAAGAGCACATTATAGCTATTTTATAAACAAGCTATTTTTTTTTTGCCAAGGAAATAGGTCATTTCATTCAACTCTCAAATCATTAAACAATACATGAATAAAATCGGGAGGGACATCTTCCCCTCTCCAAACACGATCAGCTAATGAACTACTATGTCTCGCTATGCAGTGAGCCACGTTGTTCGCAGAACGTTTAACAAATTTTAGTACCACCTCGCGGTTAACTAGTTCAGTAAGTAGACGCTTACACTCATCTATCACTCTTCCCAGATAAGAAAGATTGATCAAAGAGCAGCGAATAGCCTGTGTTACTGTCAGGCAATCCGTTTCCAGAATTACACTTGGCCACGCTTTAGCTTTGATCCAGCTGAGTGCTTCCCTTATTCCGATGGCCTCTGCTAGCTCTGGATCCACCCTTCCTTGTCTGCAACTCGACACAGCCTCTACCAGCTTCCCCTCATGATCACGAGCTACTATAGCATAAGCATAACAATTAGAATCCTCAAACAACGCAGCATCTGTATTCACCTTAATCGTTCCTTCATGTGGTGGTTTCCAATGCACTTCCCCATCATTTAGGGTCATAAACCCAAAGGAGGAGTCATACGGCCTGTCTTGTGCATTTTTCCAGTGATCAAGGAATTGGGTAGCTGAAGCTACCACCTCTACAAACTCTGCACCTTTCTGATTCCAAACTATGCTGTTTCTGTTTTTCCAGATAGACCAACATACCATACAAATTCTTAATAATTCCTCGCCCTTATACTTCTGTACTGCACCACTTAACCATTCCTGGAAACTCTGATTCATGTGCGTATCAATCTGACATCCCACCTTAGTCCAGCACAACTTAGCAAACGGACATGTTATTAAAATGTGACTAACCGTTTCTGATTCCAGGTTACAAACTGGGCATTGTTCTATAACTGCTACTCTCCTGCTCAAAAGCTGCTCCTTCGTAGGTAAACACCCTGTCAATGCTCTCCACAAGAAGTGCTTTACCTTTAAAGGGATTTTTAAATTCCAGATCTTTCTCCAGAAACCAGAATTATCACTAGCATGAGTCACCTCTCTTGATTCATTCAAAGCCGCATATGCACTTCTGACCGAATACTGACCCATTTTTTCTCTTCTCCAATACCAAGAATCCTCTTCTGCACGTTGGAGAGGTATTGATAGAATTAGATTAGCATCCCTCTCAGTAAACATGTCGTTGATTAACTCAGTATCCCACCTATCTTGATCAGCCACCATCAACGAATTTACCTTACTACCATTAATAGCTTCATGACTTGTATGAATGTAAGGATCATCCACACATGGTAACCAAGGATCATGAAGAACATCAATATTGTTCCCAGACCCCACTCGACGTCCTGTATACTTCTTTAGCATCTCCTGTGTTTCAAAGATACTGCGCCATACAAAACTCGGATTACTACCAAGAGAGGCAGTAAGGAAAGAGCCACCCGAGTAGTATCTTGCTCTGTAAATCTTGTTCACTAAACAATCTGGACGCGTAATCAAGCTCTGTAAACAAGCTATTATTCTACCCACTAAGGGGTCGTTTGGTTCAGAAGTCGGTATTGGTTTGGAATCAGAAATTGGGTTAAGCAGTTATGGGGATGAGGAATGATTTATGATATTATGTGTTTGGTTCAGTGCTGAAATGGGTCTGTTTAATTTTAAATATAATCGACATCTCAATTTTGAGTTTATAATTATATGTAAGTACATATTATACATTAAAATTAAGTTTCAACATAATTTACAAAAAATAATTAATAAAAAGTATATGATTAGTAAAATTTAATTTAACCAACTAAATAATAATTTAATATGTTTTAATAAATTAAATCTTACTAATTGGCATTAAATAAAATATATTATCATTTTATTGAAAATTAAATAATAAATCAAATTTAAAATATGTTCATTAAAAATGTATTTAATTACAAAAATAAATATTAATAATAAAAATGAATCTGATATCTCATACCCCTTTCCCATACCCACCTCCCTCTAAGTTATCAAATCTGATTCCTAGTGGGTTTCAGGTATAGGTTTCAATTAATAAAAATTATGAACCAAACACCAGGTATGGGTTTGAAATGGACAAAACTAGGGGTGAGCAAAATTTTTCCAAACCGGGTCGAACCGACCACACCGTATTTTTCGGTTTTTGAGGCGG
The DNA here is from genome assembly GCF_009905375.1 of Apium graveolens. Taxonomy (NCBI): domain Eukaryota; kingdom Viridiplantae; phylum Streptophyta; class Magnoliopsida; order Apiales; family Apiaceae; genus Apium; species Apium graveolens. Next base: position 196,934,257 of record NC_133647.1, read on the forward strand.
TTCGGTCCGACTTAGGTTTGATCAAAATAAAAATCGTGTCTTAGCGGTTCGATTCGACTTGCACATTCAAACCGACCGTTTAGGACCGGACCGGACCGTTTCAAAATACATATTAAAATATTATATATATTTACATATTTATTTAACATAACTTAAAATTAGTAAGTGGGGATATCAAATATATTTCTTATTTCTATCTTGAAAAAACCCTAGTACTTGCACAATTGCACTTCAGGCTTGAGCCGCACTAGTAGTATCTCAAATTTCTTTCATCATCTGCTCATATATTTCTTCCTGACTCTTCATTGAGTTTTCTTTTCAATACTGTTTTGAAGGTAATATATCATCATCTTTCATCTTTCTTCATCTATCTTCTTTATATATATATAAATGATTCTTTGTTTGGTGAATTTTTACTTGAAATCTTGAGATTCATTGTGTTCGATGGACGATATCATCGTATTGATGTTTGATGTACTTGAATCTTCTAATTTATTGTGTTAATATTACTAATTAGTCTAAATAAATTCGAATACACTACTTTTTTAATTGTGAACTTTTGACAAACACTTGGTGTGTATTGTGCTTGAATACAGTTACAGTCTGTCATTATTTTTCTTTGTTAGTTGTTTATAACTTTGTATTCTGTGCCAAATAATGTGCAGGTGAGACTTAAGAATATGAATGAAAATAGTGAAATTATTGAACTTGATGCTAACGAAGTTCCGCACAACGTAGAGTTTGCTGAACCTGAACCTGATGTTGCTACCGGGGATAAAGAACATGCGGAACCTCCTACACAAACTCAACATGAATCTCAAGGTACAAAAAAAAGAGCAGCTAGATCAGGTATTTGGAAAATTTTTACTGAAGATAAAATTAGGAAAATAGCGACTTGTAACTATTGCAGCAAAGAGTATGTTCATGATAGTAAAACTAATGGGACAAGTACCTTATGGAATCATGTCAAAAAATGTCCAAAAAATCCATCTAAGAGAGCAGATAAGAATCAACCTATACTTTCATTTGAAATGAAAAGAGAGGGGCCAGGAACTCTTAAGGGCCACACTTTTAGTGCTGAGCGTTGTAGGCAGGCCTTAGCAAATATGGTTATATTAGATGAATATCCCTTTCGAGTTGTTGAAGGTATTGGTTTTATTAGATATAGTAAAGAGTTGGAGCCTAGGTTTAATCTCCCATCAAGGTGGACAGTGGCTAGAGATTGTATTAAGGTGTTCAAAGTTGAAAAGAAAAAACTGAAACATCTTATGAAAGGTAGACGCATATGTATGACTACTGACTGTTGGGGTTCAGATCAAAAAATGAACTATATGTGCTTAACAGCCCATTGGATAGATGATGACTGGAAACTTCATAAAAAAAATTTAAATTTTCGTCGAGTGACAAGTCATAAAGGGAAGGTACTGGGAAAAGTAATTGAAAAATGCATGTTAGAGTGGGGGGTTGATAATATCTTGACACTAACAACTGATAATGCCTCTGCAAATGACTTATTATGTAAGCACTTAAAAGAGAAGACAACAAATTGGAAGTCATGTATCTCCAACAATGAATTTCTACACGTTCGTTGTTCCGCTCATATCCTTAATTTGGTCATAAAAGATGGTTTGAAAACAGAAATTAAGTCCATTGATTCAATTAGAAATGCTGTGAAGTATATACGTGATTCTGCTAGCCGTTTTGATACATTTAGAACTTGTGTTGAGATTGAGAAAATTGACTCCAAGTGTATGCCAATAATGGATGTTGATACACGATGGAATTCGAATTATCTCATGTTAGAGAGTTCTGTTAATTTTGAGAAAGCTTTTGAGAGGTTAGAAGAGGAAGATAAAGGTTTTAAGACTTATCTTGAGAAATTGGGAGGACCACCTACCAAGGCTGATTGGATTTGTGCTAGAGTTTTTATTGAATTTCTGAAGCTTTTTTATGATTGCACTGTTAAATTCTCAAGTTCATTATTTGTCACTTCTAACTTGTTTTTCCGAGAAATGCTTCAAGTGCACGATATGTTGAACTGGATGATAAACTCAAGCAATGACGAGGTTTTGGCAAGTATGGGAATTAAGATGAAAAGTAAGTATGACAAGTACTGGGGAGGTTATTCTAATATGAATTACTTGCTGTTTGTTTGTATTGATTTAGACCCAAGATACAAGATGAAATATGTTAGGTGGAACATAAAACGTCTGTGTGAAAGTGATGGTGAGAGAAGTAGTTTCATAACTAACAAGGTTGAGGAGGCACTTGAAAAGTTGTTCAAGTTTTATGAATCTTCGAGTGTGAACCGAAATTCAAGTTCTACTTCAGAATATAGGGGAGTCAGAGGAAATACAACAACATCAGCTGAGGGTCAGGGGATGGATATGTACGCGATACTAGAAGAAGAAAGGTTAAAACAATGGGAGTTGGATATGATGGCTGAAAATTCTAATGAAAATAAGAGTGAATTGGATTTGTTTATGTTAGATAGGATCGAGGCTCAAACTAAAGATTTTGATATACTCTTATGGTGGAAAGTTAATACTCCTAAATATCTGATTCTTTCTAAGATGGCACGTGAATTGTTGGATGTTCCTGTATCAACCGTAGCTTCCGAATCTGTATTTTCAACTGGCAGTAGAGTCTTGGATACATTCAGAAGTAGTTTGCTTCCTAAAACCGTTGAATGTTTAATTTGTGCCCAAAGTTGGTTAAAGGCACCTGAAGAACCAATCCACGTTCGTGATATGCTTTTGGAGTTGGAGAAGTATGAAGAGTTTGCTGAAGGTATCTAACTATCTAATAATTGCATCAACTACATAATGTATATAAACTAGACTTTTATTGTTTTACTGATTAAATTTTAATTTCAGATTTGGATGCTGCTATGGAGGTGGATGAGAATCAGAATACGTAGACATTTCTGGTAGTGTCCTTTACCTACAAAAATAAAAGTAAACAATATTTTATAAGTCTAAATTATGTTCACAGGGATTGTTAATAACATATGCTCACTGTTATACTTTTTCATTTATATAGTTAATTCTCCTTAGTAAATGCTTATGTATTTTCTTTTGTTTATCAATTGGCTATTGCAGACTAAATGCTAAGGACCATGGATTGTTGAACATGAAGGATACAAGATTAGATCGTTACCTTAATATTTTGCTGTGAACTTTTAAATTTTAATGATGTGTACCAATAAAGACAGTTTATGAACAAGTTATCTATCTTTTGACATTTAAGATATGTAATTTGTTTATATTTGGGCACTAAGTAGTATCAAGTATGTATGAATTTTTGTGCAACTGCAAGTGTGCAATGTTATTCATGGATGTCTCTTTGTTAAATTATTTTTCAATATTTAGGTGTCTATTCTGGTTAAAACCCGAAACCGACCGGACCAAACCGTTTAATTCCGGTCTGGTTTGGTCTGGTCGCAGTTTTCTAACGGTTTGGTCTGGTTAAGTATATGATCAAACCGTTATATATGGTCTGGTCTGGTTTGATGGTTAAAAACCGACCAACCCGACCGTTGCACAGCCCTAGACAAAACCCATACCTGATACTCAAATTTACTGAAACAGATGATCTCTAAATGAGTCGGTCCTACCTGCGTATTTTCTAATAAAATTAAACGAGATATTGTTGATTCAATTAAGAGAGCTCGACGACTCTTTAGAATACTGGCAACCGCAAGCTGGTTGTGAAATTTGGCCAAATCATTCATCGTTCGGAGAAAATTGCTCTCAATAATTTTTGCTTGATTTGCTTCCTCTATCGTCTATTTTCTCAATGATATATGATGTCTCTCGAAACCCAAAAATTATGCCTCAAAAATATAATATTATATATGAGATTCATTCTGTTTCATTTAATTGTTAACATCCAAATTTTCCTTCATATAATTTAAACAATATTAACCATTAACAAATTATTGAGACACCGATAATATATGATCGGGACAAATATCGTTGTCATAAACAATGTTTGAAATAAATATTTAATTAATCTCAAAATCAATCGAGTAAAGCATCGTTGTTACTCCTTCCGTCCCAATAGACTCTTAATATTTGAAATAGAATGATCGTCACATATTTTAAAGCACTTAATATTTGAAACAGGGTGATCGACACACGTCTTAATACTCTTATTTAGTAAAGTTTTATGAACTATTTTAAAAACTTTATTTCTTCTGAATAAGTATTAAATGTAAAGATTTTTACTCAAAAAAATCAAAGTAAGTTATGAAACCATAACAGATAAGAGTCTTAAATTAAATGTCAAATATTTCAAATGTTAAGAATGATCCGGGGCGTAGTTATTAACATGAATCTTCTTACATAAATTAATTATAATAATTTAACTTTCAAAATGCATAAATAATAACTAATTACATAAAATAAACATGTTCTTCATTTTTCACTAAAAATATTAAATATTCATGTAATTGTGGCAGGTTTCGTTTGTTTTTTTTCCAACGCCCGCCATATACTGTATAGCTTGAGAATCTAATATAGCTGTGTGTTTTGAGTTGTAGATTAATATGACAGTGTTAATTTGCTGGGCACCACTAATCAATAATCACTTCTTATTTTATTTTAACTGTTGCTTAAATTTTCTACACTCATTTCTAAGTATTTTGAGTATATAATAAAATAAAAAAATTTTAATTTTTTTTTCTAAATAAAAATATATAACTTAAACTTTAATTTATATAAAAAAATAATAATAATATTTTTGAAAATATGATAATTACATCTTGAGCTCTGTACTGAAAAATTAAACGACAGCTAAAATGAAACAGATTGGATAGTTAATTAGCCCAATCTTGTAGTGCTAAGCACGTCTTGTTGTGTAAATTAAAATGGATAATTAAGTCGTCACTGGCACTAAGGGCCTGCTCCCGAATTTTTTAATGGAAAGAAAGGAAGTGTTTAGGAGTTAAAGTACTTTCATCCCATTTTTGAAGTGAAAGTTTTGGAGCGAAAAATTGTGAAATTTACATTCATTAACACTTGTTTTCGTTCCTTTTAAAAACTCGGGAGCATGATTACGTAAGAAAGTGGAACTAATTTACTTAATTTTCACTTGCTTTCCTTCCTTTTTAAAACTCGGGAGCTAAGAGGTAAAATTTTCATAGCTAATTAAACGAGACAAACAAACTTGACTGTCAATCACTTTTGTATTAAACGAGACAGTTGTTGCCGGAACAGAATGATTAGCCCCGATCCCAAGGTCGGGTAGTGTACCCCGTGATACCAAACTTTTTACTCACTCCGTATCAAAATACAAGTTTTTTATTAAAATATAATTTTTTTTTATTTTTGAAGTATATTTTAAAGTGAATTAAAATGTTAATTTTACAAATTATTTTTCAAATTTTCTTTATCAGAATAAAAAAATATATATTAAATTTTAATTTAATAAAAATAACTTTTAGAAAATAAATATGTGGAAATATAATTTTTATATATCTTAAAGCATGCATAAAAAGTTTAAAAAACTTGTATTTTGAGAGGGAGCCGGTATTTGGAGATGGAGTAAAAGTAAACAATAATATATCCGAAATTATCTTTTTGTGATTTAAAATATTAATTAAATTTGTCTTTTTATTCACATTTTTTTATAAAAAAATGTTAATTCTAGCTATACAGTCACAACGTGTTTCAAAAGTTAAAGCGTCAAATATTAAAAAAATATAGGGTGTCATATTTTACTAGAACGAATTTTCTATTATGTGTTCATGATTATATCATAATAAGCGTATAAATATATAAGTATAATATATTTTCACATAAACTTTAGCAATTAAAAGGTCTAAAATTAATAAAATTATGCGTTTATGATGTACTCGTGAGCATATAATAAAAAAATCGTAAAAGTCAATCAGAATCTGTTCATCATTTTTGTGATATATTTTTTATTCTTAACTCTTTTCAAAATTAATGAACAAAATCAAAAACGCTTCAAACTTAAAAACGACATGTGAGGATGAAATTTAAACTCGAAATGACTTAAACCCTATCTCGATCAAATTTCAAAATTTTATAAACGAGAATCTTGAAAAAAATCAAATTCTTGTAAAAATTACAAAAAAAAATTAAAAATTTTAAATTCTAGTTCCGCGACTTCTCAAAACACTCAAGGAAGGCTAAAGTGACGGGGCGTCCCATAGGATCCTGAAACTTTATAAAAAGGGGGTGATGGGCCAAAGGGCAGCAGCATGGTGTATGATTTCACATTATTTGGTTGCCCGCACGCTTTCTCATGTGTCACGCACACGCATCTGCTTGTGCTTTGTTTGTTGCCAATTTAATTCCCGGTTTTAAAAATCGGAAATTGATATTATATTGGTAGAATATTTTTTTAATAATTAATCAGATAATTGGGGTATTAATTGAATGTATGTAATTAAATATAAAAATAATTAATTTATTAAACTAAATATATAAATTTAAGAAAAAAATTACAGTGATTAATCAAATTATAAAATCCAATTAACAGAGCATATTGAAATGATTAATTGGTAAAATCGATGATTTTTAGAGGCTATAACCTTTATCCATTGGACCATTGCTATTATAATTTAATAATAGAAAAATATTCTTAAATACGTATTTATCGTAGTTTGATGGGTACGTAATGTATTTTTTAATGGTAGAGTTCTAATTTTTTAATAGCCCATGTATTTATATTAAAAATTCTTTTGTACCCGTTAGGTGAGTATGTATTTAGAAACATTACACCCTTTAATTATTGTGATTGTTATTTTAAGTTAAATATTTTAGTATAGATATTCAGTTTAAGGTATATAAGGTTGTGTTTGGTATTGCTGTTGCAGACAGCAACAACAGCTTTTCGCTGAAAAACAGTTAAAAAACTGTTTGATAAAATTTAAAAGCTGTTTTTCGGAAAAGTGCTTTTTGCCTAAAAGCTGCTGTTAGAAAAAGTAAGTTCCCCCATGCTTTTAGAAAAAGCTGCTTTTCAGCTGTTGCGGGAAGCAGATGCTGATTTCACCGTCAAATCTTACCAAAAACATCATTATTTTTAATTTTTTGTATCAAAACATATATGTATCAAAAAAATTACCAAACAGTAATCTGATTTTTACAACGGCACTTTTTTCAGCAGCACTTTTTCTAACAGCACAGCAATTTTTAACAGCAATCGCAAACAGAGCCTAAATATAATTCGTCAAAAAAAGAAGGTAATTTTCATATTTTTCTAAAATTGTACAATACATAACAAAATCAAATTCAATCAGTTAAAATGAAATAAACACACAAATTTTTCAAAAAATGATCAACAAAGACTAACTAAACAGATAGCCGGTAGAGTTAAATGATTTTTTAAGTTTTATTGAGGAGTATAAACGTGTTACAGTTTACATATCAAATTTTGTGAATTGTAATGAAAATGACTTGTATTTTTGATAAATTGATAAAAACATCATTTTTAATAGATGTAAAAAATTAGTTGAAACGGAGTATTGATAAAATATCCTAAATAATAATTCAGAATAAGAAATACTGGTAATTTCAAAAGTTGAGTCGGGGTGAAAAAATAAAATACCACCATTTGAGAAAAAAGGATCAAAATACCAATTGGCAATTTGTTCCGCCCAAATTACTGACTGAACAAGCATTTGAAAATGTGTATTCAAACTTTTAAAAACTAATAACGAATACGCATGTCCAACATACACATTTTGTTTTTTCATGGATACACGTGTTGAACATGTGTATTTTTCTTAAAAACAAAAGTGACACGCTTATTCTTTACTAAGTTTTAAAAACTTGAATACATATCTCTTAAATGCGTTTTTTGTGGGTATATTGGACGGTTTTTGCGCATGTCGGTATTTTGAGAGGTTAGAAGTTTAAAAATGATGTATTTTGGGTATTCTTTCTAGTCTATGGACTATTTTCTTATAAATAAAATGAATTACTAAAACCCACAGCAATGAAACATTGCGGGAAGAAGCAATGTTTCAATGCGGGTCTTGACTTCGGCAATGAATCATTGCGGCATGTCGCCATGCACAGGAAACATTGCGCATTCCGCAATATTTCATTGTTGGGCAGACCCCCAGTTTTTAAGGTCCCAACTGCCCCTCTATTTAGCTTTTAATGCTCTTTTAGCTTATTCTAATATTTAACTTATTTATATAAGTATAAAAATAATATTAATGTGCAACAGTAATTAATTTTTTAAAATATGTTAACATTAAATATAAGTAGTAGTAATATTTTAAAATATTATCAATTTTAATAATAAATTTATCAATTTTATTTTTTCTGTACTTTTTCTTTAAATTATCCTATGAATTATTTTAGTTTAAAATTAATATTATTAATTTTATACTTTTTAGTGAATTGAGTTATTTTAGTTTAAAAAATTTATCAACAGTCAAACTTATTTTTTGTGCAAAACTTATTTTATGTGCCAATATTAATAAAAATTGACTTATTTTATGTGCTAAAACACCGCAATGAAACAATGCGGATGTTAGGACACTCCGCAATGCTTCATTGCGGCAACAGTCAAAACTATTTTTTTGTGCAAAACTTATTTTATGTGCCAATATTAATAAGAATTGACTGGTCAACAAAGCAGAAGCTTGACCGACACACCGCAATGAAATAATGCGGCTGTTAAGACACCCCTCGGCCCACGCGCACGCCCTCGGCCACCGAATCTCCTGCTGAGGCGCAATCTCCGGCCTCCCGGGTGCCAATCTCTCGTAAGCCCACAACATCAATGGCAGACTACACCCGTTAAAGGTGCGAACAGACCTATCAGCCGACAAAGTCAGTGATATGTACAAGTGTGCCAAAACAGCTGCACCCCATGCATAATCACGAATCTCCGACTCCTCCATCAGCAGCTGCATATACCGGGGATGCACCACGTCCCGCGAAGATGTAGGGAAAAGCACGCCTCCAATAATAAATAACATATAGGCCCGTGTATGCACTCTGCACTGCACCTCAATCTGAGCAGCATCCATATCTCTGTTATCAGCTCTCGCCCCGTACCGGTTCCTTAACTGGTTAAAATGCAGCCCATCCTTATAGAACTCCCTGCGCTCCTACTCTGACATAGACGGATCCTCCAAGTTCTTCATAAACCACGCCTTCGGGTGCTCAAGCTCGCCCTGGGTGAGAGGACGGCCAGTAACCGGTAATCCCAGAATCATATAAACATCCTCCAAAGTAATAGTCATCTCCCCACACGGCAGATGGAATGTGTTAGTATCTGGCCTCCACCTCTCAATCAAGGCCGTAATGAGTCTGATGTCATTCTGCCGAACCACACGGGGGTTGCCGAACGCCCCAAAATCATATGCATCCAATAGAGCTTGCTGATCTGGAAGTATATGTCACTCACCCATCCTCGCTGTCAGCTGTCTAACATCTACGGTATTCCTGTCCCCGCCCTCCCAGATCAGACTGCTAATATGGCGGTCATGCATAGTCAGTAAGGATCGATCAAGAGGTCCACACTCCATGCCCATAGTATCTGCAATATTTTAAACCAAAAAGCACATCAGTACAACTCCAAACAAACAGTAATTAAGAAAAAGAAAACAAATTATTGAGATTTGTACAAATCTGTAAAAGATTAAAATAATAAAACTCCTTCAGCACCACATTATTTGCACTAATGAAATAAACATCATTGATCATACATAATGAAGTGAGCAGGGTACAAAAATTTAAGCCATCGGTTACTTAAAATATAGAATCACTATTCACTAGTATTCATGAAAAGTTGGCATAAGTACGATAAAAAATTTATAAGTTTTTATTTCCATATGCAGCATAAAAGTTTAGACTACAACCCGAAAAGAATATATAATACATCTAGTATGAAACGGGAGCACATATTTGTGTTTTTGCAGCAATTTCCAAATATGAAGATTGAAACTACACAGCTGAAGAAGCCTGACACATAGCCCTTGTCAAAATAAATATACAGCTGGGGAAAAATCAGCAAGACAAAACACAAAATTGCTGACAAAATATAAGACAAGTATAAAAAAACAGAGAAAGAAACATCACTTGTAAGAAGTCCAAACTCCGTAAGAAGACAAGAAAGGGTCAGACCGGATACAATGTCAACTGAAAAAACTACAACACCATCTCTGAAAGATCATCTACATCCTCATCAAACTATATAGAACATCATATTTATCCAATACGATAAGCAACTAAATTACACTCTACATGGGTCCTACTAGTCGACATTATTGACTTACCCCGCTCAAAATAACAACCATGAAAATCTAGAATCTAATCAAATAAATACAAAAAATTTACACATAGTCAACTGCCTCGTGCAACACATATATTATAACTAACAATTCCATACCTCGAAGCAAAGATAAAAATTTTGCAATGGAAGTTCCCCAATAATATAAATAAGTATAAAGTATGTGGTTTTATGCAAAAGTTGTTTGTGGAATTTTATCGAACAGTTGGCAGGTATTCAACACATCCAAGAACAAGTAAGCATACATACAAATTATGAAACCCGAAATCAGAATACAAGCACACTTCCTACAACTCTAGCGGGATTTTAAGGAAAAAGAACTCTAGCGGACGATAAAAGAGGGGTTTTTACACAATATTTTTTACATTTTTTCGAAACTAAAAATAAAATAATTTTATTAACACTGTAATTTTATTATTTCACATTCATGATATCTGATTCATGATATGTTTGTATATATAAAAACATCAATTCCGATTCACAAACCTGTGATGTAGCTTCAAAGGGCCAAGAATAGAGAGAATCGCCAAGAATAAAGAGAATCGCCTCAGAAACACCAAGAATCGCCTCAGAATCTCCAAGAATCGCCTTAGTAGTGGTGTGTTTTTGAATTTAAGGTTAGTTTCTGTGTGTATTTGTGTGTAAAGAAAAACGACTACCGCAATGTTTCATTGCGGGGACGCAATGAAACATTGCGGTCCTAGATTTATTTTTATTTAATATTCGATATAATATTTAACATTATTAATGTTTTCAAATATTCAAATATTTTCATTTATTATTAAAAATATTGAATAATTAAAATATTTAAATATTAAAATATTTTTATTTATTATTTTAATATTTATTATTAAATATTTAAATATATTAATTTCATTTTAATGTTTCAATACTTTTAAAATATTGAATATTAAATATAATATTTAATTTATTATAAAAATATTTTATAGTATTTTTTAATATACAATCTTTAATCAGAAATATTAAGAATAATATCTTATTAAATTAATATTTATGTAGATAAAAAAGTATTAATAAATGAATTAATATTGATAAAGGGCAAAAAGGGAAATGGAGTATGTGGGCGGCAGACGCAATGAAACATAGGGGCAGTGGCGGATCCCAGCCATCCGTTTTTTGCTTTAACGGTCCTGATTTGTTGGTTGTAAGTGGTCCTTATCCAGCTGTGGCTGTGGATAGGGATCCTTAAAAAAATATAATATATATGATTAGAGAATATATTCGAAATTCTTCCGAAATAGGTAACATTACTCCTCTGAAATAGGTATCGCTAACTTGCTTTAACCATTAATAAAGATGTAAATGCAGGTGGGTTAAAATAAAATTAATAACAATAAAATATGATTTTCTATCAAAAAAATAATAAAATATGAACAGAGTTTTATTCTGTTTTGACTTGTTGCCAAACGTATATCCATGTAGAAAGATTCGCCTGTGAACGGGTTACAGTGTTTTTACGTGTGATTGTGACTATTGTTAGTTTTTAGATGTGACAAAAATGTGTCCTGTTTAATTTGATTGTGTGTTAGATTCTCGTGTCAGATGTTTGTTTTTCCGAAACTATTGCAATTAATTCACACAAATTAAATCAATGAGTGTGCAATAACATGTTAAAGAAGCCATCACCATATCACTTCATAGTTCATTTGTTGGAAGAAATTATTATTTTTTAAAATGATAATGTGTACACATATTTTTTTATAAAATAAATATAAATATCAACTTTTTATCATGTCATGTATCGAATGAAATGTTAAATAAGAAAATTTATAAATATTACGTAAATAAATATTTGTTTATTTGATTTAAAATCCAAATTCTTTTTAAGTGATTGTACTTCTTTCCATCCTTCTTGAGATTCCGTCGGCTCATACAAGTCTTGATTTTAACATAAATTCAAATCAAATGTTAAATAGTATAATTTATAAATATTGGATAAATAAAAATTTATTTAACCCAATTCAAAATCTGATTTTTTAAGTGATTATACTCCTTTCCATAAATCTTCATGAGATTGAGTCAAAGAAATGGGATTAATACAAATCTTGATTTTAAAATAAATTCAATTCAAAAATTAAATCGAATAACTTACAAATATTCGATAAACAAAACTCGATTCAATCCAATTCGAAATCCGAAATCCTATCTTAATTAACTGTACTCCTTTCCATCCCGTGACTCATTTTACTGATCTGCCCTGCCAGCTGGCCCCTGCCCATAATTAGCCCCTAATCTTAAGCATCACTCCTCTTTACCCATTAACAGTTTCATTACACGCCTACCTTAAAACTAGTCTCAACTCTTGTGTCTTTTCTTTAACTTCAACATAACACAACACAAACCCAAGACTTAAAAACACCTGCACATGTTTCCAACCCAGTTTCACAACATGGGTTTGTAAAATCTCATCTCACATTGTCTGAAAATCACACAAAACATTCTTAATTTCTTACACATACCCTTTTCATTTCTATCATTCTTACACATACCCTTTTCATATTTTGCTGTTTTAAGGTTTATAAAATGAGGGATTCATTGTCTTGTTTTGGTGAAAATGGTGTTCAAGTTGCTGATACTTCTTGTTCAAGTTCATCTGTAAGTAAAGCTTCACAAAATTTAGTTACTTGTACTTATCAGTGTAAATTGGTTGGTAAATCTTGTTTTATTACTTGTTTCTTGGAGTAAGAATTTGATGGGTCATTGTTTAAGTGTTGAGATTGATGATTTTTTGCTTAAGTGTTTGTGTAAAGTTGAGATTAAGCCTAGTTTGTTCTTTAGGAAGAAAGGGTTTAAGTGTATTGATGTGAATTCTTGCAAGATTTATGTTTATTGGGATTTTTCGATTGCGAAATTCGGGCAAGGGCCTGAGCCTATTGAGGGGTTTTATGTTGGAGTTGTGTGTAAGGGTGAGATGGTTTTGGTGGTTGGAGATTTGAAGAAAGAGGCTTTGAAGAAAAGTGGTGCAGTGCCTTCTTTGTTTAATTCGATGTTTGTTTCGAAGAAGGAGCATGTTTTTGGGAAGAAGGTGTATGGGAGTAAAGCTGCGGTTTAGTGATAATGGAGAGGTGCATGATCTTGTGATTGAGTGTGATGAGAATGGGGTTGATGATCCTTGTCTTGTTGTAAGATTGGATAGTAAGCCGGTGATGAAGGTTAGGCATTTGAGATGGAAGTTTCGTGGTAATCAGACTATATTGGTTGATGGGCTTCCTGTGGAAATCTTTTGGGATGTTCATAATTGGTTATTTGGTACAACTTTGGGGAATGCAGTTTTCATGTTTCAGACTTGTTCGTCAGCGGAGAAATTGTGGACTGGTGAGACCTTGTTAGATACCTCGGAACGACAGTGGTCTTGTTCGCAGAGTTTTAAGGAGTCTAAAGTATCCGGTCTTGGTTTTTGTTTAACATTGTATGCTTGGAAGAATGAATAGGTGTGAATCTTTAGAATAAGTTGCAGTTCTCGGTCAGAAGATTTTGATATCGTCGATCAATATCCAAGATGAATCATTGCCGGGATCAGAAGGTCTAAATGTTTGCTTGATTATTTGGTTTTTAATTAGTTTATTAGAATGTTAAAACTTTAGTTGGTACTTCTTACATTACTCAATTCAAGATTGTGTTTTTTTCTTTTGCTAATTACACAATATGTTTTACTTCTACTATCTTATGTTTTACGTTTACAAATGTTATTTTCTTTGCGCTTGCTTGGATGATTGAACATTCATAAATTATGTTTGACATTTAATACAGATGAATGAAATAGACATATTTCATACATGTGGTTTGCGATATACATGGCTGAATGACACCTGATGTTATGATTTGTGGCTAGATGTAATTTACAGTTAACATTTATCCATCACATTATTGATTTTACTGGGAATAATCATAGTTCTGATAAATCTAAATTTGTTTATGGTTAGGTTGAGAAATCACTTTATCTTTTCCCCTCTTATTGGGAATAAGTAATGTTGGTAGCATTTAGCTGAACTAGCTGACCTGTGCCTTAAAACATGGTATTTTGTTACTTGTCGACATTTATTTAGTCAAATTGTATTATCTTCTGTTACTTGTCATATTTCTGTTGTGGGGGGTGTATTATGCAGTGAGATGGGAATTGCATATATTATGTCAAAGGCAATAAGTTCTAAGCTGAGAATTCTGTGGCGCAGGTAACTACGCCCATTTTTTTTTCACAGTTCTCTAAATAAGACATATTTTACTTGTACAAATGCTTCTAATAAGTGAATTGTGCTCCATCCTCCCCCCAATTGTCATGTAAATGACTTGTTAACATCTATGTGAAAGTAGATATTCGATTTTCTTTTCCAACCAAAAATGCTATGCTCCATAGATCATAATTCAGTGGACTATCTCTAGACTTGACCATATTCCCCCTTTTGTTATCTGACCTTTCTGTCTGCAAACTGTATATGGTCTCGTCATAGAATGTGTCCGACCACACATTTTTCTCAATCTCCATGTGTTAAATTCATATGAGAAGTAATTTACATTACGAGACTAGGTAAGACTCAAGAGTCAAGAGACATAATGACTATTTTGGTCCATGCAGGGCAGAAGCAAAAACTGAGACACACTCTTTTATTAAAGAATGATAAACCAAAAGCAGGTTAGAATGTATGAATATAATTATTGATTTAATCTACTGCAAAAAGTGGTCTCAGATAAGATTAGAGTGGTTTTTATTTTGAAAAAACTGTGATTGTGAATAAAATGTGATAGTATTTTCTGTAAGCCTGATGGAGATTGTTGTAGGCTTGTGGTGATTAGTTTAGAATTAAGACCCTTAGTGAAAGTGAACTGAACCTTACTGAAGGTTATTTATTTGGTTATGATGAAAGCAGTATGCAAGAAGAATTTTTTTGGAGGGAGCTAGGACCCTGTAAAAAAGGAGAGAATTCTTGCATAAAGATCACAAGAAGAGACTCCTCATAAAGGAAACAAATGATTCTGTGCAAACCAAACCATGATGGCCATAGAATTATTGGCAATAGCAAGATAGGTTGAAATATCTATGAATAAAGCTTTGATAGTGTAGTGTTTTGCAATGAATGAAGATAATAGTCAAATATTAGCTCACTTGACCATGAGGGAAGCTCTTTGATGTGATGTTGATGTTGATGAACTCACTTTTTGAGTGTCACTATGAATAGTCACACTTCTATTCAGCACTCATGCAGCTCAGGAAATCTAAATGTAGCAGCTGCTGTATTAATGTAATAAACTGTGATGGAAATGGAATCTAGGGAAGCTGATATAACCACCTCAACAGCCTCTAACTAATTCAATAGTTGGCCTGTCATTACTTCACTAACTGTTCTGAGCTGCACACTTAACTAACTTGCTGGTACATTGATACTCAATGCTGGGAACTTAAGTTCCAAACATATGTATCACAACCTAACAGTCCCAAAATGCCATTGTAGTGTATTTGATATAATTAACGTACTAATTTAGTCGAAGATTTTAAGTGAATGTCAGGTACTTAAGCTCAAATAGGAACTAATTAGGTTATGGTACTAATGTTAGTTGAGATATTATTATGTCAGTTTGTGTGGACTAATGTAGTTACAAAATGGTAAACAGACCTAATAAAGTAAATTGTAGTCTAATTTTCGATAATTCAAAATCAGCTTTGTGCAATTTAACGGTTGCAATTACAAATTTAAAGGACCTGGAGCAAATACCAAATTTGTTTGCAATTTTCCTCTCTTTCCCCCCTTCATTTCCTGGGGGTGTTATAATGGATTCAGGTACCTTCCGATGGTTGGAGATTCTTAAAGCCATAAAGGCCATTGGGGACTGCCCGGTTGCTCTCTTTTCCCCCTTCATTTACTGGGGGGTGTTATAATAGATTTACGTACCTTCTGCCATAAAGGCCATCGGGGACTGCCCGGTTGCTCTCTTTTCCCCCTTCATTTCCCGGGGATGTTATAATGAATTCACGTACCTTCCGATGGTTGGAGATTCTTGAAGCCTTTATGACGGAGTCTGCTCGGTTGCTGGATATTCAGGAATTTAGGGTTCCTGAAATTACCGCAATATTTTCACTCATTCAACCAACGGGGAAGCCAAGCAACTAATATCATACTTGGATATAATTGTTCAGGTCGATAAAGATTACAATATCCGGTACGAACTCATATACCAGGTAGTCAGGTACATTACATTACATTCTTGCATAAAACAAAACAAGACTGAAATTACAAAACAAGACTGGAATACAGTTCCAGTCTTGCATAAAAAACACCATCCTTCAGGCCAATTTATTATTAGTTTACATCTGGCATGGATGAACAACACAGAAGGTAACAGAAACAGTACGTGGTCTTCGAGATTTCAGTGCACTTTGTTCTTCTGTAGGATCGTAATATCTAAGTTCGTCTGGTGAGTTCTAAGCAGAGCTTCACCACACCATCCATGGCCATCATCAACAGTTGGCATCCTAACTTCCATGAAAGGATTCACTGGAGTTTGGCCAGCGTGCATAACTACCCCTGCCAAGACTCTCAGAACATTTGAAGCATCGATATCCATGCATACAGTGATCTCTGGATTTCCTTTTGGAGCGGGAGGTATCCAGTGATCTTGAAGTAGCCGAGCATATGGTTCTTCTCTACTACCTTCTCATCACCTTCGTAAACAACAATCAACGCCTCACGCTGGTTATCATGAACAGTTGTGAAGACAAGCTCTTTCCTAAGTGGCATTGCAGTGTTTTTATGTATGATTGGTACAAAACAATTTCCATCAGCACGAACTCCGATGCTCAGAGGTGTGGCCTGAATGGTTAATAGGTCTAAACTGCCAAATGGATCACTGATCCCAGAAGCCACTGCTCCTTCCAATGCTGCTCCACAAACTGCTGCCTCCAATATGTTCATACCTGCATAAATTTCCTGTTTCTTGCACACCCCCTTGACAAGATTCGTTACCTTTGGAATATTTGAACAGCCTCCGACAAGAATTACATCATTGAGATTTCCAGGCTCTACTTTGGCATCATGTAAACACTGGATAACAAGCCGCTCACAATGTTCAAACACTGCCCCGTTCACTTCCTCGAATTCCTTCCTGTCAACAACCTTGCAGATTTTTCTTCCATTTCCCAGATCGACATCAATTTGAGCATTTTCCTCATAGGAGAGCTTATGTATGGCATCCTGTGTTGCAACGCGAAGAAGCCCCATTATCTTTATCTCATTGATGCCACGACATGAAATAAGACTATCCAAGTCAGGTAAGAGGTAATGCATCATATTTTGAAGTAAATCTTCACCTCCAATAGTGGCCCCAGCCAAGGCTTTTATTTGTGACACCCCACCTGCTGTCAGTAGTCACAGCAACATCAGTGTACCCAGCACCCATATTGAAAATGAGAGCGATCTTTTCAGTTCCACTACCCATGTTCTCATGTACATTCACTTGCTGATCTTGCGCATATAACAATGCAACAGCAGTTGGTTCAGGCATTAACCTCAGGACATGAAGGCCAGCCATGGCACATGCTCGCTCAATCCGGGTGATTTGAAACCGACTAAACGACACTGGAATTGTTAAAACAACATTCCTGACAGGGCGTTTAAGCTGAACTTCAGCCATGGACCTTAATTCAACCAAAAATATTGCAAGAACTTCTTCAGGAGTAGTAGACCTCCACATATGGTTGACCAAGGCAGCAATAAACGGCCTGACTCCAATATCCAAAGTTTGTACCAAAAAGGGTAGGTTCTTGCAAGCGTGCACAACAGGGTCAGTGTCAACTCTGCCAATCAAGCGCTTCATGTTGAAGATAGCAGCACCAGATAAAACCTCATACTCATGTGAAAGCTGATTATTAACTCCACCTGTAGGTGTTTCATCTTTGAAGGTTACATATGATCTCATCATCTTCTGGTTCCTTGTGTTCTTGAGAAGCTCAACTTGAGAACCATTCCAGAAAGCAACACTACATTGAGAAGTACCAATATCAACACCGATGGCAACCTCTGGAAAGGGTGTTGAAGATTTCTCCTCTCCAGTTGTTTCGTTATCAGATGACACAGTATAAGCTTGTTCAGCCATTTCTGCAGGTAGTTACACAATCATCATTAGCATGATTACACATTCACCAAACAGATAACAAAACAATTCTCATTTCCTCTTGTTTATTAATGAATTCGAATTGGAAAGCTGAAACCAGACCTTTATATTTAAAAGCTAAAAAAACCGTCATAGTGATTGTTTCAACATGGAAATACCTCTCTCCAAAATTCAAAACAAACACAGCATATAAATTCAAGAAATCGAAGGCACAGAGTATATATCTTTTGAAGATAACACAAACACAAAACCTGAGAATCACAAAATAGCACCAGAGCACTCCAAAATAAACATCACATTTTTTTTTCAAGTCATATAATCATTTTACAAAAGTTTAGTATGTTCTAGATTTAAGAACACAAACACCACTTGAAACTCGATAACGCAATCCCAACAAAAGAGTAATCTTGTCATTCTCTGGTAAGCAAAATTTAGTGTGCCTAAGGCATCAACAATAAATCTTTGGGACTTGCATAACAATTAGTAGTTAATAGATTAATAATAGGGAGTACATAAAGGATTAGATATAGCCAACTATCAAAAGCTCACGAGTTCATGAGTTCGAATTATTGCACCACCTCCCAGGATCACAACATAGTCGGGGCTAAAATAAATTATCGCTAATTTTAAGAGGTTAACATGGCTTAAAATGAAATTATACTATTTTTAATTAAAAATCGCAGTTTTATCAAAAATTCCTCACTAAAATTATCAGTTTAGCCTGGTTTCAGCCTAGGTTAGCCCCGCCCCGACCACCTTCCATATCCTTCAAAAGACTATGTAAGCTACCAGTTGCCACACAAAAAACAACAATAGTAACTTGATGTCTTCATATCTAAGTAGAAACAATTATAAAATACTCAAACAGAAATTATATCAAACATATGCAAGACATGTAAAAATGCTAGAAACCATGCAACAACTTACTAGTTGCATATATATCAACTTATAAGTAGAATGTAAGAATTTGACAGATAAATATAAACAATGAAAAGGGAAAGTTAAGATGAAAGGATACTTACGGATGGAGAAAGATGGATAGATATAAAAGATAGACACAACACAAGTGCTTTGGAGATGAATAAATAAGGTTAGTGATGACTAATAGAAGACAGAGTCGGTGTGTCTCATGTTCTAGACCTTGCCAGAGACTCTAGATGTTTGCATGCTTATTTATTTACTTTTTTTTTGAAAAAAATGTGTTTTACCAGTAACTTCTAAATTTAAGTTCATCATTAAAAAAACTTAAAGTTCACCTTAAAATCTTAAATTAAAAATCAATAACTCATTTTTGGACCTAATTGCTCAAAATATCTAAAGAAGGTAAGCATTAAAATATGTGAATTCGATTTTTTAATATTTAGTAAAAAATACGTATTTTTAACCTATATATTTGATGCGAATGTTAAAAATACGTATTTTTAACATATTAGGGTGGTCATGTAATATAAATACTTGGAATTTTTATAATGACACTTTTTATAAGACAATGAAGATTGAATTGTATCATGTTGATTCGTAAATGTGTTTTTTCGGTTTCATACAAAAATTACATTTTCATATATTTTTTATTTTTTAAAAAATACGGTTTTGTTTAAAATTATTTTTAAAAATATAACTTTGTACATTATTTTCGAAATTACGAATTTTTGAATTTAATTTCAAAAATACAATTTACAACTTTCAGGACTTGCATTGTGTTTTTCTTACATTTTCCAAAGATATTTTTTTTTAATTTGGTTCGAGTTTCAATAAGAAA
The DNA here is from genome assembly GCF_009905375.1 of Apium graveolens. Classification (NCBI taxonomy): domain Eukaryota; kingdom Viridiplantae; phylum Streptophyta; class Magnoliopsida; order Apiales; family Apiaceae; genus Apium; species Apium graveolens. The sequence goes on from NC_133647.1 coordinate 196,954,421, forward strand.
GGCAACTTTTTGGAACAAATTTGCATTTTGGATGATGAAGATTGCACATCATATTTTTGAAATATGATTTTTAAACAATAATTTTGAGAATAAAATTAAAATAACCATATTTTGAAAAATAAACTAATACCGTAGTTGTAGATATTTTGGATAATTTTCTTTCCTTTTTCGTGCTGTAATCTATATCTATACTTATCTATACTATACTTATCTATACTATACTATTATAAGCAGAACACCTCTATTTGGTAGTTGCTCGGTACAGTTTGCTCGTTACAGTTGTTTGGTAGTTTGGTACGACAAATAACAAATTTAATGTCAGAAAAATGAGAACCTTTGGATATAATAATAAAATATTATTATATTAATATTTAAACTGCTCTCATGGATTCAGCCTCGTCAACAGCTTATTATATTTATATTTTTATATTCTTTATTTAAACAATATATTATATTATATTATATTATTTATTTTCAGTCAAGTTTCAAATTATTATAAAACATATGTTGTTATAATTTATTATATTCTTCGATTTATTTTTCAACTATTGAAAATTATATTATAAAATATATTATTAAAAACCATCGAATGTTAAAAACAATCCATGCATCGCACGGGTTATAGGCTAGTATATATTATAATAACCGGAATGGGGTATAATTTGGTTCAACGGTTATTCCCTAATTTTGCTTATTAAAGAAAATAAATAAATAGTGTTATATATCCGCTAAACTACTAAATTGTTAAACTCCTACTAAACTACGACCACAACATATTATCCTACTAAACTACGAACACAACATATCATATTATTAAAAAATAAATAGTGTTATATCCGCTAAACTACTAAATTGCTACTTATTTTACTCAAGTTATTCTATTATCTTTATTATAAATTTATAATTATTATATATTTTCAAAAATATTTTAAAAATTAAAATATAACGAGATAGATAAATTTTTTAAATATTAACGAGAACCCGTGTATCGCACGAGATTTAAGCTAATGACTATAATAAAAGAAAATGATACCAGATCTCAAATTCAATGTATCCTGGACATTGGATTTATTGTGCTTTTTGTTTTGTTTACCTTTTTTTCTATAAAGTAAAAACTCGAAAAAAAGATCAGAGAGCTTTTCATTTCGCAAATCTTAGAAAGCTCAAATGCATTTTTCTTTTTGTTGGTTCATAGTTCAATCTTATGGGTCCTCCATCAAGTCCTCACTATAAATCTCTTAAAATAACTTCTTCAAATTTGTGTAAACCGACTACAAATAATTTACCCAATATGTTATTATTTGAGAACAAATTTTGAATCGGAAACAAATTTTGGTATGCTAGTATAGTAATCAACTAAATAGTTGTAATTTTCGAAATTTATAATAAAGTTACTCAGCTTGTAATTCATCAGCTTAATGATATTTATTTTGGGCCCAAAATAGTGATTGGTAGGATATTCCGTCCAAAATATTCACCGAATACGCATCCCAGAAATGTTTGTTCAATTTTTTCATAAACAACGAAGGATACATATTCCGGAGCTTGTTCAATTTTTTCATAAACAACGAAGGATACATATTCCGGAAATACATAATCACATTTGTCTTGCGGTGAATATGCATTCTCGGAAGGGGGTGCATTCCTTTATTTTCTTTTATAGGAATCGACAAATGATTATATTTGTTGTTTTTAAAAAAAATTGAATACACATGTGTAGAATGCATATTCAGTGGGCAATTCGGACGAAACGCCCGCTAACCAGCATTTTGGACAAAACTAGAAACTAAGTATATTTTTGACATTTTTTATACTATACTAGTGTTATAAAGACTTATATAACGATTAAATGAAATTTTAAAAAATATTTTTTTGAATTAACTCCAATACTCTGCTTTGTTATTATTTTTTATTATTAAAATACTAATAATTTTGATATTTTCTTTTACACTTTTATAAGAGTATATTATGAAGCATACTTCTTAAAATCAATTATTTCAACAGATTTTGGTACGTACTATTTTAATATTTATTTTAACTTATAAATATTATGAACATAATTTGAATTAAGGTTTATGCAAAAGTTAAACCAAAAGTAAATCAACATTTAAAAAACAAAGCATTCTAATTAACAATACATTTAAAAATAATCAAATATGACTAAAATTATACTTTAGTACCTTTTTCATTCATTTTTTCATTCTTGAAATATCAGCTCTTACTAATTATCTAAAAATTAATCAATTCTAATGCAAATATGTAAGCACAACAATAAAAGCATGCAAAAGGTTAAGAAATTGTATAAATACACAAACTCATTTCACAAAATGAGCTTTAAAAAACACATTAACACAAATTACAAATCATTATATATCATACACTTGCTTGCCAGTGAACTTAACATCAATTGGGCTCACATTTTTACCAATGTTCCTCATGTTCTGGTTAGCCCCAAGACGGCCCGGGTTCACTTTTTCAGGGTACACACCATCCTTAGGATGCAAGTATTGCACTTCACCACTTGGAAACACCCTGTAAAACTGGTACTTAATCTTGTACTTGGACCTCAGTCTTGTCCCCAGGGCCAAACACTGTTCTTTCCGGGCCAGTTTCAGCAAGTTTGGGCCTTGTCTCATTATAGGCTGCACCCCCAGTTGGCATTTCAAAGATTTGCTCTTTTGGTGATTCCCATGTTATGACATAGAATTCTTCTACTTGGGCTTTTCTTAAAAGCCCACCCGTGCTACCGCCAAAGATTGGTGAGGGTGTGTTTGGGTCTAGTTGCGGTGGAGTAAAGCCCTCCGGGGCTTTGGGCTCCACTGCGGGCTCTGCCGTCTTGCCTTCCGCGGCCCTGATCAGGGTACGCGAAGGCAAGACGGTGGGCTTGAGGGGCCTCACAAAGGAAATGAGTGTGGATTGCTTCCATGGGGATTTTGGGTTGGTGAGAGTTGGAGTGAATAGAGAGGCTTGTGTTGCCATAGCCATTTTGAGAGGGTTTTTAGATGTTTTGTGTGTGTGTGTGAAATGTAACGTTATGTTATGTATTGTGGTATAATGTTTTTGTACATTGTCAACTTTATTGAAATTGAGATGAGTGGTGCAGGGAGATGTGTAATATAGATAGGATTCTGGGCCAATGAGAGTGTGTTATTTGATAGCCAGATTCTTACCCACAATTTCACCTTATCTGCTTAGTATCCACATGTTTTCATCTTGCATTTTTTGATTTGTTAATATTTATCGTGGTCGTAAAAATCGGTAATCGGTACGTACTAATCGGTTTAGGTACCAATTAAGGATTAATCGGCAAATCGGGGATTAATCGGAGGGATTAATCGGAATAAAAATCGGATATATTTAATTATTTTAATAATATTTAATATATTTACCTTATTTATTATGAAATATATATTTCAAAAATAATTTATAAATATTAAATGGATTTCAAAAAATAGATCGGCCAAATATTTTTTAAGAATTAATCGGGGATTTTTTTAAAAATCGGGGATTTTTAGAACACTGATATTTATATGGGCTTCTTTGAAAAATGACCAAGTCTAAATATTTTTTTTGCAAAAACACTATTAGTTTTTAAAAAAAAATTAAAAAATACTTTTTTATTAAAAATATACTATTTCTCTATTTTTTTTAAAAAAAATACGATTTTTGGCAATTAAAATCAACTGGATGCAACTTTCGACGAGTTTCTACAACTACATGCAAACCTCAAATGCAATAAAAAACTCTATTCAATTAGTTGTATATCTGCTTGATTTTGGTTGATTTTAGTTGATTCCGTATTTTTACAAAAAAAATTAGAAGATAGTAAAATCGCAAAAAAAAACTTAGAAAAATTAATATTTTTGATAATTTCTTTATTTTTATTTGGTTTTTGTATTTAATAACGTTTAGTAATGGGGTCTTGTTTTATATTTCTAATTATTAAAGAAAATGCTAAAGATTTGAACCGAATGAAAAAAGTTAAACGATATAAATTAATGGACACACATATATTCACAAGAATATCGCCGGTAAAATACATTTTATAATGACATGTTAATAATAATAACGCTTCATTTTGTAATAAAAGTCGTGGTAATAAAGCATAATGTAATATTCGATAAATGCATGTTACGAATTTTCAAACGTAAAAATATAATTTATTGATGTATTTTCATTTATATTCGACATTCATTATTCGCATGTATCTGTTTATAAACAGATTATTAGATATTTGCATGTTCAGGCATTTACAATTAAGCCAGAAAAAATAAAAATATAAAAAATACGCAAAAAATACATCAACAACATCAGAGTGGCGCAGCGGAAGCGTGGTGGGCCCATAACCCACAGGTCCCAGGATCGAAACCTGGCTCTGATATTTTTTTTTTGTTTTAATTTAATCTCTGCAGTGACCATTCCTACAAAAAATTAATCTCTGCAGTGACCATTCCTGTTGTGTTGTTGAAACATGCATTCAACCTTTTCTTTTCTAACTAAATAATTGTGGTCACTCTGATTCTGGTATATGCCACCGGTGACCTTTAAACGAAGACCTCGACCACTTCACCAACCGTTTAAGTGAAACACGATCATTAAATATGAAAAGCTTTGGTGCTTCTTTTTGGTTCCAAGCTAGGAAGCAAGGACACGGGTGCGAGTGCGTAGTGCGGGGATACGGGAATTCGACAAATATAAAAATATGGGGATACGGGTGCGGGGGGCACGGGAAAAATAAACAAAAATTTCATATATATTTCATGTTCAACATAATAAAACTTACTAATAAAACCAGAAATTGCTTGAAAAATAAATAAAATGCATCATTTATTAATCTAAAACACAAAATACAAGTAAAATCTTTAAGTTTATGCAAAAATGAATACGATAATTAATATTTATGTAGTAACTAATAGACATGGATACTTGATTTTGTAAATGTAGTTTGCTAAAATAGATTTGAACTGCAATTTCTAAAGATAAAATTTCATATTAGTATCATTAAAGAATCTGTGTGTCTGATACGGGGATACGTGTGTCCGAGAACAGCGACCCAAGTGTCCCTGCTTCTTAGGTTCCAAGTGAACAACACTGCTTTTAACAGCCTGCATTGATGTCATATTATGAATTTAACATTTCATGCTGCTATCGATGTCTTTAGCACCTCCTGAGAGGAACGAGTGATTCAGCAATGAGGACTTATACCTTATATCACACAGATAAAAAATTCAGGCTCTTCTCCATGTGCTTCCCTTGGGATCGAGCTGGTGTGAGTGAGTACCATATGCTTTTCGGTCTAGCTTGCTAGCTGGTGGCTCTCGATTAATTATCATTTGATTTTTTTTTCATATTTACAATTGAAGAACAAGGGGCATTATTGTTTTTGATGTTATCCCTCTAGTAGACTTGAAGTAGATTCGAGTTCAACTCTTGTGCAGTCATGAGTCCATGCCTCACGTCAAATTAACATTTCGTGATTTTCAGTAAGCTACTTGGTGTTAATAAATTATGTAATGACTTCACTTAGCTACCTGCTGGCTGCTGCTATACAAAACTCATTAATGTAATGACTTCGCGATTTTCAGTTAGCTACTTGGTGTTGATAAATGATGTAATGACTTCACTTAGCTACCTGCTGCTATTTAAAATTCAATTGTGTAAAGACTTCACTTAGCTACCTGATGCTTTCTCCCAGTATTTTGATTCCTCAGTTTGCAACTTTTAACTTTTTGCAAAAATTTATCGACTAGCTAGCTAAATATATATGGAAGGCATCAGGAAGCCTTGCATTAAGAATACAAGATGCCTACTCTTATTTCTAACGAGACATTGCCTATTATCAGACGTTCTGGAAATTACAAGCCTTGCATTCACCGCGATAATAATTTAGTGCAGTCCTTGACCACTGATTATACTGTAACTTTTTCCTCTCTTTTTTTCCTTTTTAGTTATGGAATTGTATAGTTGAGGTCCTAATTAATGAGTTGTGTTGTACTTCAAACTGCAGGTGGAACGTTTCAAAGATAGAGTCGACAAGTTGAAAAGAGATGTTGCAGAGATGTTTGATGCTGTTACAACGCCTTCAGATCAACTCGAGCTGATTGCAGATATGCAAAGACTTGGATTGGCTTATCATTTTGATGATGAAATAAAGCATACTTTGAAGAAAATGTACGAGAATCAAACTAATGATCAGTTCGATGTGCATGCTACTGCTCTGAAATTCAGACTCCTCAGACAACATGGATATAATATATCTGAAGGTAAAATAGATTCCCTTAAGTATGTTCTACTTATTCTATAAAAGTATGTATGAATTTACATGCATGACAAAATCTTTTTTGTGCTACAGATATTTTTAAGAAATTTACGGAGAATGGAAGCTTTAAAGAATGTCATCTTAAGGATGATGTCAAGGGAATGTTGAGTTTGTATGAAGCTTATTACTTCTCCTCTGAAGGAGATTCTCTAATGGAGGCTGCATGGTGTTTTACATCTAGAGCCCTTAGAGATCATTCAGATGATAAAACTGATCCAAATCTTAGCATCAGAGTGAGACATGCCATGAAAAGTCCATTGGATTGGAGGATACCAAAACTCGAAGCAAGATGGTATATAGATGTGTATGGAAGAAGTAACAACATGATTCCTGCACTACTAGAACTTGCTAAGTTGGAATTCAACATTGTGCAAGGAATATACCAAGAGGATCTCAAAAACTTTACAAGGTATATGTAGTTCTTAATCTATGCACAATGTTTTGGATCTGAGATGTGTTTGCTTTTGTTAGAATAATATAAGATCCTGGAAATGACCATTCTCTAACACCTTGAGGTTTTAGAGTAACTGGTTACTTGACATCAAGGTTTTAGAGTAACTGGTTTCTTGACAGGATCTTATATTATTCTAACACTTCCCCTAACTCGAAAGTCCATTTATGGGAGGGGGAGGTTCCACGCTCTTAGGTGTTTGCTCTAGGAGGTCATGGTTGTTTTTTCGGGTAAATGAGCGGTGCTTTTAGACAATGTTCTTAATTTACTTGGGATACTGCAGGTCCTGGGATGAATTAGGTCTGGCCAGCAGACTTAGCTTCTCTAGAGACAGAGCGGTGGAATCTTTCATCTGGGCTTTGGCAATGAATTCTAATCCAGAATTACGATACACCAGAATACAATTTGCTAAGCAAGTACAAATGGTTTCATTTATAGATGACATTTACGATGTTTATGGTACATTAGATGAAGTTGAACTCTTCACTGATGCCATTGAGAGGTTTGTGCAGACTCGCGTTTCCACATGTTTTCACATCTATTTCAGTCATTGTTAACATTGTAATGTTCTTATGGTATTGTAGGTGGGATATTAATTCCATACAACATCTTCCGGACTACATGAAGATCTGCTTTCTCGCGCTTTACAACTTTGTGAATGAAATAGTGTACAAGATTTTCAAGGAACAGAACTTGGATGTTTTGCCTTTTCTAAAAAGAGCAGTATGCATTACTTAGTTTCTGATTTTTTTTTGATAAAGTTACTAACTTCTTAATTTCTGAATTCATTAAGAAGGCGTTTGGAGACTTGCATTTCATTTATAAATGAGCGATTTCAAATGACAGGATTTAAGTTGTCATTTCAAATTCTCATATTTATACTAATATTTGAATATCCTGGATTCCAAATGAAATCCAAATCCAAATTGCCAAACAGTTTATTTGATCAAATCCAGAATTTCAAATGAAATCCAGTTTCCTAAGCGGACCATTATTTGTTTGATCTTACAGTGGGTTGATCTGGCTAAAGCTTACCACGAGGAGGCACGGTGGTATCATAGCGGATACAAACCAACGTTGGAAGAGTATCTGAGAAACGGAGTTAATTCAATAGCAATTCCAGTCTGCGTAGTCCAGAACTACATTTGCTCCACTAATCCCCTCACAGAAGATGCATTACAGTTTTTGGAGGATATGCCCGAGCTATTAAGCTCAACATCAATACTTGGCCGTATAAGTGATGATAACGGAACTTCCTCTGTATGGAAAAAAATTATATTTTATATTTTAACTCTCTTCTCACGCTAAAATGTGTTCTCCATAAAACGTGACCCAGGGCACGAATAATTGATAACATTTTATATTATTTTTGATGTAGAATGAGTTAGCGAGAGGAGATGTCCCCAAGGCAATCCAGTGTTACATGTCTGATACCGGAAGCAGTGAAGAAGATGCACATGCTCACATGAGGGATTTAATGAGAGAAAAATGGAGACAGATGAACAAGTGTAGACTTCAGGCTATGCCTTTGTCTCTGCAATCTGTTGACACTATGTTTGATCTTCTTAGAGCAAGCCATTATACTTATCGCGATGGGGATGGATTTACCGTTCAACATGGCGGTAAAAGTAAGCTTCTCCTAAATGCACTGATCCTGGAGCCTGTTCCTATGTGAGAAAGACACAGTTCTGCATTTTCGATAATGAGCTTATAAGTTGAATAAGTTACTTAAAATTTAAGCCAAACCGATCAAAATGCTGAATTATATTTACTTAAAATAAAGTTTGGAGTGCTTTTAATTTATAATCAAGGATGTTACCTTGATGCTGAGTGTGACCCTGTGGTTTTGGTTTGTTTTCCCTTTGTAAAAGCTCTGTTACAGCTAGTAGCTATGTTTTAAATTATTTATGCAAGTACTTAGAAATTTTAGAATGGCAACTCTACTTGTGTCACTCATATTCATGGCTGAAATGATTTTTAGATTGCCAAGCACAATTTTGTGTTATTTTAAAACATTTCACACATTTTAAATTTTCATGTACCAATCTCATTATCGGAAAAGTTATCAAGATGCAACTTATCTATCAACATTTAGCAACTGTTTTGGGAACCTTTTCGGGATTTTTTAAAATCACAACATTTTTTGAGATTTTTTTGGTTAATATAGAGTTTTAATTTTTTCACAAAAACAAGAAAATATTTACAACATTGTACTCCTTATGATTTTAAAAAAAATTTGTATAGAGGATGATTTTGCAAATAACATAAAGGAATTAATTGAATAAAACCACATTTTATTTCAAGAAAGTTGTTAAGAAAAAGTTACAAAATTCTCTATGTATATATCTCTTTGCTTCAGGATTTGATTCTTGAATTCTTGTCCCATTCTTGATTGACTTACATTAGATTCAATCGAATACATGATAAAAGGTCTAATAAATACACATGTAAATATATGCTGATCTCTATGAATTTGCATTTGAAAGAGTTAGCATTTGATGAGGTCCTCAGAAGAAGCTACAAGTTCACAAAGATCACATCTTTCTGCAGTATCTCACACTAACAATGTTACATTTTCAGGCAAGGCTTTGTGTTTTAATTTTATTACATGGGTTCTTGATTATGGTTTCTGTTGAATGGTCAGTTTTGATTAGTGACATAAGTTCATGGTGGACTTGTTTATTTTGTATTTCCATGATATTTGATATATCATTTTTGGAGCTGGTCTACGACAAACGTATGTTATAGCATATCATATACCACGATCTTATAGCATATCATACCGCGGTAAGTGCAAACTAATTTTTGGTATGAATGCAAAGGGGCCATATTTTCATGTACCGCGGTCTTATTCCGCGATATGGTATGTTACAGAAACCGTTTGTCCTGGACCATTTACCTTCATATATAAGCATGTATAAACCTGCTAATTAGTGTAGTGTATGATAATCATTGTTAAGAAATAATTTAAGATCGTGATCCACTCTTCGGGCCAAAAATGAGTGAGGGAGAGTGTTAAAGTTAAGATCTTACAGATATAGTTTGTGTATATGTCTTCTGAAAAATGATATGTTAGTTCTAGCAATTAAATCAAAGGAGGGCAGGTGAGAGTTGAGGTAAAGGTACCATCTATAACATATGGAGGGTTGTCTTTGAATTTTTAGGCAATGTTCTGGTAGTGCTGTCATTCATGTCGAGCTATTTGGTAGTGCACTAGTGCTGCCATTCATGTTGAGTTGATTGGTAGTGCTTCTATTAATGTCGAGCTGCTTGCAGAGCAGACAAGCAGCTCAATCTCACACTCATTTGTTATGGCTCACTTAAACTCGTATGCAAGTCGAGCCCAAACACAAAATTTTGCATTACTGATTGTAAATATGTACTGATTTCTTATACATTACTGATATGTGCCTCAAATAAAAGTTTTTATCGCATATATTTGTAGAGTGCTGATAGATCTGCTACTATACTGTGCTTCTTTGTATAATATCCATATTACTTCTATATCTCTGTGCAGTCTGTAGGACTATAATCTAGATTCACTACGGGCTGGCTGATCGGTAGAAAGTAATGAGCCTGCGACATTCAGCTGTTTCACAGTGTAATTTGCTTTAGGCCTGGATGGTTTCATAATAGTATCATGTAATATTCCAAGTCTGGACTATAATTGTAAACACATATAGTGCTTGCATGAAAATTTGTTACTATCTGTTGTGTATATGAAACTGTTGTCAGTGGCATTATATAGTGCTTGCATTTCACTGCTACTTTCATCATATCTTTATCCTATTGTACTTAAAAGTGTTCATCACTTCATCTATATGCAGCACGCTTATCGGATGGTAAAGGGGATATGGAAGAATTAAACACCTCCTTGTCAGATAATGAAGGGCGTGTAGCTACGCTATTGAATCGATCTAAGCTCTGGTTCCTGTCACATGCACAATATTTGAACTTCTTTACCATTCTATAGCTTGCTTCAGTTAGTCAAATAATACCTGTTCCCTATTTGATTGTTATATATAGGCCTTAAATTTGATGACAGTTGGTTAAATACTATTTGATAATCTCTGCAGCTATGCAATGGTAGATTTCAAGTAATGTTCAGATTCATCTTCCTTTCTGTTGTTAAACTAGCTCTGTATCTGTCAATAGAAATCAGAAATGGGATTCATTCTGGTTTCTAATATTGTGAATAAAATTTGCTAACAGACGGTGTTCATCATATTAGTCTGCAACAATCAACTAATGAATTGGATAGAGCACGAGTTGATTAGGGTTCTTAGCCATATACCTGGAATTAAGTCCGTTCTACCTGATCTTGTCACCAAACTGCATGCAACGAGAGAAAAGTATACGACACCCCCAGCTGCAGTGACCACAACTAATAAGGTATCCCTGGTTGCACGATGAATATATCAAGACAAGCACATTGATTCTTTTCTTACCTTGCTTCTTTTACTTCTGCACTTCATCTGATTTCTGATTCTCCAGTGGATGAATCTCAACTAGGAGCATTTCATGTCGATTGGTAGCAGCTACCGGTGGACTCATGTTTGGTTATGATGCTTGGGACATGAAGATATACAGCAGAGTACTTAATAGGCCAACATCATAACCAGACATGATCCACAGGTAGCTGCCATGTTGCATGAACTGAAGATCACTCGAATGTTGTTCCTCCATGCCGGAGAGCACAATTTCTCCACCGCGCATCATTTACAATACTACACTGTAAGTCTATTACTCTTTGAATCCTGTGTTCAGTTCAAGAGTGGTTTGGGGTGTGATTACATAGGTGACAAGATAGTGATTAATTACACAAGGTACCAAAGAGTTTGATATTAACAAAGTAGAGTCAAATGCAAATATTTTAAAATCAATTGCTTTTGATTAATACATTATGACTATAACTACTAGCATAACATAATCCTATCAAGATCTCCACATGGTGACAATCAACATAGCCCAAAAGCCATTGTTTTCGAAAATAGATTGAACAAATCATCATTCTGATCATCGGTGCCTTGGATCCTGTTATGCCACGTTTTGGCATGACAAATACTTTTTAATAATTCCGTAATTTGTTAATTATTAATTACAGCTAATAATTAATTGCTTAAGCCCCAAGTTATCCTCTCTCCGAAACGAGGAAAGAATCAATCTCAATAAATCAATAACGGAAAATATCTCTCAACGATATTCTTCAAATCAGGAAGATATCACAACGCTCAGATTAAATCAGATAAAATCAGTAATTACCACATTAATGAAACTTATCCCTAAAGTCTCTTAGGGATAAGTCCAAATTTCACAGAACTGCGTAGGCTTGATCCAATATAAATTGGTACGCAGGCATCTTGGCAAAAGGGATCCGATACAACGAGACAAATCGAGACACCTCCCAAGTCCAGCCCCTCTTTTTCATAAACCCTAATCTCACAACTACACACAAATCGCTCTAATATTCCAGCAACCCTCCGATTTCGTGTTGTTACGAAATTCCTCCAACAACATTTGGCGCTAGAAGGAGGGCTTATTATTCGAGGAGGACGAATAATATTACAAAACTCGTGGGTTTATGGTTCATCCATACAATGGGGGATCGATAGTCAATTACCGATGGTAAAAAAAAAAGGGGCTCGTGGCAGATATATCCTATATGGATGTACAATAACACACAATTCAGCGGAGTCCAGGCGGTGCAATATGGTGCAGCAAAGGCAGTCTCATGATGAATAACAAGACCCAGCGGCGGCATGCAAACTTGGCGAAAAAAATAATATTTAACATGGAGCGACCCGTGGCATTTAAGAAAACCCAACGATCAGGCGTTTGTAGTCACACGCGGACGGACATGTTAAGGTAATATACACGCGCGGACAAGGAGAAATAAAAAAAAGGGAAGCAACCATGGAGTAAAAAGAATGACGAATGAACATGTCATGTTGAGATTGTGGGGCCAGCAGGAAAAAGAAGACAAACAACTTGAGGAACACTGAAACGCACCATAGAAAAATGGTGACACTCGGAAATTCACAGCCTGTTAGAAGCGGAAAATAAAGATAAGATTTTTCTTCTCCTGATTTATTTCTGCAAATTTATTATTACGTGATGAATGCATAGATATTATGTTTTTCTTCTAATTTTTTATAAGAAAAATATTTAGTGATAAAATTCGTGCGAGTCACATATTTTTATGATTGTAAAATTATTGCGTCATCTTAATTTTGGACGACACACATATTTTGGGAAAAAATCGTACGAGATATTTATTTGAGAGAATTGTGGATTTTTAGAAGATCGTACGAGCTGCATCTTTTGGAAAAATAAATTATATATGCGAGATGCATAATTTTGGGAAAATATTTAAGAAAGAGCATTATTTTTGGGAAAAATAAATATCGTGACAATTTTAAATTGGCATATTTATTATGTTTGAATTGCGTTTAAAATATTTTGCATATACTGTCGCGATAATACATATATGTCGAAAAATATTTTCAAACTTGTGAATGGGAATTGCTATTTTGGTAGCTGAGACAACCACTTGGAATGATATACACTACCGATTGTGAACTTGTATTGTTGACACCTTACGCCTAGATAGGCAGAAAGATTACAAACGGAAAGATTGAAGGTATGAGCTCACCTTATCTCAAGTATGGAAAGAGATTCAAGGTGCGAGCTCACCTTATCTTAAGTACAGAAAGAGATTGAAGGTCGGGAGTTCCGCCTTATCTTTTGCTGAAGGCATGTTTGTTGATCTTGTTACATTCATATAATACTAGCAGTTCACCTCAATAATACAATTTTACAATCGGCTGTTATATCTATCTTGAAGTGTGTACGTCAAGGTCCAACTTAACATCATTGTTCGCAATGGATTTATAAATTTGTGCTCGCACAACCACAAACAAGGGAAATATGTATCTTTTTCGGATCTTGCATGGTCTCGCACGTGCATTCGCATAATTGTTTTGAGCACGAAGGTGCTCTATGTTATTTACTAAACTCCGATTTTTAGTTGTTTCAGCGATTGAAGAATATTTAGTTCTCCACTGCAGCAAGCTACACTGAAGAACTGGGGGGTAGTTGTTATGCCACGTTTTGGCATGACAAATACTTTTTAATAATTCCGTAATTTGTTAATTATTAATTACAGCTAATAATTAATTGCTTAAGCCCCAAGTTATCCTCTCTCCGAAACGAGGAAAGAATCAATCTCAATAAATCAATAACGGAAAATATCTCTCAACGATATTCTTCAAATCAGGAAGATATCACAACGCTCAGATTAAATCAGATAAAATCAGTAATTACCACATTAATGAAACTTATCCCTAAAGTCTCTTAGGGATAAGTCCAAATTTCACAGAACTGCGTAGGCTTGATCCAATATAAATTGGTACGCAGGCATCTTGGCAAAAGGGATCCGATACAACGAGACAAATCGAGACACCTCCCAAGTCCAGCCCCTCTTTTTCATAAACCCTAATCTCACAACTACACACAAATCGCTCTAATATTCCAGCAACCCTCCGATTTCGTGTTGTTACGAAATTCCTCCAACAACAGATCCTTTTCTGCCAGTTAACGTCCACCTCCACCTACGGCTGCAATCTGCACCCCTGCACCCCTGCCTCCACCACAACCTCCACGCCTGCTCCCGCCACAACCTGCACAGCTGCCCTGCCACCACCAGCATTGCCAGAACCACGAGTAGCTGCTGTAGTACCGTGGCTAGCTGCTACAGATCGAATAACTAACACATTTCCATCCGTAGCCCTAATCGTTGTCGTTCTTTCATTAATGTCACCACAAAGGAAGAGAAGAAAGCCCAGTAAAGCCAGAATTAGCCAGCCGCAGATAAATAAAATGACAAATTTTTCCATTGCTAATCTGTAAGGACTACAACAGCAATGTTAAACAAAATAAAATCAAGCTATAACTCTTATAATTAATGAATTTCTTGCTCTGCACAATCCGCACACACCATCTCCTGCATTAATAGGCCATGAATTTGAGGTTTCTACTTCGGTTCCACGTTACTAACTAATATAGAATGTTAGTAATATATCGCATCCTAGCTAGCTAATTACGGAGATGTCATATTCATTCAAGCAAAATCTAATCGTTGAGGTTTTGCTTAATTCGTAAAATGCAATTATGTGTCTGCAACTGCAAGCCAGGTTTAGAAGTTTTCTGGAAATGTCCAACTTATCATTCAGGAAAATAAAGCAAGCACTACTAGATATGGGAGTTTTACATATTCAATGAATAGTTGTAAGGTTTCTAAGAGAGGAAGGATTGAAAGACACAGCTATAAAGAAATTATTGATTCAAAATATCTCTGGTTTGTGATTAGTAGGTGACAGAGTGTGATTAATTACATAAGGCGCGAAAGAGAGTGACTCTGATAAACAAGAACTACTAATTGTTCTTGATTAATACATTATGATTATAACTAATAGCATAACATACATCTCATAACATGATTTCTACATTGTGACAGGCAACATAATGCAAAAGCTTGATTATAAGTATTTCTGATCATAGGTGCCTTAGAGCCTTTTCTGCCAGTCAACATCCACCTACGCCTCCGCTGCAACCTCTACCTCCTCCTCCATTGCAGCCTGCACAGCTGCACTGCCACCAGAAGCAACCTTGAGAAGCTGGTACAGCACCACGGGTAGCTGCTACAGGTCCAGTAGCTGACACAGGTCCATCCGTAGCCCTAGGCTTAACATCCGTGCTAACCTTAGCTGCTACAGAACCACTGGTAGCTGTTATTGGTCCAGCAACTGCAGTAGCTGACACATGTCCATCCGTAGCCCTAGGCTTAGCATCCGTGCTAACCTTAGCTGCTACAGTACCACTGGTAGCTGGTATTGGTCCAGTAACTGCAGCAGCTGACACATGTCCATCCGTAGCCCTAGACATAACAGCCTTGCTAACCCTAGCTTCTCTACCATGGGTAGCAGCTATAGGTCCAGTAATTGAAATATGTCCAGTAACCGTAGTCGATCTTTTCTCATCGAAAGCAAAGAAGCAGACACAAATGGACAGTAAAACCAAAAGTAGACTGCAGAGGAAAAATATGAATCCAAGGTCAAATTCTTCCATTACTAATCTGTTAGGAGTACAACAGAGCTGTAAACAAAATGAAACCAAGCTATAACTCTTATAATGTATTTTTTTTGCACTGCAAAGTGCACTCACACCACACCATCTCCTGCATTATAGAATGATAGCAGTATATAGCAACCTAGCTAGCTAAAATCTAATCGTTGAGGCTTTGCTTAATTCGTAAAATTCAATTATGTGAGTACAAGTGCAAGCCACGTCTCCAGTTTCCTGAAATTGCCCAACTTATCATTCAGGAAATAAAGCCAGTAATACTATATCTGGTAGCTTTACAGATTCAATGTATAGTTGGAATATGTAGCATAATGTACGACGAGGTAGACCCTAAAAATTTAATCGTTTAGTCCGTTTAAAGGAAGTTTTCTGAGAAAGAATGAGGTTTAAAAGACACGGCAAGCTGTAAAACACTATGTTCTTCTTTAGATAGAGCACTGAAGAAATTATTGATTCGAAATCTCTTCCCTTGTGTGGACTTATGAACCTTTGAAAACTTGTGTTTTTTTTGCCAAAATTTTATGAAAGAAATATAGATTTGATGGTACTGATCCTAATTATTTCCCTACACCCTGTAGATAGAGTGAATCTTTGCATAAAAACCAAATTTCTTCTACATTCCTGCTCGAAAGCCTTGTGATCAATCCCTGCAATCTTTAGGACTGTAAACTCGAGCATTTTATATCTAACGTGATACCAGCAGTTTGCTGTTCCCTGTTGCATTATATATCTAACGCGATACCTGCAGTTTTGATGTTATATAGCCTGAATACTTTTGAATCACAATGAGAGCTTGGACATTAAAATTGTGTCAAAATTATACTAACAACTCAAGCATAAATTGCTCTTGCCATGACCTTTTGTTCTTGGTTAATACATTATGATTACAACTATTAGCATAACATGATCCCCACAATTTGATAACTAAGATTAATCCAAAAGCTTGATAATAAATATTTCTGATCATAGGTGCCTCACCCTTTCTGTCACAGTCAACATCCACCTCCTACGCCTCCTCCTCCACCACCTCCGCAGCCTCCACCTCCACCACCTCCACTGCAACATGCACTGCCACCACCAGCATTGCCACCACTCTGTGCAGCTGCTACACTTCCAAGAACGAACATGTTTCCATCCAAAGCCCCTCCCGAGACAGCCCTGCTACTTGTCGTCGTTCTTTCATTGTTTAGGCCATAAATGCAGGGACAAATACATAGTGAAACAACAGTCAGGAGGAACATGGCTAACATGATTCCCATTACGACGAAGAAGACATATCCTTCCATTGCTAATATACAAGCACAGCAGAGAAGCTTTAAGCAAAATGAAAGAGATGATAGGCTAAGAGTTCAACTGAGTCTAATATATTTCTCCTGCATTTGTTATTCAGGAAATAACTGTAACAAGTAATACTACATTTACACAGTGATCTGCAGCACTGCAATTCTTAGAAACAGAAAATACCAAACAACTTCTGATCATAATTTGCAAGAGCTGGTAAACATTACATCGTTTAGTCCATTTAAAGGAAGCTTCAAATTAAAAAAAAAAAGATTATTTCAGATTACATGAAATTTTAAACCTGACAAGTAATTTTTTATGTAAACAACGCACACTTATGGGGCTAAGAGAATCTCTGATGCATCACACCATTTTGGTTTGAAATTTACATCAAAATGATGTAAAAGTTATACTATTTTCAAATTTAACTACTCCCTCTATTTTATTGAATTCTATACATCACTTTTGGCAGGCTTTTCAATACTTATAATTACACAATATTTTTATTATTATTATTATTTTAATAAAAATTTTATGTTCAACCTTTTATTCCAAAAAAAATTGAAAAAAATATTATAAAACTATATTTTATAAAAGTCTTGATATACACGTATACATCCCATCCCGTTGGGACGAAGGGAGTACAATCCACATACACTGCATCTTATACTCCCTCCGTCCACTGGATTGTTTACGTTACTTTTCGGCACACTTTTCAATGCTCGTTTAAAGTATACTTCCATAATATTTTTTTAAAAAAAAATTCTGAATTTTTTTTTCATGTTTAAACTTTTATTCCAAAAAAAAAATTAAGAAAAAATATTATGAAACTATACTTTATTAAAGTCTCGAAATACGTGCAAAAACAGTGTACGTAAACTATCCAGCGAGACGGAGTGATTACTTTTCTTATACTATATATGTTATTTTATTGCTAAAGTATAAAATAGAGTATAAAAGTAATAAAATTAGTAGAATACAAATGAAACGAATTTGTTTTATGCAAAGAGTACAAGAGTAATGTTGTAATTAACAAAAACATTAAAAATTTGGCGTTATAACAAATTTGGTTTAATTTTTGATACAATATCAAAATGATATAAGATTTAGAGTTGGATTAAAAAGAAAATCTACATTAAAATGGTGTAAAAATACAAGTTTAAAGTTAGATGGGAGATGATCTAACACCGTATTTTTAACATTTTTGTCATTCAACTGGTGTGTAAAGTACCTTTTGTTTTAAATTTAAAATCTTATGATCTTATCCTGTACCTAAAGTTAAAAAAGTACCCATTGTAAATGCAAGTTTATTCATGTTTGCGCGTCGAATGCAATTACATAATCTAGTTTGATATTGCTGACCTCATAATTATAATTTTCGTGATTAATTAATTAATTAATTTTTAAATTTGTGTGCAGGAGTACTTTTTTTTTTACAAATTTAACTTATAGCCTTACAAATGAGCATCTGTTCTCAGAAATTCTCGGGGTGAGCGAGAATCGAACCAAGAAACGACAGACTATAAGCTCTTAACCACTTTAATTATCCAAAAAAGCTTGATTTATGTTTTTTCCGTGAAATTAGTTTAAACTTTCAAAAGCCATCATTGCAAGATAAGTTTATTTCGGATGAACTCAGAATCAGATTGCTCCTTTAGAAAAAATAAACTTTAACCCCGTTTAAAAAATATTCTATAGAATTTTGGAAAACTCACTAAACTTTTTTCTTGTGTACACGTCTTCTTTTTAAAATTTAAATATACTTAATACATATATATTTTGTGATAATTAATCACACACACATGTCATGTCAGGAGTTGAACTTGTGATCTGCTTCGTGATATTTTGTAAGAAATACACGAGCTTAGCCCCTGCATTAATATTTTATTGGCAACCATCAAACTACATCAATTTTTTACTTAATACTAATTTACAGCCATGCGGTGCACGAATTTCATTAATATTTATATATGTATAATTATGTTATAAATAATTTAACAAAATTTTAATATAAATAATTAAATACTAAAATAACAATTGTATAATATTTGAATAAAATATGTTTTTATGAAAGTTTGAATAAAATATGTTATTGCATGGATTCGAACCAGAAAACTTATTTGTAAATTTATAAATAATAATATAAATGTTTGTTGCTGGAAAGATGTGAAACTGATAGCTTGAGTATTGTATTATTTTACTATTTAGATCCAACGATTCTGATAATTTGATTTAGAAGATCTGAGAGTGGATAATTAAAATGGAGATTAAACCAAATTTTATCTTATTCCAGTAATTATATTTTATTATAGATATTTTCATATAGCTAGTTTTTAGCATTTTTAATTTGCAAATAAAAATACATTATAAAGTGCTATATGATTACATTTATACCCTTATTTGATTTTATATTTTTGTATGACAAATAACGTAATAATGAAGCATGGATACACAAAAAGTTGTTACCGGATTTTCCTTCTCACTACACGAATCGCATGCTTTTCTATATTATCCGTTCACAAAGTTGTGATTAAAAAATGAATCAACTAGTCAACAAAGTTGACCAATTTACCCACTTATCAATCTTCTTAAACTACACGATGCTGGCATATGGTTTGATAATTCTAAGTAAAACCCATTAGCACTTTTGCATGTTTTCATTATAGAAAAGTCATGGCTCCTGCCTCCACATTTGTCATTTATTCCAACTTCACGGACTTAATGTTGGGGTTTAATCAAATATCTGGGTATGGGGGAAGTATATGGGCTGAGTTAGTTTATGATATATCATTCATAAATTAGAGCAAATTCAGTAGAAGTTTAAATAAAAATAGAGCAGAGTGTTAGGTTGAGATGTACAAAAAATCCGAATCTGAAAAGTCTGTTCGATCTGATTCACAAAAAATTCGGGAAAAAAAAAGTCGGTCCGGTTTAATCCGGCCAGCGAGCTTTAACGGAACACAATTTTTTTGCAAAAATCCGGCACAGCCTGATCCGATAAAAGTCCGGATTTAAGTCCGATCCGCTTTTAGGCCTGATTCGGTCAAAAGCTCGACCCGATCCGAATATAAACCCGGTCCGTCACTATAAAAGTTCAGATTTATGATGATTTTTAAGAAATATTCGTATAAAACTTTGAAGAAATTATGTCTTATCCAAATTTAAATGTGTACAAAAATACGTTGAAATGTTAAAAAAAAAGTCAGAGCGACAAATTAAAAAAAACAGAAGGAATAATATCTTTTCTCTGTCTAAACTATATTTTCAAATAAATTTAACTACTTCCCCCGTCCCAATTTATCTGTCTTGTTTGATTTTTGATGATCAAATTGACTCAACTTTAACCGTAAATAAAAACTCATTCTTCAACTATTTTGAAAAATTAATATATACATATAAAAGTAGATTAAACATACTTTCTAATGATATAAATTTTATAAGTATTTTTGATATTATACTATGTGAAATTTTTGGTCAAATTTGGGTCAATTTGACCTTAAAAATTCAAACAAGACAAATAAATTGGGACGGAGGGAGTATTTTGATCAAAATCGGATAAAACGTCAACTTTTATGAAGTACAAGAGTCCTAAATTTGATCCAAAACAAGATAGCACTCAATTACTTAACCAGACTAAACACATTGGGATTTGATGCAATTTAAATGTAAATGGATAACTGGATAAGGTCCGAGGACTCCTAATAGCAATGCGCATTTCACAGTTTACAAACTGTAAAAATTAAGAACTTAATTAACGATGATCTGTTTAAGGTGAATTGAATATGGTAGCTTGTACCAGTTGAATAGAGTGTTGTGGATCCTAGCTGGTCAGTCTGTTGACTTCAAAAACTTGGAGCTCTCACAATCAATTTTTGCTACCTTTAATTCATATTCATACTGGGAATTGTGACCCATTGGGCCATTGATGAATATCTGGCTCACTATTGACCGTCGGCTACTGGTCAACATATAACATACAAATCTTAGACCGTTATAGTCGTGGTTCCAAAAATTTCCGATTTTAAAGTAAGTCGGTTAATTGAGATTATAATTTTAGCATCTTATCATTTCAAAGTTCAAGATTCGATTTTAATTGAACGCTCAGATTTAAGTACAAGTAATTTTGACGAGATGCGGAATTTATCATTTCAAAGTCCTAAATTCGATTTTAAATGGACGCTCAGATTTAAATAGGGGTAATGTTATGAAATAGGGCGCTAATTCAAATTCCTATTTGATCAATTCATTTTTTTTTAATAGTTTTAAATTCTTTTTCTAAATTTTGATTAATTATTATACATTTCCCGTAAAATATATTTATATAAATTGAACTTACTATTTAAAATATTTAATCAGTATTTTGATTAATTATTCCAATTCTCTATCCGATTATTATTGCTATAAAATGCTAGCCTATTTATGCAGATTTTTCCACCCTACTTTATTTATAACGGGTTTTCTAATGTGTGCTCAAAATCACACAATAAGTATTAACTTCCATAAATTTAATACATTTTGATTGATTCTCTAATCATAAATATTGATGAACCCCCTCCATTTACAACAACTGCACCAATAAAAATACACCAAACTCATAAAAGTTAGCGCTTATTGTGTACTTTTAGTCACACAATACAAAGACCTTATAACGGAATATAAACACACACTCACACGTGTAAAGACAATACTGGTGGCCCACTTGGGGAGACCACAAATGTATAGTCATTCATACTACGTACACGCATGCATTTCTTCTTGGTCTTCCTCGAGCTTGCCTATAAAATGCAGTTACATTTTCATCAAACTCTCAACTCTTCAACTCAAGTCCAGTTGAGTACATTGAGAAGAACTTTGTACTAAACATTGTACATACACACAGAGAGTCATACAAGTGTATTATATTCATCATGGCTGGAGGAGGCATGGTGGCCTCTAGCGGCGGAACCGAATTCGAGGCGAAAATCACTCCGATTGTCATCATTTCATGCATCATGGCAGCTACTGGTGGTCTCATGTTTGGTTATGATGTTGGTGTTTCAGGTACTCTGCTAAATACTCCTCCATAACATTTTTCTCATAAAAATTATTTTCCTACGTACTCCCGAGTTTTAAAAGAAAGGAAAGTAAGTGAAGTAAAGTAGTTTAATTTCTCTTTGTCATCGTGTTCCCGGGTTTTTAAAAAGAGCGGAAATAAGTATTAATGAATACAAATTGTACTATCTTTCACTCCAAAAGAGGACGAAAGTACTTTACCTTCTAATCACTTTCTTCCTTCCTATTAAAAAACTCGGGAGCAAGCCCTGAGTGGGGCAAAGTGTAAAAATTCAATTATGTTCAATAAAACATGATGTAACAATCATCTGTCATGTTATCCACCTAACGATCCATAAAATATGTTGTAACAAACGTCTGTTGTGTTATCGACGTAACAACATGTTTACATACAGGTGGTGTGACATCTATGGACGATTTCTTGAAAAAATTCTTTCCGGTGGTGTATAGAAAGACACAAGCAGAAGAGGACAGTAACTACTGCAAATACGATAACCAGGGCTTACAACTATTCACATCATCGTTGTACTTGGCTGGTTTAACTGCAACTTTCTTTGCTTCTTACACAACAAGAAGACTTGGCCGGAGAGTCACTATGTTGATTGCCGGAATATTCTTCATTATCGGTGTTGTTCTTAATGCTGCTGCACAAGACCTTGCCATGCTTATTGCTGGTAGAATTTTGCTTGGTTGTGGGGTTGGATTTGCTAATCAGGTACTTTTTATGTTTTATTTTAGAACCATCAACCATGTGTAGTCATAGGCTGATTAACCGATTAATTGGCCGATTAATCGGAGTTCGGATAGGTCACATATCGATTAATCATTAATCGGATCAAAATACGATTATCAATATGTTGTATTAAAATACACTTTTTACATTTTTATATAGGCCGTTTTTGTAAATAAAACTACACATTTTATATTTTTATTTAAGTTGTGGTTGTAAGTTAGTTTTTTATCAAAAAAAAAATTTTTTTTTGGAAAAAATTAGTTTTTGAAACTAAATTAGAATTTTGATACTGCTAATACTAGTATTTGGTAGTTAGCGGTTTCAAAATAGGATTTAATAAGTCCCACATAGCTAATTTTTTAATTAGATGATTCTTGAAAATCCAAAAATTTAATTGAAAATTTATTTATCAAATAATTTTATTTAAAATAGCTAAATATATAATTTTAGTCAAAATCGCTTACTCAGTTAACTAGTAAAATATCTAGTTTAATCCATTATAACTAACCGCTAATTATCAAAGAGAAGCATAATCATAATCATGTAAAGTTGATATTTTTTTAATATAGAAATTGAAATTCATTTGCACACCATAAATTAAATTATAAAACTCTTTTATAAAAATCAAGGCGTCAATTTTTTTTTATAAATCGGGAATTTTTAAAATACTGTTAAAGGGTCGATATTTTTGGATCGAAGAAAGTAATCGAGGGGATTTTTTGTGTTTTTTTCTTGAGCACGTAGTTTGAATATTTTACTCAGTTGTCTAATAAGTCAAAAGTGTCATAACGTAGGGATTATGTTAAGTAATAATCAAGAGTAAAAGGCGAAACTGGTGGCTAATAGTCAAGTGGAATATACGTTAGGTGAGATATTTTGTAATACTATATTTTAGCGAATATTCGGTAGCCATTTTTCTAGTTATGGTTTATTTATTTAATAATTTAAATTCTGTGATTTTTTCTCATTTAATTTTCATGTAAATACAGGCTGTACCATTGTTCTTATCAGAGATTGCACCAACTAGGATCCGAGGTGGACTAAACATATTGTTCCAGCTCAATGTTACAATTGGCATTCTTTTTGCTAATATTGTTAATTACTTCACTGCCAAGTAAGTTTACCTAAATTTATATTAGTGTTAAATATTGATTATACCTCACTAATTAAGTTATTTATTTTTGTCCAGCTAACTAGTTAGTGTGTACTAAAAATGTGAAATATCTCTCATTAACCATCCACTTGTGCAAAAATTTGGTATTACAAGTCATGAAATCTGTTTTGAAATATAGGACGAATTTGGAACTGATATAGTACAAGTCATGAAATCCGTTTCAAAATATACGATATCATTATAAGAATATCTTCAATGGTCCAACCTCTTAGCCAAAAAATTTTAGAATATCTTCAATGGTCCAACCTCTTAGTTAAAAAGTTTATTTGACATATCATAATTATAATTATAGAGATTATGTAAAAAATAGCATGCCTTTCGGTTGTGCAAATCTATTAGTTAAAATTTTAGATAACCTAGTGATGTTGGTTACCATGTTAAAGTAAAACATTCTATTTATAATAAATAAAAGAATAATTATATATCCTATTTTTAAATTATAGTTAACCATTATAATCGACTCCTTCTCTAAGTACAATTTTTTACCGATCATTATAGCCAACGGTTCAAGAGTACTTTTCAATATAAAAAAGTGCAGAACACAATGTTGGACTTGGTTTACAATAAAAGTGCATGTGTGGCCTAATTTTCCACACCTACAATGACATACTATTTGGAAAACAAAACTAAATACAACTGAATTATTTTTGATTTGATTGTTTAAATTTTGAAATAGTACATTTTGTTTGCTTGTATGATACTAACAGTTTGTTTTTTTAAAAAAATATTTACAGAATTGATGGTTGGGGCTGGAGATTATCACTGGGACTTGCTGGAATCCCTGCAGTACTTCTAACAATCGGTGCTCTGCTAGTTGTAGACACTCCTAACAGTCTTATTGAGCGTGGCAAGCTGGATGAAGGCAAGGCAGTTCTTCGAAAGATCCGCGGCACTGACAAGATTGAGCCAGAGTTTTTGGAGCTTGTTGAGGCCAGCCGTGTTGCTAAAGAAGTTAAACATCCCTTCAGGAATCTCCTCATGAGACGTAATCGTCCTCAGCTTGTCATAGCAGTCGCGTTACAGGTATTTATCATAAAATCTTAAGGTGTTAGAGGGAAACGTAACATTCCCCCTCACTCGAAAGCCTAGTTATGGGTCCAGTTGAATAACCAGCTCATCTAAAATTTTAGGGTGTCATCATATATTTAACAATTTTGTGGACTAATGACGTATTTTTTGTTGATAGATTTTCCAACAATGTACTGGGATCAATGCAATAATGTTCTATGCACCGGTGCTGTTCAGTACATTAGGGTTTAAGGATAATGCGTCGCTCTACTCTGCTGTGATTACAGGGGCTGTTAACGTGTTGTCTACTGTTGTATCGATTTATGTTGTTGATAAATTAGGTCGTCGAATACTCCTACTTGAGGCCGGAGTACAGATGTTTATCGCGCAGATAATAATAGCAATTGTACTTGGAATTAAAGTTACAGATCATTCAGACAATCTTGGCACTGCCTATGCAGTGATAGTTGTGGTAATGATCTGCACATTTGTTTCGGCTTTTGCTTGGTCATGGGGACCGTTAGGATGGCTGATTCCGAGTGAAACATTTCCACTCGAGACGCGATCAGCAGGACAGAGTGTGACAGTTTGTGTGAACTTGTTGTTCACATTTGTCATAGCACAAGCATTTCTGTCAATGCTTTGCCATTTCAAGTACGGGATCTTCTTGTTTTTCTCGGGTTGGGTTCTGATAATGTCGATATTTGTGGTGTTCTTGGTGCCCGAGACGAAGAATGTGCCGATCGAAGAGATGACGGAGAGAGTGTGGAAGCAACATTGGTTCTGGAAGAGATTCATGGAGGATGATGTTGATGATGGTTTTAAGAAAAATGGTCATGCGAAAGTGTTTGATCCTGTTTCTCATCTGTAGAGCAAAAAATCAGTGTTGTTTTAAGATGCATTTGTGGACAAGAATAGTCCCAATTCTTCTGCTAAACCTTAATGTTATGCTAGATAAATATATACTCCCTCTGTTTTTACGTATTTGTCGTTTCACTTTATTGCATTTAGTTAAAGTTGTTTTACCGTATACTTAAAATAATTTTTTTTAAAAAAGTTCTTTTTGTAAATTTTAGTATAAGTTATATATTATCATTTGAAAAATTAAAATTTTGAAAATAATTATTTTTACTAGCCAGTCAGTTAAACTAGAGGGGTATCAAGAAACAGACTGCATAACAGAACAATTTACTGCTCTTTCTATTACAATATAAATAAGAAGTTTAAATTTACAAAAACTCAAACAATGTACTCCTAAGCCTCGCAGAACTCTTTTACAACTGAGCCAAGGAAAATGTATTATTCTTCTACGAGTAGTAGATTTTACCCTAATAAATATCTGATTTAAATTTACTATAAAAACAGGTTCTTCATACACAACTGATCAGAAGCTTTCGGTCTAATAATTTCTGTTAGAAGAGCGAAGTTCGAGCAAAAATACACGAAAATTAGTCACTTTAAGAAAGTAAGCCTAAATTCAGCCGGCCTAAATTCGACCGATTTCAGTTGTTTCATTGGGCACGGCTACTAGGCGTACTTAGCCATTTTTCTTGTAGTGAGTAATGGATGCAGAAACCAAGGAACTCATAATTTATCTTTGTGTTGTTGGTGGCCTTTTAGTAATGACTGTTATTGCATGTATTATAAGTTGTTGTTGCAGTAATGGCAAAAGAGAAACTACTAGGCGTACTGGCGTCGTTCGTGGTACTGAAACTGGTCGTGCTGGTGCTGGTATGGATGCTGGTATGATGATTTTAGGAGCTGCAGCCATTGCTAGCGCAGGCGCAGGCTGTGGAGGTGGAGGCTGCGGTGGAGGCGGTTGTGGAGGGGGAGGCGGCGGTGGATTTTGATCGTATAATGCCATTGTTGCATGTAATATTCCACGTTTAATTGACTTGATAACTCAAATTTAGGTTAAGTTTTTCTTTTGTCAGCAAACACTTGTTTTCATACATGAATTGTAATATTCAGATTTTTTGTAAATATATTATTTATGATCGACATTAGTGCTCAACTGAATCGCTTTGACGAACGAGTTAGGTTTTCTTGAGTATTTATCATGAATCTTTAGCCCTAACTAAATTGAAGTAGTATTACATAACAAAGATTTTGTTTCCTGTCAAATTTACTGGTGCTGCAGATCATTGTATCCCTGTGAAAGGTTGGAGTTCTTTGGGAGTTATTAATTCATTTATTTTCTGATCAATTATTTTAGAATGAAAACTAACTATTGCGAATTCATTATAAGAAAAATATTGGTGGTCGGTTAGTCGATACTTTTCTTGAAGTTATTGAACGGAGAAATGAAATGGAGAGACATATGCTCCAACCAAGAGTTATATGGAAGCAATGAGGAGGATTCTAGCAAGAGTGGATAAAGCAAAGTCGAAATGAATCAATGGCATAATTTGAAAGTAACAAGGTATTTATCTATCTTGTTACACCACAGGCATTTCTGTCAATATACTTAATCAATTCAGTTACTGAATTTTCTTGTTTCTTTAATATTGGGTATTGATAATGTCAAATATTTGTCGTGTTCTTGGTGCCTGAGACAAAAAATATATAAAATTGTGTACAAAATTCACTAATTTATAATTTTTAAATTTTAACGGCATATTTAAAATAGTAATTTTATAACTTTTTTATTTGAAGAAGGGTAACAAAAACAATAATTTACAAGAATAATACTAATAAAATGTAATACACAAAAATATTTAAATAACTAAATAATATATTTCTTCTAATTAAGTCTCGTGTAACTCTATGACCTGATTCACACGGGCCCACATAGGGTGAGAGGAAGCTTCCTGCTAGGTATGTGTATTAGATTTTATCCGAGAGAATATCTGATTAGATCTAACTAAAAAAGGGTTTCTCGTACACAAATAATCTTAAGCTATCTGTCTAATATTTTTTACTTTAAAATTATTCGTTAGAAGAACGTTAGAGCAAAAGATACACGTACGAAACTCGAAGACGCTGAGTAGATTAGTTATGGATGAAACGTCCAAACAGCATTTTATTACAGCTTGTATTGCTGTTGGAATTTTTGGTATTTTCGTGCTATCTGTGGCCCTCTTGGTTGTCTTTTGTAGTAATGGCAAAAAAGAAACTACAAAGCGGACTCGTGGCGGTGTTAATGGAAATATGACGATTTTAACAGCTGCAGCCATTGTTAGCGCCGGAGGCTGCGGTGGTGGTAATGGCGGGGGAGGCGGGGGAGGCGGGGGAGGCGGGGGAGGCTGCGGAGGTGGAGGCGGCTGTTGAGGTGGTGGAGGGGAGGCTGCGGTGGTGGACTTTGATTGAATAATATAATTGTTGCAAATAACATTGGATGTTCAATTTATTCGATGAACTCAAAATTAGTTTAGTTTTTGTTAGTTAGAAAATGTAAGATTTTCGTATATGAATTGTATTAAAATATTATATCGCAGCATGAATGATTTAGTTTAGATTTTAGTTCATGTCAGGTGTAATTTGCGGGTTTTTTTTATAAATATTATAATCGAAACTAGTGATATTTTTTTATGAACGAGTTTATTTCGTATTTCAGAGTATTTAACATCAAACTATGAGCCCTAACTAAGTTAAGGTTATTACATACCTAACATTATTTCGTGTTCCGCTAATTTTTGTAAAAGTTTGGAGTAGGGGTGTAATCGAGCCGAGCCGAATACTGCAAGGCTTGGCTCGAGCCGAATACTGCAAGGTTTGGCTCGAGCTCGATTAAAATAATTTGGGTTCGAGCTCGAGCTCGATCGAGACTTTAATTTCAATTTCGAAACTCGGCTCGTAAAAAGTTAGGTAGGCTCGAATTCGACTCGAAATCTTGAATTAATTCACTAAATATTAACAAAAAATTCGAAAGAAGATCGGTTCGACTTGAGTTCGGCTCGAATTCGACTCGATCAAAATAAATAATATATAATAAATATTAAATATTTACATAAAATTACATTTATAATAAAAAAATTAAAAATAATAGAAGCTCGAGAAGGCTCGCGAACCTTACGAGCCGAATAATTTGAAGCTCGAGCTCAGCTCGGATAAAAATTCGAAAAGTTCGAGCTCGAACTCGACTCAATTATTTTCGAGCCGAATTCCAATTTTTTACGAGCCGAGCTCGAGTAGCTCACGAATAGTTTGACTCGTTTACACTCCTAGTTTGGAGTTCCTATGTTTATTGCGCTATAATTAGTGTTCTAAAAATTCTCAATTCAACCGATTGATGTGACGACTGAGAATTTTGCGACGTAATTAAAGTCAATAAAGTATGCTTTATGTGATGTGATTATAATTATATGACTAAGTGCTGATTAATTGTTTTTCTATATATTAGAATATAGGAGTGTAGATAAAAACGTTCTAATTTAAAGAGTCAGCTTAGAAGTTAAGCTGTGGTGTCGGGCCGTCAGGTAGAACGGAACCCGTCCTAATAAGGAATTAAAGAATATAGCATGTGAATTATGTGTGATTGAATGAAATGAATGTTTAAATAAAGTATTTCGTCCTAAGTGACGTGTTAATTGATAAAGATAATGAGAAGCGTAATCGAAACGCTGAGCGTCGGGCTGTCAGGCCGAACGTGACCCGGTACGCGTAAAAAGGATAAAGATTAAAGAGGGATAAATTCTATGATCAGACCTGAGTCGTTATGTGATCATATATGTGAGATTGTTGTTTGTGTACATGTCTATGTGTTCTGTGACATTTTTATGAATTTATAAGGGATTATGTGATTTAAATAAAGGTTTAATTAACCTTCGCGCATTTTTATAAAATCATCCGAGTAAGATAAAAATATGAGATTTATTTTGTTATCTTCATAATGGTCCTAGAGACTTTTTAAAAATGATGAGTGGATTTATTTGGTGGTCTTTGCATTTTTAAATTGATTTTATGTGGAAAAATGATATTATTAAGGCGAGATTGCGAAATTCATATAAAATCAACCGTCCGCTCAAAATCTTATTATGAGTAATGGTTAAAAAACTAATTTCGAGATCTACGAATTAAAATTGTCATTTTCAATAATTCTCGACTTTTCGAGAGAGATATATTTTATATTTAATTCTTGTTTCATTTGAGTAAAAAGGAAGGAACAAATAAGAATAAAGGGGAATTAGTAATGTACTAAATTGCCCTTGATTTTGATTGAGTATAAAACTCATTCTCTCCCCCTTTTTCTTTCTTTTTCCCGAGTACATCAATCTCTCTTCTCTCTTTCTTTCTCACACTCTCTCTCTCTCTAGGCTATTCTCTCTCTCTCGGTTCTTCTTCTTTACTCTTGGTAAACCACTTGTTTCTTTGATAACTCTCACCAATCCTTCTCAAAATCTCTTGTTAAACATACATAAGTGGTTATTGGAGTGTGAATGTGTGAATATCTTGTTGCATGCAAACTCGATGTGTGTGTGTGTGTTCATGCTTGATGCGTGTGTACGTGTGTGTATATGGTCTAATATGTGCTTAAGGAGGTGATTTTATGATTGAAAAATGATTTTCAAAGCCAAGTGAGTCTTGCATGTGCCTTGTGTGTACATAAATCGGAGGTTTCAAGGTTGGAAACACCGAAATGGGGCACCACCGAGAAACCACCGCCACCGGTGATGAACTCCGGTGAACCGGTGGTGAGTTGTGATGTGAAAAACTGAACTCTAATACCATAAAATTTGATTTTGATGTTTGCATACTTGGATTGTTGAAATTTCAAAAAGGTTTTGGATTTCTAAAAGTTAAATTGATAAGTGTTTATTAGAAATAAGTGATGAATTGATTATGGGTTGATTTGTGATTGAAGGATTAAGAGAAATCTTTTGCATGTGTTGTTTTCTTGAAAAACCCGAATGGTTTTGATCCTTAGAGTGATTAATTTGATTTTTCTTGTTGAATAAAATAATTAGGTATTGTTGTTAGAAGGGTTAATGGATTAAAAGGAGTGAAATTGTTGTTGCATGCTAAGTTTTGGTCCGAGTTTTGTACTAATGAAAAGGGAGTTAAAATTTTATAACTTGATTCTTGGTTAATTAGCTAGTCTCGAGATTTGCATGTTGATTTGCAAGAAAAATTAGTGATGCATGTTAAAGTATAGCCTTGCATTAAATTTCAAGTTAAAAATAAGCTAAAAAGGATGAGTGTTTGAATAATCTCAAGTTTTTAAGCAAATCTAATGCTTGCATGTCAATGTTCGACCCTTGAATTGTGTTTTGTGGATATAGCCGAATGGAATATAGGAATAAAAGGAATTGAATTGATGCTAAGTCAATGCATGAGTAATTTTAGAGATTATGTGATTTATATGATTGTTTGGGTTCGAATTTTGATGCTAAAAGAGAAGAAAATGATTTTTTAAAGATTTTTGATTATGTTATATGTTTATGTGAGCTAAGGTGGAGATTGATTGATTTTGAAAACCATAAGTGATAATTATGGTCGTAAAGGTTTAGTTGTAAATAAATCATGTACTCGTAAGAATTATATTAGTGTGATTTGAGAAAATAAGGATAAGCAAGTATGCTTTGATTATTAAGTATATATAAAGATATAAAAGTTACGAGAAAGGGATATGTTATATGCTATGTGCTATGTGCTTATGTGTATAAGCTATAATCGTATACTCGAGTCAAGGATATAATCGAGTTATCGTATTGAGTGATCGTTCCGGGAACGAGAGTTGAGAAACTGATTAAGGTTTTGGTTTTATTGTAGATTCAGAGCGTGAGGGCATTCAGGCTAGGAAAGGAAAGGATATACTAGGTGGCAGTAGTTCAACCTTCAGGAAAGCAAATTCAGGCAAGTAACTCTGATTACTTGTGTAAATGGTTATAAAGAGAATGTTGTTCATACCATGTAGAGTATTGAACTGTTTAATTATGAAACCCTGATATTGATACCCTGCCTTTGTTCTTGATAAACTGTTATTGATAAGCTTAATGATTCAACCCTTTGATAATCTGTCCTTTCTGTTCAAGTTATCTATTAAGCCATGAATTATATTGAACCCTCTGATTATCCTTATTAACCCTGTTTAAATACCCTGTTTTCCTGATCACCCTATTGATCCCTAAACAGATGTTGATCCTTCTAACTTAAGTGCTTTATTATCCCTGATACAGAATCCTTATGATTTGTTCCTTGCGTATCTTTGAATCACTCCCTAAACTTTGTTTCCTTAAAATTTGGATTAAGAATGAGTTTTGACTTGAAAGAGTCCGAATGATTTCAAATTCTTGGCAATGATAAAATGAATTTTAGAAAACCTATTTATTTTTCCAACTCAAGGTTTTCTAAATGAATTCCTGATGGATTGGATTGGGACGTAAGAGGCTAGTGGGACTAGTCCAGTCATGGTAAGAGGCTAGCGGGGCTAGTCCAACTTAAGGCTGAAATTATGCCGATTGATATCTTAAAGACCGGAATGGAGGTCGGTACGGGCTGATCACCCGTATATAATGAAATGGAAAGATAAAGTGAAATCGATGTTTGCATACTTGGATTGTTGAAATTTCAAAAAGGTTTTGGATTTCTAAAAGTTAAATTGATAAGTGTTTATTAGAAATAAGTGATGAATTGATTATGGGTTGATTTGTGATTGAAGGATTAAGAGAAATCTTTTGCATGTGTTGTTTTCTTGAAAAACCCGAATGGTTTTGATCCTTAGAGTGATTAATTTGATTTTTCTTGTTGAATAAAATAATTAGGTATTGTTGTTAGAAGGGTTAATGGATTAAAAGGAGTGAAATTGTTGTTGCATGCTAAGTTTTGGTCCGAGTTTTGTACTAATGAAAAGGGAGTTAAAATTTTATAACTTGATTCTTGGTTAATTAGCTAGTCTCGAGATTTGCATGTTGATTTGCAAGAAAAATTAGTGATGCATGTTAAAGTATAGCCTTGCATTAAATTTCAAGTTAAAAATAAGCTAAAAAGGATGAGTGTTTGAATAATCTCAAGTTTTTAAGCAAATCTAATGCTTGCATGTCAATGTTCGACCCTTGAATTGTGTTTTGTGGATATAGCCGAATGGAATATAGGAATAAAAGGAATTGAATTGATGCTAAGTCAATGCATGAGTAATTTTAGAGATTATGTGATTTATATGATTGTTTGGGTTCGAATTTTGATGCTAAAAGAGAAGAAAATGATTTTTTAAAGATTTTTGATTATGTTATATGTTTATGTGAGCTAAGGTGGAGATTGATTGATTTTGAAAACCATAAGTGATAATTATGGTCGTAAAGGTTTAGTTGTAAATAAATCATGTACTCGTAAGAATTATATTAGTGTGATTTGAGAAAATAAGGATAAGCAAGTATGCTTTGATTATTAAGTATATATAAAGATATAAAAGTTACGAGAAAGGGATATGTTATATGCTATGTGCTATGTGCTTATGTGTATAAGCTATAATCGTATACTCGAGTCAAGGATATAATCGAGTTATCGTATTGAGTGATCGTTCCGGGAACGAGAGTTGAGAAACTGATTAAGGTTTTGGTTTTATTGTAGATTCAGAGCGTGAGGGCATTCAGGCTAGGAAAGGAAAGGATATACTAGGTGGCAGTAGTTCAACCTTCAGGAAAGCAAATTCAGGCAAGTAACTCTGATTACTTGTGTAAATGGTTATAAAGAGAATGTTGTTCATACCATGTAGAGTATTTAACTGTTTAATTATGAAACCCTGATATTGATACCCTGCCTTTGTTCTTGATAAACTGTTATTGATAAGCTTAATGATTCAACCCTTTGATAATCTGTCCTTTCTGTTCAAGTTATCTATTAAGCCATGAATTATATTGAACCCTCTGATTATCCTTATTAACCCTGTTTAAATATCCTGTTTTCCTGATCACCCTATTGATCCCTAAACAGATGTTGATCCTTCTAACTTAAGTGCTTTATTATCCCTGATACAGAATCCTTATGATTTGTTCCTTGCGTATCTTTGAATCACTCCCTAAACTTTGTTTCCTTAAAATTTGGATTAAGAATGAGTTTTGACTTGAAAGAGTCCGAATGATTTCAAATTCTTGGCAATGATAAAATGAATTTTAGAAAACCTATTTATTTTTCCAACTCAAGGTTTTCTAAATGAATTCCTGATGGATTGGATTGGGACGTAAGAGGCTAGTGGGACTAGTCCAGTCATGGTAAGAGGCTAGCGGGGCTAGTCCAACTTAAGGCTGAAATTATGCCGATTGATATCTTAAAGACCGGAATGGAGGTCGGTACGGGCTGATCACCCGTATATAATGAAATGGAAAGATAAAGTGATCCAATCAAGGGTTCTAAATGATTATTTAAAAAGGGAACTGAAACTTTCTGTTCAGTAAATTGATTCTTGAAAATGAAAATGGTTTATATTGCTTTGAAAAGAGTTGATTATGTTATTGTGAAGCTTAAAGCTCGAGAACCCTGACTCTTGAATTTGTTGATCATATGATTGATTCCATATATTGAAATACTGTTGTTTTCCTCTTTTGAAAGATCTATTCTGATCCTTTAATGATTTGTGATGAATGTCGGCTTTCGTCCTGCTTTGAGCCTTATTCCTTGAAAGCCCCACATTATCCTTCAAAACATTTCCTTAACCCAAAAGCTGCAAATCTGCCACCTAAAACAAATAAAGTAGAATGCCCTGAGTTTGGTAAAGCATAATGTGAATTGATATTGTAGAACTGCTATATAGTTACTTGCTCAGTTTTATACTCATTTATTTTATTTTACTCTAACCATGGCAGTTAAGCAAGAAGATGGCCAGGCTTAGGCGCACTGCTCGTAAGAGCGTACCTGGTGGTCCCTACCGTGTTGAGGGCTTCCGGTTGCCAGAGCAGGTAGTGGTATTTGTGAGTGAGCTCGCGCCTAGAAGGAAATGTTTAAAGATACAATGGGTTATCTGTCGGTTTCCAGCCGGAAACGATATTGTTTATTTAATAATATTTTGGGTTTGTAACTTATATTTTATGATTGGTAGTTGTAATCTTGTCTCATACTTTATCCTGTTGATCATGTTAGTAGTTAATCGGGGTTTATGCTTATTTAATTACTAGATTAGAGGTGTGTGAGTCCTCATTTCCTAACCCCGAGATTGAGGGCGTCACAATTGATCCCCTGCAAAATACGATTGATTCGATTTTTGAAATCCGATTAATCCTTACGAATTTTCCCTTATTTGAGTATATATAATTATCTTTTTAAAATTAAAATACTATATTAATTTAAATATGAATAATTATAAAATTATGATATAATAAATATATATTTATTAATAAACAACTAATATAATCATATTAATATATTAAATATAATTTAATATTACAATACATCCGATTTTTACTTCAATTAATTATTCCGATTAATCCCCGATTTTCAATTAACCCCAAACCGGCAGCTCGACCGATTTTCCCCGATTCTGAATTTTTACAACACCCGCTAGAACGCATACTCAAAATTTTCTGTCATATTTTTTATTACTTTTATATATTATGATACCATAAATCCAGGCAATCCAAGTTCGCACAAAACAGACTGCCATAACAATTAATAGAGCAACTTACAGCTATTTCTATCACAATATAAATAACAAGTTTGAACTGTAATACAAACCTAAACAATTTATCCCTAAGCCTCGTAGAACTCTTATACAACTGATCCGAGAACAATATTTACTTAGTACATTAATCATTGTTCTTCTAGGAGTATTAGATTGCATCCGACTGACTATCTGATTCAATTTTACTATAAAAACAGGTTCTTCGTACACAAATGATCATAAGCTTTCTGTCTAATATTTTCTATTAAACGAGCAAAGTTCAAGCAAAAATACTCGAAAATCGAAGTGGCGGAGTAAATAAGTTATGGATGAATGGATCATGGAACTCCTAATTCTTATAGGAAACTGCTACGCGTACTCGCGGCGTTCGTGATAT
Source organism: Apium graveolens (assembly GCF_009905375.1). NCBI lineage: Eukaryota > Viridiplantae > Streptophyta > Magnoliopsida > Apiales > Apiaceae > Apium > Apium graveolens. The sequence continues at coordinate 196,990,508 of NC_133647.1, forward strand.
TGAAACTGGTGGTATGATGGTTTTAACAGCTGCAGCCTTTGCTAGTGCAGCTGACCTTGGAGGCGGAGGAGGCTGCGGTGGGGGCGGTGATGGAGGGGGAGGCTGCGGTGGTTTTTGATCGATTAATATCATTGTTGCATGTAATGTTCGACGTTTAATTGACTCGATAACTCGAATTTAGAATAGAAATTTCTTTTTTTTTCCAGCAAACATTCGTTTTCATTCATGAATTGTAATATTCGGATTTTTAATTTATAATTGTATTGTAATATTAAAAATATTTTTAATATTTTTGGGGAGTACGAATAGGCGATCAAAATATATAATACTTACAACATACATTTGCTCTTGACCATCTTCAACAATAAAAAATATAGAAAAATGTTATTTCCAGAACTCTGTTTTTATTTTCGGAGCAAAAGAAATGTGAAAAGACCAAATTACCCCTACATTCATATTTTTCAGGGTTTTGATTGTGAATACAGAGAGGGCAGTTTTATCTTTTCACTCTAATTTTGCTTTGGAAATAAAAAAATAGTTCTGAAAATAACATTTCTCAAAATAAATAATATAATATAGTACTCCCTCCGTCCCTCCCAATGTTATCGTTTCTGGGAGAGTGTCCGACACGCATTTTAAGATGAATAGAAAGTATAGTTCTATAACTTTTTTTGAAAATTTTCTCTTTCTGAATAAAAATAGAATGTTTAAACTTTTATTCAGAAAATTAATTTTTTTTTAAAAAATTAAAGAACTATATTTTCTCTTAATCTTAAAATATGTGTCGGGCACACTCCCAGAAACGATAACAATTTGGAGGGACGGGGGAGTATAAGTTTGCTCTTGACCATCTCCAACAATTGAAGATAGAAGGTGGATCTAAGAGAAAGGAACTTTGATATATATGTTATATAATCATGAACATTTATGTACGGTTCATGTTCAGTTCCTTGTAGGAATATATATTGCTAAAGCTTTTAAATTTAAGAATAATTCGTACCACTCCAATTCTACGACGATATAGTCGAATTGACGTCACACATTTCTTCAATTTTTTTAATACACTAAATAAATAGCTCACACTTTACGTTTATTTTCCCAAATTATATATAATCTCATAGTTTCAGGAGAACCAAAACCGAGCAATTTACCGCTCTTACTATTAGAATTAGAACATAAATAACAAGTTTAAATTAAAAAATAAATAAATTACATACTAATCCTAAGCCTCGTAGAACTCATATTAATATGATTGAACTGGCCTATAAAAGGTGAGAAAATTAATTCGCTCAATTTTGAATTATACAAAGAATCGGATCCCACATTTAATTTTATTTTCACTATAAAAAGGGTTCTTTATACACAATATTATATAATCATTCTGTATAATTATTTTAAACTACTCTCTAGAGGACTTAGCATTGCCGGGCTCGAAACTCGTAACGCTCGATTAAAACAACAATGCAAACAGGGGACAAAATTCTCGTATGTATAGGTGGTGTTGGTATGCTTATATTGTTTCTAGTTATAATCTTCAAGCTCGTTATGGGTTGTTTTGATGGCAACCCTGGTGGTAAAAGAGAAAATACAAGACGCAATCATGTCGTGCGTGATATCGAAACTGGTCATGGGGCCATGGATGCAAATATGGAGGATGCTACGGTTGTAGAGAATTTAGCTTGATTTTTAACAAATAATAATGTAATATTGTTGCATTAAGTTAATTCAACAAATTTTTGGACGATGTTCATAACTCGTAAGTAGATTTATTATTCGATATTTCATTGAGTCGATGAATTTTTTTTTATCGGCACTTTTTTTTTAATATTATGAGTAAATTTAAACAGGATCAAGTTTATTACTTTATATAATTGAGACAAGCATATTTAATGTTACTTTTTATTTAGAGTCTCTCGTAAAATAATTTAGAATACTGCTACGTATTTTAAATTGGATATAAAAACTAGTTTCAAAATAATGTGATATTGATGATGTGTTTTAAATTATTTTAATTTTATAATTATTGATGTTAATATATGAGGTTCATCTTACTAATTGTCTGATAACCATTCTTACGAATTGTCTGACAATCAGTTATAACATGACACGTGCTATTTTAAAACCGTTTTAATAATCGATTTATCGTACACAACATTTCTCAATAATTAATTAACCTCAACTTGAAAGGCCAAGTTTGTCTTTTCATTAATAAATAACTTTCTGTCCGATTCTCCATAGACAATGATAGATCCAACAATACTTCTATTCGGAATATAAAGACATCACATATACAAACAAGGGTTCTCAATAACTAAGATTTCTTCGGTTATTATATAAAAAAGAATTGTCCTCGCATAATTTCAGTTTTCTTAACATAGGCGTAGTGGGTAAGGTGGTATACCCTTTTCGGACACTATCCTAGACGGTATTTATCGGATACAGTTAATTACGTTGCTTAGCGCGCGCGCACGCAACAACTCGTATGTTGTATAGGCAATAGCGCACATAACCATGGAAGCTATTTACGTGAATCTTTTGATGACAGGCGCTGTAATCTTTGTTTTAGTTTTTATTTACCTTTCATTATGTTGTTGTATTCGCTTATTGTATGGTTTCGACACGGAACCAACTGCCAAGGATTCTGAAGTTGATTCCGATATCGAAACCGGTTATGTGTAGCAGCTAGCACCGTGATGGCCGCGACCGAGACGAAAGTTGTATATTATAACGGCGGAATTAGAGTAAAATTTTTAATATTTTTTTTTTAAAAAAAATCTATGAAAATTATAGTATGATTTTCAGTTTTTATTTATTTAGGCTCTTATGTAAATCGTATTTATATCATTGTCTTGTATGCGATTCGAGGGGCACTAGTCGAAATCAGTTTATAGGGTACTAATATACATATATCATGGAAATTCATATATATTTATTTTAAAAAGTTAGAAATTTTTGGGCTCTTACGTATCGGGGACCCTAGGCGCAAGTCTTACTCGTCTATAGTTAGGGTCACCCCTGCTTGTATCAAGTGATTACGAATTTATCATCTGTCGTTCTAGATTTCAGGTTCGACCTTCGCTCACCCGAAAAATTTTTAGGAACAGGTACTCATTTTTAAGACAATAAGTCATATTTGTCAAAAAAAATATTTCGTAATAAGTCATGTGTATGATTACGTAATGTTATGATTTATGAATAATGTTCCATAAGATCCGAATTGTTGACATCCATCATAAATTCATGAATGATATAAAGTTTTCGAAAACTTTATATAAATTCCAAGTCTCCCAATACATTTCAATTTTAGCAGAATTGTTCTAGTGCCTTAATTGAGAAAATATACATGCATTAGTGATTAGTACGTATCCGATCCAACCATCTCCTTTTTGTCACAAGTAAGATTCACCTTGAGTTTTCTTTATAATATTTTCGCAAAAAAAAACAGACTCGAATAAACAAGTAATGGAAGCGGGTCATCTCTGTTTTGTCACCTCTGTTTTGTCGGCATTTTAGGCTTAATGTTCCTGGTTCTTATCATATTATACAGATATGCTTTCATGAATTGTAAAACTAATGGGGCTATTGGTGGTAGTAATAATACTAATGGTAGAGGTTCAGATGGTTATATGATGGTGCTAGGACCTGTTGAAGCTAGTAGCGGTCCTGGCCATCATGCTGGTGGTGGCTGTGGTGGAGACGGAGGAGGAGGAGGCTGCGGTGGGGCTGATCTTGACTCTTGAGTAAATCGGCTGATTTTTTAAAATCGTCGATAAATCACTCAAAATTCGGTCAAAAATATTTGACTGATTTGACTGATTACCGATAAATTATCAGATCTTTTAAAAATTATTCGATAAATCACAAATTTGTAGCTCACCCAAATATTTTCGATTTCCGAAATCTGTAACAATCTATGTAGCAAGTATCATGTAAGTTGTTGCCTCTCAAGTGTGTGGGATGTTATTTGTATGTAAATATTTAAATTTTTGTAATTGACGACACTGAAATTTTGTGCTAAGTACTCTGTAATTCTAGTTGGCGTTGTTCGTTCTTATACGTATGATTGTATGCATCAATCTGGTCAGGTTTGGTATTTGTAGCCAAACAGGGAGATTAGCTATATATATGATTTTAAACTAAAATTTAAGTAATGTTACATAAATTTGAGCTCCAAATGTTCATTTCTTAAAAGGTTAGTATTCTTCTCTCATGACTTATTTATAAGGAATCACTAGTAATTCCTTATCTTACTTTTAATAATAAAAAAATCATTTCTCTCTGCTCCATTTCAAATGCATAACTAGAGTTTAAATATAATAATAAAATATTAATAAGATTCACTTATAAGAAATATTATTGGAATTAGGATCAATTTTTATAATAATATTTTTTTATGAACATGCTAGGACTCTATTGGAGTAATTATAAGCCTACAAATAGAAACTTTAAGTCACACCAGCAAAAAAATATTCTCCCTACATCCCACTGAATTCTTAACATTGGGGGACGGAGAATAGGAAGACTCGCGTAAAGTACGGTTCTTCAATTAATTTTAGATAATTTTTTTAAATAAAAATATAATATTTAAACTTTTATACAGAAAAAGAAAATTCTAAAAATAAATTATAAAACTATATTCTATAATAACCTTGACATGCGTGCCAGGAATGAGGAAAAAATATGTAAATAATTCAGTAGGACGGAGGGAGTATCATTCTTGAGGTAATTAAAGCATTTGGAATGTGGTTAATTTTTGTTAAATAATGAGTACTTTTTATATTAAATAAGAGTAATGCGAGTTATCCCAAATTTTTATCTCAAAAATTATCCAAATGTTGATTTGTCATTTGAATAATTTGTAAGTTTAATAATATTGATATGGACTCGCGTGCCATGTGTTATTCTAAGTCATTTGAGGAAAATTCGGGGTAATTATTTGGAGAGCCTAACACTACTCATTTACGTGTATAACTTGTGATGATGGAGTTTGGTAATCAAATTTCCATATTTTATAGTAAAGGAGAAGATGATGACGGTGATGTGTCGCCTCTTATGTATATTTGTGTAATTTTCTCAATTTTTATATTATTAAATAGGAAAAAAATATTAAATTGATTATTGACTAATAAATAATATAATTTTTATGATATTATATTTATGAATAATGAGTGAGCGACTCATTACAGTAAACATGTTTAACGAGAGAACGAATTTTTCAACTTTTTGATTTATTATATTTATTTATTATTCATAATTTTATAATAACAGCGATCAGATAAGAAATACAAGAAAGAAAAAAAAATTATAATATTATTTCAGAAGACCGCTGCGAAGCGCGGCTTAGTAAACTAGTTAATATTTAAAAAGAAGAACCAAACCATCCAATTTAAAGACGATTTTCGGTGCGGGTTATTCAGTTACAAAAGTGACCCCATAGGCTTCCACTTTCGCGTCTCTCTAAAATATATAGCAGTCATGGTAAAGTTTTAATTTATTTAATTATTAGGGGCTCCGAAGCACACGAATTTTCTATACTGAAGGCTTGTTATTCAACTGTATAACTTTTTTTTTTAATAATTTATATATCTATATAAAGGAAAATCACAAGCGGCTTACGTGGCACCTCCTGCTCATATCTAAATTATTTTCTCTGCATTCTTAAGCCCCATTTATTTATCTTATTTTCCATCAGTATCTGTTTGTAACTGCACTCCAATTACTACCAAGAAAATCAACAGCCGCCCCTTTTAATTCGCTTTTGGACTCTCTGCCTTCCTTAATTGCACGGAGAATGTGTATATAAGGAGGTCCAACTGCTGTTTAATCGAGTGTTTTGGTTATGTTTTGTCTACTTTAATATTGTTATAGCTCATCATATTTTAATTTTGTTTGCAGGCAATAGATTAATTCTTTTTTATGGCACATCTTCATTCACATATTCTCATATTCTCACATTTCAGTAACTAGGCTGCAAATTTGTTTGGTGTGTATTTTTTTAAAGTCTATGTTCTTAAGTTTTAAGTTTTGAGGACTTTCAGAGATATCTGTAAATTACTGTGTTTGAAGAATGTTAAATTCATGTATCTCGTATGTTTACAACTATGCAAATTATTTATAGGTACAACTAATTTACTTTTTTGGAGTTTATATTTTTATCCCAAGGATAAATGAGGAGCTGTTGGGGAAGATTAATGAATTAAGCAATGCATATATCTACTAGAGTGAGTACCTTTTTTAACCTTTTATCTTTTTTGTGGTTTTATCATTTTCTAAGCTACTGGATTGTAAACAATAATAAAATTTCTTATTGTAATTATCTCTTGCAGGAGGTAGGCGTTGTTGGGGCTTGCTATGACAAGATTTTGGCAGAAAATTTCAGCTTTCTGAATTACGAGACTACAAATGGTATAAATTTTTCTCATCCTTCTTTTCTAATTATCAAATTTTTAGTTGGTTGTAATTCAAGTTATAAGAATTTAAAAACTTATCTTATAAATTTATCCTAACAAATTATATGTTCATGTGTGCTCAGTGTATGTTTAGTCATTCCTATTTTATATACGATTATTAAAGTTGAGGAGTCTGGAGAGCACACCATCTTAGGTACTAGAGAGTTGTACTTGGATTCCTTAATGAAGGATCTAAGGGAGCTCTGCTCGGAAATGGAAGTAAAGGTATCTAATGAATTTATCATTTAATTTCTACTGCTTTATTAATTTTGGTTTCTAATGATCTGGTAGGAAAATATACTCTTTTTTCTTCACAAATATAAAATTTAGTACTCCTAAGGCTATTTTTCCTTCACGGATATAATTTTTTTTACACATATCTCAGGTGGACATCCTGTTATGAGATAATGGTTAAGTCACCAATGAAATATTTTGCTAAAATACCTAGCGAGAAAAGTAAGATAACAATGGTATGAAATGTTAATAATATTTTTCTTTTATCAATTCATTTTGATTTATTTGTCGTGTAGGGATATAGTTTAATTGATATCATCATATTAGATTACAAAGCCATTGGATAGAGGGCTTGCCAAAGACATTGAGAATAGTTTATCAGTATTGCCTGGCCGTGTAAGAAATCGAGTGATTTTTTTAAATCAAAGTAGCTAATAATGCATGGAAAGAGTTGTTCCCAGGGGCAGAAGTTTGCGTTATTGAAGTTGCTACCTCAGATAATCTACCTATTCACATTGAGGTAAATAGACAAGTGTATATACCTCGGGGGCCCCGATTTCGTTTTGAAAATGTGTGGTTAAGGGAGCAGGAGTGCCGACAGATTGTGAAGAATGAATGGGAGATGGGAGTAGGGGGTGATATTGTGGAGAAAATTAATAGATGTGGTACTAAGCTGCAGGAGTGGGGGGGGGGTATTAGTCATAGGTACAGACAACAGATTCAAGAGTGCAGAAGTTAGCTACGAAGATTAAGATCAAGACGTGATGCAACGGGTATTCAAAGGTATAACAAAGTGCGGTGGGAGTTTTTGAATTTGCTAGAGAAGCAGGAGGTTTATTGGAAACAGAGGGCCAAGCAACATTGGCTACGAGAAGGTGATAAAAACACTCGATTTTTTCACCGTTTTGCTTCAACAAGGAGGAAAAATAATAAGTTGGAGCGAATAAAGAACGCGGAGGGAGAGTGGCAAGAGACGAAGGAGGGTGTACATGGAGTAATCACGGAATACTTTACTGATCTGTTTCAAGCAAGGAACGTGGTTGGGTGTTTGTCTGAGTACGAACAGGTTAATACACTATCAGACGAGGAGAATAGGGAGCTCATAGCAGACATTAGTGTTACTGAAGTTAAGACTGCAGTTTTTTCAATGCACGCGGATAAGGCAAGCGGACCTGATGGTTTCAACCCCGCTTTTTATTAAGCATTTTGGGACATTATTCAGGTGGATGTGGTGAATTTCTGTCATGAGTTTATGTGTACTGGGAGACTACCTGAGGGGATCAATGATACTATGGTTTGTTTAATTCCTAAAATTAAGAAACCACAAACAATGGGGGACTTGCGACCTATCTCGTTATGTAACGTACTTGTTCGAATTTTGTCGAAAGTGTTGTCAAATAGACTTAAGAAATGTCTGGGGTCTATAATATCGGACAAGTATAGTGCGTTTATTGAAGGCAGGTTGTTGACAGATAATGCGCTTATTGCATTCGAAGTTAATCATTTTATGAAGAGGAAAACCCAGGGTAAGAACGGTATTGCATGCCTCAAAATTGATATATCGAAAGCGTACGATAGGTTGGAATGGGGTTTTATTAGAAACATGATGCGTAAGTTTGGGTTTGGTCAATTGTGGATTGATAGGGTGATGTATTATATCGAATCGGTCAAGTATAGTTTTATTCATGATGGGGAGGTGTTTGGGAATATTACACCAGGTCGTGGGATCCGTCAAGGGGATCCGATTTCTTCTTATATTTATATAATGTGTGCGGAGGGGCTCAGTGCAATTATTCGGCGAAATGAAGAAGTTGGCATGATACATGGCTGTCGAGTAGCTCGAGGTGCACCGAGAATCTCACACTTGTTGTTCGCCGATGACTGTTATTTATTTTTCAAGGCCACTAAAACAGAAGCACATACAATGAAAAGAATTTTGAATAGATATGCAGAGATGTCGGGGCAGTTGATTAATTTTAATAAGTCAGCTATTACGTTCTCCACTATTACAAAGTTTGAGCAGCGAAGTGAGGTGAGTACGCAGTTGGGAGTACAGGAAAAGGATGAGCCAGACAAGTATTTGGGTATGCCAATGCAGATAGGAAGTAACAGGTCAGTTGTGTTTGGTTTCCTGGCAGATAGGGTGCAGCAGAAACTACATGCATGGACTGCTCAGAATATATCGAAAGCGGGCAAAGTGACTCTTCTTAAAACGTCAGTTCAATCGATTCCTAATTTTTGGATGAATTTGCTGTTAGTCCCAAGGGAGATTTGTGATAAGATTGAAAAGGCCATGAACGCCTACTGGTGGGGTGGGGGAGGGGAGAGGAAGGGGATTAAGTGGATGAGGTGGGAGCGTTTATGTGAGGTGAAGGAGATGGGAGGGTTGGGTTTTCGTAAACTTAGTGAGTTTAATGTTGCTATGCTCGCAAAGCAGGCATGGCGACTATTAAATAATGCTAATCCACTAGTTACGAGTATTATGCAGGCTAAGTATTATGCTCACACGAGTTTTCTGGAAGCTAGTTTGGGTGCAAACCCATCCTATATGTGGCGTAGTATTATGGCTTCGCAGGAAATAATTAACCAGGGGTGTAGGAGAAAAATTGGGGATGGTAAGTCGACTAAGGTGTGGCATATACCTTGGTTACCTTGCAAAAACAATGGGTATTTGAGTAGTGAGGCTCATGTAGAGTTGCAGGAAACACTGGTGCATAATCTTATGATGGAAGGTCAAAATATGTGGGACGAGGAAGTGTTGAGTGACTTATTTAACGAGCGGGACAGATTGTTGATTCATTAAGTGCCCATACCGAGGTATAGTCGACCTGATTCTTGGTACTGGATCTTAGAAGATAAGGGCAACTTCTCTGTGAAGAGCTGCTACAGACAAATTCGGGGTGAAAGTACAGGTGACGAGGGTGGTTTTTGGAAGCAGATTTGGGGGTTGAAACTTCCTGGTAAGGTTGTTAATATGGTGTGGAGAGCGTGTAAGGGGGTGCTTCCTACAGCTACGGAGCTAGCCAAGAAAGGAGTAAGCTTAGATGTCATATGTGCGTGGTGTCGTGAACAGGTGGAAACACCAATTCATACAGTGTTTACTTGTCCGTTTGCTAGGGAAGTATGGGCTCAGGTGGGGATGCAGGAGATAATACCGTTAGATGAGGGTGTAACGGTGCTACAAGTGTTGAAGGAAGCTTTTAGCAGATATAGTCGGGATAGGCGAGTAATGATTGGAGTATATTGTTGGGGTTTATGGTGGCGTCGGAACTCATGGGTGTGGGATAGGAAAAGTATATCTACTTTCGGGGTTAAGTCGATGGTGATGAGTCTGGTGCAAGAGTGGCAACGGAGTCAAGAAACAGGGCAGGGTGTAGACCTCAGGAAGGGTGGGTGAAAATTAATATTGACGCTGCGTGTCACGATCAGGTGGGATATATCGGAGCTGGGTGTATTGTTCGAGATGATAGGGGGCGTTTTATCCGTGCTCGCAGTATTAAGATTCGAGGAGGGTGGCAACCCAGAGAAGCCGAGGCGTTGAGCCTTAAGGAGGCCTTGTCCTGGGTTCGTGAATGGAGAAGCTCTAGGTGTGTTTTTGAGCTGGACGCCAAGATTGTGGTTGAAGCAGTATATACCAATGGAGGGAATTCAAATTTTCATACTATTATAGAGGATTGTCGTGACATTCTTAAACACTTTCAGGAAGTGTTAGTAGTTTTTGATCATCGATCCGCGAACACAGTAGCCCATTTGTTAGCACAGGCTGCTTGTTCTATGACAGATCAGATGGAGTGGTTGGATACTGCTCCTGATTTTATCCTATGTAATTTGTTTTCTGACGAGATTTAATATATGCAAGTGCATTTTTTTCAAAAAAAAAAAAGTATGACTGGGATTTGCTTGTTGCACGGTCAATTTGGGCATTTGGGCCTGATAAACAGGTATATGTCAAAATTATGCAGAAGGATTATGTTTCACTTTAAGCACTAGATGTAAAATTTATAATAAATATTTTTTTTACTTTTTGTTTCCATTAAGTTTGTTAGCATTTGTTCTATTGTCAAACTTAAATTTGAAGTTTATTACACATTTAGGGACCTAAAATTATTGGGTGACACTCTCAGGTGAAGTGGATAAACTAACGTTGAACGTTGTTAAAGATTCCATTTGTTCAATCCTATAAAGTCATTGGATTAACAATGGTTTACGTTCATATGATTATTATGATTTACTGCTTGAGACAATGGAATCATGACATTAATTTGAGTTACCTTTTATTTGTTATTCATGCGGTTCTCAGATAATGTATCTAATTTCTGTTAGAGGATTACACTTCCTCAAACTCCTTAAATTATTTTTGCAACTAATTCATTTTAAAAATAAAGTAGTTATTTCCGGTGCGTAATCTATTAACTTACCGCTTTTTAGTTGCTCGGCCACTACTTAATAGCATGATGTTGATCAGTAGCAGCAAATGACGCAGCTCCCATGAGTTGGCTACTAACCTTTTTATTGCACCTCCTGCAGCTTTCATCAGGCCGCCGATCTTTAGAAATGCAAAAACACCTCTTATTTATATAGACTAGCTAATGTTATAGTAGCTCTCATTTATTATTTGTTTTCAAGTACATAGGTAATAATTTATAATCTGCGTAATGAGATATGTTTAATGATCCTTTCGCACCGAGAACAAAAACTTGTATTTACTAAATTAAGTCATGACAACAATTAGATGTACCAAATTTAAATAATAGTACACCCTACGCACTCTAGCCAAATTTGATTAATATTTGCCGATAAACAAGAGTACAATTAACAATACTTTCGCCGCCTTCTATTCTGTTTGAATCACGTCAACTGAATAATAATAATTCATGTTAGAGGCTTACATTTCCTCAAACAAAACTAGCATAAGTTTAGTCAGAGGATTAGGTAATCTTGGCCAGTCGATTGGAGGATTAGCTTATAAACCTTTTATTTATTCTCCTCTTCTTCAACTGAATAATAATGATAAAATCATTGGTATTGTAAGTGGGATACATCTAATTGTAAGTTTACAAGCTTTCTTAGTAAGATCTAAGATGACCTTATAGATACATATGTATTTCTTTGTTTTTTTTAAAGTATTATAGGGCAAATCCTGATTGTTTGTTTTTAATGTATGAATGGTATACCGGAAGAAGGAAAAAAAATAGAATGAGGATATCCTAAATCTGAATTTTGAACCTACTATTATACTTCCTACCCTCCGTTTCAAAATAACTGTCCACTTTTGAAGAAAAAATTTATATCAAAATAATTGTCCACTTACACTTTCAAATTTAATTTATATTTTCACGATAAATTCTACACCACACACAATTTTTGTATAGTTAGTGTTTATTTCCAAGGCTAACTCTCTTCCACAACAATGGTTTAGTTAATATAGTCAATGCAATAAATCGGATAACTAATATAATTTTTTTAACAATGTTATAATTTATTTATATGCGTAATTTTTTTAAAAGTAGACAGTTATATTGAAACGGAGGGAGTAACAATTTGATCGGTCAACAAAAAGAGTTGGTGGCGTGGTTGACTTAATTTTTGTCCTTTTTCGAATTTCAAAAATCAGGAGTTCCGACTTCTGCGTGCACAATTTATTTATAAAAAAACTAACATGTTGGGACTACGCATTCAGTTCCTTGAATGAATATATTGTTAAATTAGCTTTGAATCTAAAATTAATTAATTTCCCTTATTAGCTCCTACCAACGAAAAAGATAATATATCATCCAATAAATTTAGACAAAAATAGTTATAATAGTTGAGCAAATATTAGAAGTCATAAAATCTATATCTTACATTTTTCTCAAATAAACATGAATATATCTTACGCTGATTAAAATTTCCCCGTTTTATTTTTTCAAAGTTTCATCTATCCTCAATTATCCCTACAATTTTGAACGGAATAAGCACTCCCTCTGTTTTCTTTATATAATAAATATTAACGAAAATTTACTATACATAAATGATTTGCTCTTAAATAATAGGGATACAGTCTACATAGAATCTTAACTATATATAAATGATATAAATTCTAATATTCTCCCAAAACAGTTTCGAATCCTAATTTTAGAGATTTATATGAACATTGAAGTTTAGTCTTGTGAGTTGTATGTGGAGGAAAAAAATCAAAACATTAACTAGTAGTTAGTAATGAAAAACTATGTATATTTCCTCGAAGCATTATTACCAGTCGGCATCTTTTTATTCTGTTACATTGCATTTTTAATATTTAAATGTTGTTATGGTGACAAAGGAAAACTAGGAGGTGATATTGAAAGTACTGCAGGTGGACGTGGGATTATAGATGGAAACGCCATAGTTCTAGGAGTTGCTCTTGGAGGCTGCGGTTGTGGTGGTGGATGCGGCGGTGGCGGAGGAGGCTGTGGTGGTGGTGGTGGTGGTGGAGGAGGAGGGTGTGGTGGTGGTGGAGGAGGAGGAGGAGGAGGAGGAGGAGGGGGATGTGGTGGTGGTGGTGGTGGTGGTGGTGGTGGTGGTGGATGCTAATTAACTGAAGTGTTGCATACTTGCATGTGATGTTCCTTGCTAAGTTGCTTTTCTCTCTTTTTGTAATTTCTTAAATTATCAATGGTGTAGATGCCCTAATTTCTTTATTTAAGTTGAACTTTGTCACCACTTTCACATGTTTGTTTTGAAGAGAATGACTTAAACCTGGTGCTTATATAAGGATTTGAATCTGATTAACATGACCGCGAGAATAAAATTTTAATGCAAAAATGTAAAGTTTTATTCTCATTCCCGTTTACCGATTTGAAATCTCCGGATATAAACAGTTTTTTTTGTTTGCTGTACTGTTGCATGCATATGATGTTCCTTGCTAGTGTGGTGCATTGTTCTTGTCTACATCAAGTTTTTTTTTTTTAAGAAAATGCTAACTTTTATTAAGCAATATCGTGCAAAAGAGTCTCCAACAACAAATCTGGAGAAGACGTTAATATGTTTGGATAATCTAGCGAACAAGGTAAACGAGCCATCAAGTGGGCTACTTTATTCGCCCGCCTTTTAACAAATTGAATTGAAAACCCTGATCTAGCGAGTAAAGTCGTGCGACAATCTTCCAAAATATGGCCAACTTCCAAATGATTCTCCTGGGAATGATTAATAGCTTGCACACAGAGGAGAGAATCTGATTCTATACAGACCACCTGATTCGACATCGAACACAACCAATGCAAACCTTCCTGAATAGCCAGAGCTTCTGCTTCTAAAACTGTGTTCACCATCTGTAAACAGATGGCATTTCCTCCCACAAAAATTCCATGATGGTCACGAAAAACAAGACCTACGGTAAACAAGTCTGATCCCAGCTTTATAGATGCATCAACATTCAACTTCAGACAACCCTCACGAGGAGGTACATCAAGTTTTTATTCATGGATATAAAGTTGTTGTATTTTCTAATATATTGATTCAATGGTTATCCTTTTAATTTAGAAAATAAATTAAATGAATTACAACAGACGGGAGATTATGGGGTGAATTAAATGAAGCAGCACTATTTAGGGCTATTATTAAGGATAAAATTAGGTTAATATTTTGAGTAATGACAGAGATATGAATAGAGCATGATCAGCTGATTTTTCAATTCGAAAATTTTAATAATAATCGTAATCGTCGGTTGGGTTTCGTTTTAAAAAATCCCAATTCGGTTTCGATTGTAAAATTGCAAACTACGGACATTTTTCCTAACATTTTAAAAATGCAAAATTATATTGATCTACATCCTATTATTGGTCAAGTGCCCTGCCTAAATTTGTTGTGTGTATGTTTCAATATTGTAAAAATCGGAAATGGGGGAAGATTAGTCGAGCTACTGATTTAGAATTAATTAAAACTCGGGGATTAATCGGAGTAAAAATCGGATGTATTATAATATTAAATTATATTTAATATATTATTATGATTATATTAGTTATTTATTAACAAATATATATTTATTATATCATAATTTCTGTACTTATTCATTTTTAAATTGATATAGTATTTTAGTTTTAATAAATAATTACATATACTGCAATAAAAAAAATTGTAAAAATAAATCGAATTTCAAAGATCAAATCGGTCAAATACTTTGTAGGGGATTAATCAGGAATTAATCGGAGATTTTTTTTAATATCCGGGATTTTTATAACACTGGTATGTTTACAATATTTCCCACTCATATTTTTATTTCAGCTCTTTGTCAATCTGAATTGAACTCCAACGATTAATCTAAAAGGTTAGACTTGATGCTTTATCAGTAATCACAGTCCCTGATAATTTTTTGACTAAGGTCTGGTAGAACTGCATAACGAGGCCCAAATTGTATTTACAATAGCAGGTAACCCGCTGACGCTACCTTTCTTGTGCGCACTGCACTGCATAAATTCTACGGACTTACGCATCCTACGGACTTACGCAGTAACCGACAAAACACATTATATTTACAAGTTACTGAAAGTTACAGTGACTTATTCGTGTAATACATCTAAATTATATTTTAATTTTACAAATTATATATAATATTATTCATTTAGTTAAATTAATAGCATGTTCGATTTTCATCAGTTCAGTTGAAATGCATAATCGGAACTGAACCTTCCAATCGGTTTAGATTTTATATTTCGGTTTCGGATCGATTTTACATTGTTAATTGTAAGCTTGCCGAAATTTCGATAGAAGAGACGACATGCATAAAGAACGACCAAAACACAATATGCAAACACCTTGTGTCAACACAAGAACTAGGCAATTTGTTGATTACTTCATTCTTCTTTGATGCCCTAAACTATATGTAATGTTGCATTGCGAAAATTCGACAATTGGGGTTAACACTTAGGTTAATATTTCTATGGTCAAGTCAGATGAGTCTTAACAGTTGTGTACTATAATTTTTCCTAATTTTACAATGAATGGAGGTAATGCAAGTCAAGTGCTAAACACTGCAAACACAAAAAGAAATAAACAAGATTTATGTAAGACCATGTAAACGGGTAGCCAGTATATTGAAATTTTCTTCAATCAGTAGTAATATCTCTTAAACTCTCTCCTCCATAGTCGGTTTACTATACATACACCTAAACACTGATGACCATAAAAGTAAGACAGGATGTATATGAACGATTAGCTGCCTGACATTTACCGATAAAACTCAGACGCCACTGAGTCATTCTGTACTCGTCTTTCATATTATCTTCTAAAAGAGCTCCATTAACTGCTGGACAACATCTGATGATCAAGGAAAGTAAACACTGCAAGTTATTAACTTTATACAAGCAAAGTTTATTCAAAAGTATGCAAATGATGTGTTTGAATGGATTGGCGAAAAGAACCAACTATCAAAGCAACAGACTCTAAAAAAGTGATACGAATAACACAAGATACTCCTATCTACAAAACTTCGCAAGTTATATTATGTCCCCATGGTATATTTCACCACCTTCAAAACAGCGTATTGATCGTAAGCAGACCTAAAAAATATACCAGGACACTAAATTGGCACATTCAACACTCTGTACACATACCTTTAAGTACAGAGGGAGGTGTCTGGAACTCCTGCCAGACATGCTGCGATGAAGTGAGATCCATGTTCATAGACTTTGCAGCAAGATATGCAGCTCCGGCAGCAATCTGATGAGGTTTGAATTGTAGCCAAAGAGAGCTCCTAAGCCTACAAAAAGAAACTTCAAGTCAGACTAGCAGTAAATTTAATCTTTCTTGAACAATGCTCGGATAAAGAATTGGACATAAAACAAACCATCTGAGATGATACAATCTCCTGCAACATAGTGCATTGCCACTTAATATACAAACCACATCGGCTTCAGACATTTTCTTAAATTAATTAGCCTGCTATGAATTACAATCTTTATGAAATCACAGATCCAAAGAGGAAACAAGAAAAAGGTGGTTTCCCTTACCAACTACAGAAGCAGCAACAGGTGGATTATTTCCAAGAATCTTCAGCAGACATGTTGATAGTATGTAATATTATAGCACACATCATATAGCAATCTACATAGAACATCAACTCCCACTCCCACCTCAGTAGCAGCAGAATATTTAAGTCCAGCAACTTTCGCAGTTTATATACGTAGAGAACATGATACACAGTAACAGAAAAGAAAGTATACAACTTTCAGCTTTTAGACTGAAAAGGCAGTCCAACATCTGATTTATTTGTTACTGGAAATTGATAGCATTTGAGGTGAAATTACAAGTACAAGTACAAGTGACGCTAAGTGCTCATCCAGTCCCGACAGTCTGACATACACAATCAGCAGAAACCCAGCTGACAAACTTTACGGATTCGATTTGAACCTCTGACCTCTGAAACAGTTGTACAGATCATCTAAATATAGGCCAAAAACTTAAAAAAGAGGTGATTGCCTTGCTCCCTAAAGTTCATAAAATGACTCAAAAAACCGAGACATATCCGGAGCTGACAGTTCTGTTCAATCGATACTACTGTAGATATTCCCCAGAAAACCTTTTATAGGCTCATATTCCCAGAATAATGAGGCATAGCATAGCTCAAAAAAGATACCCCATTGAAGATAGAAATCAGGAGCAAGACAAGGTTCACCACACAAATGTTGGCTAATAATAAAACCAAATGTCCATGTGCCCTCCCCTCCCGAAAAAACAGAGAAACACTTCCACACTAATATAACTGTCAAAAAATTGGAACCCTTTGAATATATGAGTGAGAGAACGGTTCTCCCTTCCTCTGTACACTACAGCTGAAGAAGATTTTATGCACTCACATCCCCTAACATGGACCATGTTACACTGTAAACAGCAGACTTGCAAAATATAATTACATGTTTTGGGAAAGGAGGGAGTTATACATGTGTGTGTGTGTTGCTGTGTGTGTTACGAAGATTTTATGCACCCACATTCCCCAACATAGACCATGTTTCCCAGTGAACCACAACAGACTCACAAAATATAATTAATATGGGAGGGAGTTAATATACATGTGTGTATGTGTTACTGTGTGTGGAAAGGAGAAAAACAAAAAACTTAAAAGACCACATCGTCCCGATTCCTATAGTTAGGGTTAATCTGTGATCAGTGACACTTCATGGCGCCAAAATAGATACTTAAAAAATCTGAAGTAATTCACTGACCACTATACCATATTTTTCATAATATAATCAAAAATCCAATTACATGCCAATTATCAAGATGATACGCACGTGCTTTTGCAGAATTTTCAAATCAAACTACTCAATGCCAAAAAGATCAAGTAAATTTGCACATAAAGGTGTACCATCAATTAGCTACCTTCAAAAGAGAACTTATTCATTTTACAAAGGATTTTATCTCGATAAATTTAATATAAAGGAAATAATGAAACATTAACCATGTAGTTAAAATATATATATATATATATATATATATATTATGTAAAATGTGACTATACTATGCCCCAATATAAAACCATATAGACATTGGCTTTCGCATCTCGGTAGAGGGTTCAAGCCTCAGTGAATGATTAAGTAATTTATGATTATGCAACAAAAATTGAAACTATTAAAGTTCAAAAAATAAAGTTTTCCAAAATATATATGATAGTTAACATATATTTATTTCTACAAAGACTAGTGCCACTTAAAACAACATTGTTTTTTAAGAAATATCAGATTTGTAAAAAAAATCCACAAGATATGGCTCTAAGTATCTTTTAGCATTCTCTGGGGCTATCAGGAAAAGTAAAGCTTTAGAGAAGAGATATTAAAAGTAGATAATGTTTCGGAGGATAGACTCTGTATGTAAAATGTAAATACCTCTTTTCCACTCTCTTTTCATAGACACGTGTAAATTAAGATAAGTTCCGGATATATATTTACATTTCCCTGATCTTTCAGTGTGAGTCTGTGTATGTAGAGAACTAAGGTAGGACCTTCCCCATTTAGAAGGTGGTATCCTTCCTTTATCCTCCATTTTATGTGAAGGTCATGTATGTCACATCCTCTCATTACAATTTCTCCATCGCTAAGTTCATTTGGAACGCTATCTAAAGGTAAAAATCTTCACATGTTAAAACACTGATTTCAGTGTGAAGTTGACATGTTGACCCATAATTTCACAACCCGCGCTCTAAATCCAGACTACATCTATACTAGGGCTAGATATACTTGATAATAATTCTAAATATACCCAGAAGGCCAAGCTGGCATAGACCAATTATGGGAGTTTCCACAGAGGAAGGTCCCATTAAGCTCACAGGTCTCTTAATTTAGGTGGAGGCAAAGCTGTTTTTGCGAAGTCTTGACAGGACACATGGTATATACAGCGCACATATAGCCAGTGGGTGGCCAGAAAGACTCATAAATCAGTTTTTTTACGTCAATGGCATATTCATCAGCCAGGCAGCCACGGTAGACAGTATAAACTTTTGCATGAGGGCTTTATGAAGCAAAATAACACGTAGACAATTGTTTTTAGGCATCTGGTAGAACTGGTTTCTTAGCTTCTAAGGCTTCTTTAATAGCCATTGTCTTTAGATTATCTATGTCTATGCATGTTATAAGCATAACTAGACATCTCTGGATCAACTTCAGATGAAAAAATATAACTTTCGGGGAACAGCATATCAACCACCAGCTAAGTTATCATTCATACAGGTGAGCACGTTAATCCTCTAAACCCTGCAATTGTATGTCAATCCAAACATATCAATATAGCATGCCACAATGACTACACAGATAAATTACTCAGCAGCATATATTAATATACTTGTAACAAGTAACAGGAAGAAACCCAGAGAAGAGAATTTCTCAACAGCAGTGTGCCCAAGACTCAACTGATGTGTAATTTTGACATGGATATGAACAATCACGAGATAGTTTGTGAAGCTCAGTTTGTGCCAGGAAAAGTATAGTGGCCAGAGCAATATACCAGACAATAGAAAATACATAATGGGAAGCAAGGTCAAGTTTGGGCATATAATTTTCTGATAACCATGAGCACGTTATTAATCATATTTTCAATGAAGTTTAAGTATCAATAAAATTCACCTAACTGTAGAACTTTTGATATTAAAGAAGTTTGAGGGAAAAAAATGGAAGTGAAGAGCTTACCCCTCGCTAACCAAGCTAAGCGCCAGATTCACCAAAACTGACTGGGAAAGGCCTAATTTATCAAGTGTAGATGTAAGAGATGCGTAAGGATGCTGCACATTAAGCTCAAAATTCAGAGTTGTCAATATTAGTTGCTCAGCTTCAATCACTTTTTCCCGATACTGTTCAAACCAACCCTGTGAAAGATCAACCCAATTTAGTAAAGCACTGAACCAGTTTATCATATTTTTAATAATACAAGACACAGCATATACAATCTATAATCAAACCAACCTATCAAAGTTCCTGAATAATTAAATAGAGTTAAAAGAGTAAAAGAGCATTGAACAGTTGTATTTGAGATACTTACAACAGGAAAACTGTATGATAGTATATTGAAGTCTTGGTTATGAAGAATTTCGCATGAAACTTTAAGTACGTTGTTCAGAGGGCATGCTGTCTCTTCACTCTTAGCAGCCAGGAAAAGAGCAGCAGTAGATATCAGCTGCAGAATAAAGTAACTTAGCAATACAGTTGCAAATAGAAAACGCGGCAGTCAAGCAAACTGAGAAACGCACAACACTAGACAATTATGCATGCAGTAATTTAATAAGAAACCAGAATCAATCTTTTTAAAGTATATCACCATAAAACATAGGTAACAGATGCAAAAAAAGATGTGATATGACTGTCATTTAAAATGATATAGAACTAGTGAATAAAACATATAAGGAAAAGGTTCGTCTTGCGAGTACGATTGTGATTGAAAACCAGATACTCACAAATCTATCATGGCATGCATGAGATCTTCGCACAAAAAAACGGTGGCACAGGACCATTGCTGTTCCGATGGTGGTTTGTGGTCTGCATATAATTCCAAATGCATTGTCAATTTCCATAAAACTGACTGGATAGATACTCTACAAGAAAAGTACAATTGACTTAAAATAATAAACTTACATTTCTAGCCGAATTCCAAGATTCTGAAGGAAACTGCAATATGAGTACCTCAGGCGGGTCTCTTGTAGTGCATCAATTCCATCTTTCCTTGAAGGGGAGCATCTCTCAATCTCATCCCTTGACATAAACACCAATTCCTCATCCTCAAAAATAGAACGGTTACGCTTGGAGCTTGGAGGTTGATACTCATCAGCTCTCACACTATCTGTACAAACGGTAGGAATGGAACTGTTTTTGTTTGTTGAAGGACCATGTTCATACATAGGAGGCTGGACATACGGTCTTATGCCACTTTCCCAGGCGGATGCAGAAAACTTTCTTCGTTTAACAGGAGGTACCACATCAGCCTCCGCAATTTTACTGTAATAGTTAGGCTCCCATACATTTCTTGAGAAATCATATAGATTTTCATAATTTGGAAAAAAGTTATCAGGGACAATGTCGCTATTGTTGTTGGTCGGTGCCATGTAATTAATTAAAGGACGGTGTTGTCTGTTGAAAGATGACCTACGCTCACAGCGAAAAGGTCCGACTTGCGAACGATATGACTGTGCAAGAGCCATAATTTTGTTGATAGCCCTGAAAGTAGAAACTAAAACAAGAAATTCAAATTAGATGTGTACAAAATCATTAACTAATGGTAAATATTTACAGCAAAACAAATTCATATTCCTAAAGAACCCAACTTTCTTGATAAAGATATTGGCTTTACAAACCATATATATTCTATTAAGTAACTTAGTTATGCAGTGTGATCAACCTAATAACTTTAAGTCCGATTCTCAAACAAAACTTTATGCTACAATTAATGAGTAATATACACATAGTTGCTCTCAAGAACGGATAAACTCCAATCTTTAAACCATTAGGTGATTATGAAACAGTTTCGATCATTTTATCACAAACAATTCTATAAGAACCAAAGCCCTACAAACATCATAATAACTGAAAATAGCATACAATCAAAAAGCTCAATTTCCGCAGACAACCCACAATAACTTGGTCTAATACAAAACACAATTTTCGACGAATACAATCTCTAAATACAACCAAACAACAAGAATTTCTATTTCAAATTCTAAACATCACAGAAAAATGAAATCTTGAATTCTAATTCTAATCATCACATAAAAATGAAATCTTGCATAAACATAGCATCAAAAACGCCTCAATCTTGATCATATCAACACTATCAAATCATTTTCAAGATTAATTTAAGCATAAGAACCCAAGATATGACTAAAAATCGAATCTTTAATCAAGAAACCTAAACAAAACACCAATAAAATCCAAGAACATGAGATTTTAAATAAAAATCAAAACTTTAATCAAGAAACAAACATAAAACACCAATAAAATTCAAGAACATGAGACTTCAAATAAAAATCGAAACTTTAATTAAGAAACATAAACAAAACACCAATAAAATTCAAGAAAATTAGAATTTCAAGAATATAATACCTAATGTTGATGAAAAATGGATCTGATTGTGTGTGAATTGATCTGAAATTGAGGATTTTAAAAGGGTAATGAGTTGGGTATTGAAAGAAATTTTTGGGTTTGAAAAATATGGAACTTGTGGAAGGATGAAGATGGGTGGGCTAAAGTTGATCTAAAGAGGAAATGGGGGTGACCCAATATGAAAATTTGTAAGTTGTTGAAAAAGCAAAGGTTGTTTTTGTTGTTAGGTAATTGAAATTTATGGTTTTTTTAATTAATTAATAATTAGGTATTTGTTTAAATTAGGAAAAGAAATGTTTATATTAGGACGTCTTTAACTGCCATGAATTATGTTCTAAAAATCACGGATTTTACGGACTAATCAATCGATTAATTGTTTTAATATATTATGTCGATTTGATTTTATAATTCGATTCATCAATATATTTTTTAAATTAATATATTTAATTTAATAAATTAATTTTTTATTTTATTTAATAATTCAATTAATTATCAATTTTCGTATTAATTACTGAAAAATTACTTTGTCATATTTGGTTGTCAGAATTGACCATTACTAAACGGGGCTATGAAAACATATGTTAAGAATTCGAATTTCCGAATATTTCTTTTAGACTTAAAAGAAGACTAACTTTACAAAATTCGGAAGTATTAATAAGTTTTAGACAAATCAATGGTTTTAAATTTTTATTGTTGATCGGCTCAGTTATGGGTTCGATAACGTTTATAACGTGTAAAAAGGATAATATTTAAGATCAATTTGAAAAAAAAAAGTGTGTGAAACATGTAAGACGTGATCGGTTTGAATATGAAAGTGGGTCATGGATGTGCCTGTTTCTATACGGCACCGTTGATGCTTTGGGGTGCATTCACGTGCTTTCAAACATTATACAAACACTTATGTTTGTAATGTACGTGAATGAAATAGATTGGAATGTAATTATAGTCGGAATGAGTATAATTTGGTTTAACAATTTAACAATTTCGGATACCATGATTGAAATTTAACAATTTTTCATACAAAAGTTTTTAATTCGCTATATTTTGCATCCCCAGCCTACGTTCCCGTCCAAAACAAACAGTCAAGGCATACTTGCACCTCACATTTGCTCCACTATTGGTTTTGTTGTCTTTGTTGTTGAAAGTTTGGATGATTTTGTGGCGTGTTCTGCAACGGTAAAATACCAGGCTGCAGATTCTGGGCATTTCCCGCCATGTTCCCAAATGTACCTTGAGAGGCATGTTGCTGTTGTTGCTGCTGCTGAATAGGCATCATGGTGCCAGGGTTGGCCGCTCCCAAGTTAAACACTGCCCAGGAAAATACAACCACTTTTAACCTTATAAAAATCTAATAGATCTATTGCAAGTTGGAACACAAGGAATGAGAAAATTATGTGTTGCTTTAGATGAAGAACAATATGATCTCTATCTGTTTAGAATATCAGCATTATGTGAAGTAAAGCTTCAGGTCAGGTTGTCAACAGAATACGCACTTTGCTCACTCAGATTCTGGGAAGCAAGACTCCGGCTGCCACTGGATAATCCATACTGTATCAGTAAAAGGAGTGTTAAGAAAAATTATAGGTCTTTCCAGCACCAATTAAAAAACAAACAAACGAACAAAACTTTCATTTAGGGCTGTTTTTTTTTAAAATGTTCTTATGAAGGTAAATCGAGGAATTTAAGAACCTTTAGTAGCATGTTTGTGCTTATTTAACAAAAATATTTTATAGAGCTAATTGTATTTAGAAGGAAGCCAAAAAAGAAAAGGGTCAGAACAAGAACCCTCAGGTTACCGGTTACCGGCCATCTTAAAATACTCAAGCATATCTCTTGACCTTGGAGAACTCTGCCAGCTTTTAATTTGCACAGTGCATAATATATATAGTTATTGGCAACATAAAAGTCTGGTGATTAAACAAGTCTTTAATTCACCAAGCACTGCAATTCATTATTATTACCGGTTTTCTGATTTGTGTATTTGGAGTCTTTGACTATGTATTTTACAACGATGTTTTATGTAACTATAATTTAAATTGTTACAGATAGCTGATACTCAAGATTGGGGTGCTGAGGCTCAAAAATAGAGTATGTGTCATCAACAACTTTTTAACCAGGCCCTGTTCTCTCTAGCTGCAGTATCTTTCAAGAAGATATGCTGCTTTTCATTTCAGAAGTACCCTATTTCAAAATAAATAAAAAACTGGAGGGCCGCAACGAAAAAATTCCACAAACGTATACTTAAAATATAATTTGTGTCAACAATTGTTTCAGGGAAGAGATATGCTCTTTTTTCATCTCCCTAGTGTCTCTCTACATCATAAGTAACAATAACCTAACGAAAAATGACCATGGGTAGATAATAATAACAAGTATAGTTATAAGTAGATGTGAGCCACCAAATTTGTAAGCAAACATTTTCATATGGATAAACTACATAACTGTTATTGGACACTGAGATCTGGAGTAAAGCAATCTATATAACTAACCTGCTGCATTCTTGGCAACATTGATTGTGATGGCATCATAGCTGACATATTTGAGATCTGTCATTGTATAAAAAAATTGAGTAAGATTGTTAAAAAAACTTACATTATATGACATTGGTGAAGAAAAAAAACATTAGACAACAAGCCTACAGAATCAAAAGACAGGCAAGAATTGTTTGGCAAAAAAACAGGCAAGAATTAAAAAAAATGGAAAGCATGTTTTGCTGAACCAGATTTAACAAAATTTTAACATAGTTTTTCATTACAATAAAATCTAATTTTCAAACAGACCTTTAATAATGCTATATAGCCAAGCTAAACAATAAATTTTGGTAGTAATATTGAATCTGTCAGAAACTAAAAAAAAATTTAAAGAAAGATATATTGGTGAGATAGTATTTGATGTGCACACATCGTAGAAGAACATAATTTATGGAGACAGCGATAATGAGTATCAGATAATATTCATTTTTGTATTGCAAACCCAAATGAATGAAAAAAAATTTAGTTAGAAGACCACGATTTTCACAATGCTAAACTGACCATCTGAGTATTTGGAGTAGTCTGAGCAGCATTAAATAAAGCACTGTTGGCAGGGCTAGAGAACTGATTCAAATGACGATTCAACTGATTTCCTTGATTAAGTTGGCTTTGCCCTAGGCCATGTTGAATAGATCCAGAAGATAGTTGCCTACTCTGAAATTGTTGTGACCCCAATGGCTGAGAGAATTGCATTTGGTGCTGAGAGTGCATCTGCACATAGTTGGAATAAAACAATCAATAAACTGTTTGATGACAGGAAGCACGATTTAATAAAAAAAAACAAAAACGGGTTTTCTTATGCTCTCAATCAACTCCCTCCAACAAAAATACAAACATAATTCATATAACATAGATATAGAAATGATGGAGATTATATATAAAGGTGATGTGGACAAAGGAATGGATCAAAAAATTAATTTGCTTACTCTTATACATTATTCAAGATGAAAATGAATGTAAATGATTAGGTGTTTAGTCATATCAGGTAAGCTAATTATTGGGAAGATTCTAAATTTCCAGTGATAGAGCCATAAAAATATTTATTTTCTTTATTAAATTAAAATAGAAGAGTTATTGATATGTATGAAAATTAGTTTGCTTTTCATTAGAAATTTGATAGTTCTATGTAATAGGATCTCTAATGGACTCTTGCAATACTCACTATTAAGTATTAATTGGATTTGAATAATGAACTAATTTCAGAAATTGTGTGTTTCCTTTGTGAGATATCTATCCAGGAAGATTTCCCAAATTACTAACCAAGTGAAGTGTCTTCTCAAATATTTATATCCGGACCATATAATTGTTGGTGGAGACAATAGAAAGGTAATTTATAAAATTTTCTTTTCCGATGCACCAAGTTGAGAACAAAATTTAAGGACAAGTAAATATTTTTTAGCCATGGAAATGGCTAAAAGTCATTATTAATGTGAAAATGAAGCTCTGACGCAACTTAGGGATCATATTTTTGCGAAAGACACAGAGGAGAGTCGCATGGTTCTTAGATTTGTACTCCTCCGTTCCTCCCCTAAAATAGGAGATTAACTACCACTTAAAGTTTATCACATATAGCAGAATAAAATTATGAAGGGAGTAATATATACAAATGGTGTTGGTGGTTTTGGCGGAAAAGACTAAAGTATAACGAAGTCGAAATGTTAAAATCAGTATAGCAAGTGGAATTTTTATAGTAGAGTATTACAAGTGGTATGACACCCAAGTGTAGGTAAACGAAGTGTACTTTGCTCCATATAATAAGATAACTCAGAGTGGTAATGGGAGCCTGTACCAAGTGACTAAATACAGTATGAGGTGTGTGATTCTGTGAAGAAGATGCAATAGACAACTTAGTTAACGTCCATGTGAGAAAAGTTAATTGAGCATAAACAGCTTGTCAAGGTGTGTCTGTCAGCAAAATCACACCGATAAAAATCTATACAAGCCAGATTGGATACAAAATAAGAAACTGCATTTACCGACTGAAACTTTTGTTGGGCCTGACCCTGCAGATCATGTAGCTGGACCATCTGATTCTGCAAAAAAAAATGAACAGGAAACAATATACGTCACTTTGATATATCAATATACAGTAATACAACCACTACTGCTACTTGAACTTAAATGCACTTACGTGGAAAATGAATGTTTAGGACACATATGGTTAAGACCACGTACAATAATATATATACACACATTGCATGTTCCATTTAAAGAGTGTTTTTCTTATTAATAAAGAGTATAGATATGACATGATTTAAGAGTAAATTTGCAAAACAAAATATACTTCTAGTAATTTGTATGTGATTGGTAAAAACACAATTTTTTGTCTGGAAAAAATGAGTGAGTAACTTTCCAGTTTATAGAAAGGATGAGAGAGAGAGACAGAGAGAGAGAGAGAGAGAGTTCAATTATCATCATTTTACGAAGTAAAATATAGATAATGTTGTTTTTGCATGTCAAAATTGTACCGCCGTTGGATAAGTTAGTTCAATGTAGTGATAAGAGGATTGCCTGCCCAATTCCTGGTACGGATGATTGCCTAAATTGCTGTTGGGCAAGGATCTGCTGCTGCTGATGCTGAGGTAACTGCATAATTTTCTGTCTCTGCTGTTGCTGTTGGTGTTGTGATGTTTGCTGAGGAGAAGGTGTATTAAGTATATTTGCACCAGACCTAGGTGAGTTGGCATATGGCAGAGGAGATGTTGTATTATCAAATGAAGTAGATCCTGCAGCGCCAGGAGATGCCGCTGTCCTTCCAATTAGTTGCGATCCAGAAGCCTATTCCACAAATTTATTAGTAGAGGAACATTAAACTTTTTAAAAACATTATAGTACAGGATACCCAAAATACTCATCCTAAATCTCATCAGAAAGTATAGGTACAGTCAAACACTAAAAATATACAGAAAGTGAAACTATCCTAATCCAACATTAAACTACACTTTTATCGGGTTCTTTCTATTATGCTTTAGAAGTGGGAAAGAGACTATCACTTAAAAATAATAAAATAAAAAATTTAATCCCACTTTCTAAATAACAGGCAACAATGCAACATTGCTTTACCTATTACACATATCCAAATCAAATGTTCTTCAACAAAGCGATTAAATGTTAATTACAAAATCATGTCCTACTCAGATAACTTGATTAGGTATTTGATCTATTTTAAGTTCAAACTTGCTTTATAATATATCTGCAATTTCATGCCTCTTTTTACAAATACACACAATTTTTTTTTCTTTGCTTAATTTGCTTCAATAGGGAGTTGGAATGCAAATCACAGGCAAGTTTCATAAAGTTCAAACTCAGAGCCAAATGGTGACCATGTGGCACTTGAACTATTTAACTTCGGAAGGAATACTAAATGTATCAATGTCCATAAAATAAACTTGCTAGAGAAAAAGAATTTCATTTGACTTGTGAGTGCAAGTAGCTAAACTTAGCGAAGTTTAGAGATTAGTTGAGAATTAATTCTATATCAAAAGATAAACAACAAGAAAGAAACAAGAGGATTATCGGGACAACGGTAACAGACTACCAGACACTGAGATGGACAGATGGGAAGCAAGCAAATGAATAAATGGTAATCAATATGTTACACAATCAACATTTATCAACTCACTTGTAACATAGTTCCCTGACTGGTAATGTTGTTCGAAGAGAAGGTAGGATTACTTTTTGCATACATGCCTGTAACAACCAATTGTGAACATATCAGCATTAGCTATTAAGTCCTGTTATCTAAAATAACACGAGAACGATACAAATGGCCAATATAACAAAAGATAGTGTATACCAGATCCGTCTGCAAACGTTTGGGAACTTTCACCAACATTGAGAACATCGACCAGATGCATGGGAAGTCCAGATGTAATCTGCCTCTGCTCTCCAGGTATTCGTAACCCTGCAAAATTAATACAAGTTATATGACTTGAGGGAATAGCATATAGTCCAGGATAACCAACTAATGTTTCTCTCCATTATTTTTAATTTTAATTTTATAAAGGAACAGTACATTAAAAGAAATTTCAAACAAAAAAGTACATTAATGGAAGAGAATAGACACAGACTGCCATTTTACCACGTCATAGTTGGGATTGTCAAAAAGTCATAGGCACCTACATCACAGCAAATGTGGCACTTCTGGACTTTACCACAATCTCAGTCAAATTACACCAGGAAGCTAGGGAACAATACTACTGACTACTCGGGAAAAAAAAATTAAGTGCAAACCAGTATACTAGTTATAGATCGCAAGAACAGAACCCCAAAAGGATTGAAAATTGCTAAATGAATTTTTAAGTGTCGAATTTACAACAGGGTATCTGCACAGATGCATCAATGTCCAATGTAAGATTCATATTCATGAATCCAAATTTTTTAAAACTTAAAATCCCACACTTGGATCACACCCATATCCAAGTTAGGGCAAAGTGTGTGTATAAGTAGACCAAGTACATTATTGCATTAAATTAATTCATTTAGACCGAGAAGCTAATTATAAATAAATAGGGCTAATTATCAACAGACTAACTTGTTTCACTTCAATTTATCAAGTGGATCACCGTCAATTTTTTAGTTTCAGGTAAAACACTCAATTCAGATTAAGTTACACTCGTGTAGAATCCTATAAATTCTATGTAATGAACATATATATATATATATGGAGGTCGAGACTGAGTTGACATGCTTAGTCAGAAAATATATCTTACTCAAATTCTTCAGTTTATTAAAATTTTAAGGTTTAATGGAATGTAATTTAAATTGAAATGAGTGGTTTACATGAGATCGAAAATTTTTCGGTGATCCACTTGATACATTAAAATGAAAAGAAGTGAGTCGGTTGATATTAACCCATAAAAAAATGATTATATTTCCAAAAAAAGGATTTGGTTGAGAATAACACCTTCACCCTGATTTACAGCACTTCGGAGTAAACTCTCTTGCTCTTGGATTTTAGCAGCTTGAACTTTGTCAAGTGTGGGAAGAAGACTAGGACCTTGCCTAGTCCCAAAATAGGCTTTGCGCGTATCAGCTATGACTTTCTCAGCACTTTCGCAGGCCGCTCCAATCATATCGATTCTGGTCTATTAAAAAAGAGAAAAAGAACGACAATAAAATCAGTGCTAGCACAAAAAACACAAAAGCATAATAAAAGCACATTGATTTGATTCTAATAAACCTTTAGTTTATCGATTTGAGAAAGAAGTTGCAAGTTTTGCATGCCATGTAGTAATTGCTCTCTCTTTGAATTGTCTTCCATTTCCATCTCAGGCAATAGCTTGGATGATAACATGACAGGCAAAACTGGAGATGGAGGAATAATTATAAAAACAAAACTTATATATAGATAGATAGATAGCTGCGGGTTAATAGTAGCGAGGGGCCGAGGGTAATTAATAATAGATACTATGTACTTGTAGCGTTTTGGGCATTGACATTCTTGGGATGCACAACAAAAGCCTTGGAGACTTTCTTAATATCCTCTACAATATTAAACAGCTCGAGATTGACCATAGAAAATTGACTCAATACATCCTGCCTACAGAAAAAACAATTCCAGATCATCTATTTAGGCTATACAGAAAGAGCAAAATTACGTCTATATACACACAACTAAGTTAAGGAGTACCATTTCGGAAGAGTATTGGCACGAGCAATTGCATCAAATTCATCGAGAATGCGAGAAACAGCTTTAAACAAACTAATTGCTCTCGTCTTAACCGACTCCAAATTCAGTTGCTGTTGTACCGCCTGGTTTAGTCTCTCCACCGGCTGCGCTGGCTGCTCGACTTGAACTCCTTCAACGGTTCCTCCTACCATCGCCATTGCCACTACTTCACCGTAATCCTAACCTAAAAAACACCACACAGACACTACTCATATTAATTTTAAGTTAAATCTTCTATAACTGAATTCAAAAAATCCTACATACACATTCGAGAAATATGAAAACTACATACATCATAAAACTAAGAATAATCAATACAACATCTATTTAATACACACACACACACTACTAGTATCAATTTAAAGTCAAATCTTCTAAATCCGAAAACTCCTACATATACATTCGAGAAAAACCAAAAACTACCTTCTGCGTAAAACTATGAAATAATCCATACGACATCTATTCAATACGCACACACACACTACTACTATTAATTTCAAGTAGAATCTTCTAAAACTGAATTCCAAAACTCATACATACACATTCGAGAAATATGAAAACTACATACATTCTAAAAGTAAGAATAATGAATATGACATCTATTCAATAAACACAAACACACACTATTACTATCAATTTATAGTAAAATCTTCTAAAAATTGATTTCAGAAAATCCTACATACATATTCAAGAAATACATAAACTACATACATCAGAAAACTAAGAATAATCAATACGACATCTATCCAACACACACACACACACACAAACACACACAACTAATACCAATTCACATTCAAATATTCTAAAACTGAACTTGAAACTCCTACATACACATTCGAAAAATACATAAACTACATAATCATAAAACTAAGAATAATCAATACGACATTTATTCAACACACACACTACTAGTATCAATTTACACTCAAATCTTCTAAAACTGTATAAACTGCACACGAAAACTCCTACATACACATTCGAGAAATACGAAAACTACATACATCACAAGACTACTAATAATCAATACTACATCAATTCAACACACAGACACACTTCTAGTATTATTTTCAAGTCCAATCTTCTAAAACTGAATTCGAGACCTCCTAAATACACATTTAGGAAATAAGTAAACTACGAATATCACTAAGCTACCAATAATCAATCAAACGACATCAGTTCAACACACACACACACACTACTAGCATCAACTAACAGTCCACTCTTCTAAAACTGAATTCGAAATCCTACACACACATCGAGAAACACGAAAACTACATTCTGCATAAAACTACGAATAATCAACACGATTTCGAATTGTTTTCGAAACAAACACATAGTACAGTAATTATACTTCACCAGTAATCAAAATTAATGAAATACAGCTTCAATTGAGTATTTGAAAGCAATCTAAGCCTTCAATTCTATTGAATAATTTACCG